>NC_135964.1:22977710-23311594 GCF_053455715.1 Rhinoraja longicauda | reverse complement strand
GTAGAATGGAGGGAAAAACACAGAGTGCATTGATTATATAGTTCAATAACGACAGGCCATTTATTACTGAGATGAAGACTCTTACACAAGAGGGTGGTGAATCTGTGGAATGCACTGTCACAGACGCCTGTGGAGGCCATCTTTGGGTAATTTTAAAGTGGAGATTGACAGTTTCTTGATTAGGAAGGGTGTCAAGCGTTACAGGGAGAAGGCAGGAGAATGGGGTTGAGAGGGAATGATAGATCAGCCATGATTGAATAGCGGAATAGACTCAATGGGCTGAATGGGCTGAATTCTGCTCCTATAACATGAACTTATGAAGAGGAATGTCTTTAAAGAGAGTGAACCTTTGGAATTCTCTACGCTCTATGGGGACTCAGTTATTGTGTTAATCCAAACACAGTTTCGCATATTTCTGCACATCGGGGGTTGTGGGGATCGTGCTGGAAAATGGGCTGAGGCAGAAGATTTGCCATGTCCTTGATAAATAACAGAGCAGGCTTATAAAGAATTAGATACAAGGAACTGCAGATGCTAGTTTACACAAAAAAAGACACAATGTGCTGGAGTAACTTAGTGGGTCAGACAGCATCTCTGGAGGAGATGGACAGGTGACACTTTGGGTCTGAAGAAGGGTCCCAACGCGAAACGTCACCTATCCATTTTCTCCAGAGATGCTGCCTGACCCGCTGAGTTACTCCAGCGCCCTGTGTCCATTTTTCTTACAAAGGGTTACATGACTTATCATTCCTGTTTTATGATGATACAGCTCATTTGTCTACCTAGTTAGCTCAGCGAGTATACATGCTGCTTGTTCCAGTCCTAATCTTCTGTTTCTGTACATTGGTAAGATTTTATATACATCTCTAGGTAGAGGGTGCAGAAAGGATTCACAATGATGTTGCCAGGGCTGGAAGTATAAAGAGAGACTGGATAGGTTGAGACCGAATACCCTTAAGTGAGGGGTGACCTGAGCGTTATATAAAATCATAACAGAACAGATAAGGTGGATAGACACAGTCTTTTTCCCATGGTAGGGAGTCTAAAAACTAGAAAGCATTGGTTTAAGATGAGAAGGGAAACGTTTAAAGGGCACCTGAGAGGCAATGTTGTCGCACACAGGGTGCTGGGTATATGGAACAAGCTGGCAGAGGAAATAGGAGAGGCAGGTACAGTGACAATATTCAAAAGACATTTAGACAGATTCATAGATAGGTAAGATTGAGAGGGATATGGGCCCAATGCAGGCAAATGGGACCAGCTCACGAATGCACCTTGGTTCGGCAGGAACAAGTTGTGCCCAAAGGCCTGTTTCTACGCTGTGTGAGTTTATGACTCTAATTGCTGAAATCTTAAGAATCTTGAATTTCCTATGATTGGGTTCATACTTCAATGTACTGTCTTGGAAACCAATAAGGGCATCATACACTGTGCAAAAAAGGGGATTAAAAGAAACACAAGAAACAAGAACAAACAAAGAATTCAAATTTACTTCTCAACCCATCTTGTCATTCCCTATATATGGAATCTTTATTATAACTAGCAAAGCATTGATGTAATTTTCCAATTAGCTTTCTCAATAATCGGGCAGGAAACTAAACATTCACCATTTCTAAACATTGAGGCAATGGAAATCACCACGCTGACCAGTTGACATACATGACAAACACTTCATGCCAATCTAAACCACGAAAAAAAATGGCTACTCTTCATTCCTGTATTTTATGGCCTTGATGAACATCAAAAAGATTAGAGTTTCTAATTTTAAGATATCCAAAACAACTGTGAAACTGCATAAAATATAGGCTGTCTGCTATGATAACCATTCACCATCCAAAGCATTACAATGCATTTTGTTTTGGAAAAGTAAATAAAACATTAACACAATTAAATTATAATTAAATTGTATTTACAAATATTACAGCAAGCCACGTGAATATATCACCTTTTTAATGAGCTGTAGTGAGATTTGCCAAAACATTTCGCAAGAGCATAATAGGGCAAAAAAAGTACCATTGTAGCAAAGAATCAAGTTCCCAAAAACTTGATCAAAGACAAAACATTCTGCCATATCCCTTCAAACCATTCTTCATTTCCTTGATCAACGTCTGCTTTGATCTGTCGTTTTCACACCTTACATTCTCTTTGTGCCCTTCCATATCTCCGTTTTCCCAAGACTCAGTCTGAAGAAGGGTCGCAACCCATTCATTCACCCATTCCTTCTCTCAAAGATGTTGCCTGTCCCGCTGAGTTACTCCAGCTTTTTGTGTCTATCTTCATGAGCATCTCTGAAGAACATTGATAGGCTATATTTCGGGTTGGGACCCTTCTTCAGACCTTGTCAGAATATGGTGCAGGAAGGATGTTCTCCCTGAATGGGGAGTCCAGGGAGAACAGTTTGCGAATAAGGTGCAAGTTTAGAACTGAAATGAGAATTTTTTTTTCACTGAAGGTATGTAAAAAAAATGAGAGGGCAATGAACCTTTTGAAATTTTCTGCCCTGGAAGGTCGTGGAAGTCAAGTTGTTGTGTTCATTCAAAATGTAAATCAATAGTTTTCTGGATATTGAGGGAATCGAAGGATATTGGAATACAGCTGGAAATTAGCCCTGTGGTAAAAGATCAGTGCTGATCTTGATAAATGGCAGAGAAGACCTCCAAGGGCCAAATGGCTTACCTCTCTTATATCTAATTGTCCGTTTGTACTTATGTTGTTTATTTACTGACCTCCTCCCTTGCATTCATCCACAGGTCTATTGTCTATATTTTAATTTGCCATGTCCCATTTTTTGGCCTGCTGACTGATTGATTGACTGATTGATTGATACAGCATGGAAACTGGCCCTTCAGCCCACCAAGTCAATGGCGATCATCAATCACCCATTCACATAGTTCCATGTTGTTGCACTTTTGCATCCACTCACATACATACTAGGAGAAAATTAGAAGAGGCCAATTAACCTGAAAATCCACAAATCCTTGGGATGTGGGAGAAAACTGAAGCATCTGGAGAAACCCACACAGTCACAGAGAGGATATGTGCAAACTCCACACAGACAACACCCGAGGTCGGGATTGAACCCAGGACTCTGGTGCTGTGAGGCAGCAGCTCTACCAGCTGTGTCATGTGCTGAAACCATTTAACCAATGTCTGTTTGCGTGCTGACCTACATTTGCTCTCATCCTGCCAAATTTGCGAAACGCTCCTGTTTTTAAACCCCTCCATGGACTCTCCATTCCCTGTGCTGCAGTGCCTCACAACTCTTGGTCTTCATTCTCCAATTCTGCACTGTTGCCCATCACTGACTTTTTCATCATCCTAATGCTGTCGTCAAAGCTTACAGCTGTCATGGGTCCAATTTCTGTCATCCTCCCTTTGAACCTCCATCACTCGCCCTACTCTCCAAGTATGTGGCTTGGTTCCAAGTAATGTTTCACAATGGCCCTGCTGATTATATTAAAAGATAGTATGTAATTTCAAATTGTCGACGTGACTGTGAACTAAAGATCCGCAAGCTTGCTCCTTTCGCAAGTTTAAGTACTATTCCTTATGCAAAATAAAAACATAATTCTACCATCAGCAATGTGCTGTATCTCTGATTACCCACGGCCGCACCTTGCAGCAGGAAATCAGAAATACCACACATTGCTGCAAACGTTTCAGAAGCATTTGCATGTCTATGTCACAAATTCTGTGCTCAGCAGAACAACCAGACAAACCAAACACGGGATATATAATATGCTTTCTGCAAGGGATTAACTGTAATATCCCTGCTGTAAATACCACTATTTTATACAGCTGTAATTAAAACATTCATTAGCAATCTAGTTGCATTGTTAACTTCCCACAGCAGGATTTTAAAAAAAAACCTTCTTGCATTACAGGCTTTAAATATAACTATCATAATTTATACCAAGCATTCATCGGTTACCTATTATCTCATAATCTGACCTGAACCTAAAATTAAATGGAAGAATTTATTTTATTCAGTTGTCAATCTTTGAATAATCAAATAATGGTCAAAAAAACCACATCCATAGAAGCAAACATTGCACCAGTATTAACTCTGGTTAACTTAAGCATTCGTCTTCAAGTTATTCCAGCTTTTCAAAAGCCTACCTAACAAATCTATCATGTAGGTGAAAAATACTGCAGTCAAAAGACCGTAAATAACGTCGGCTAAATCAGTTCAAAGCGTTTTTTTATTTACAACGCCATCCAAAAATGCGACAATTGGTATGTCCCTGCTGTGTTATTGCAAGAAAGCTGAATTGCACAATCAAATGCATAAATCGCGACATTGTAAATGTATCTAAGAAATATAATTACAATGGGAGGGATATGAAGCAAGTTTCTCAGTTTGTTCCAACCAGCAAAAAAACCTAATGAGAAAGATGATATTAATTCAATATGGTATATTAGTATAATAATACAATATAAAATAAAAACATTATTTAATATTATTTGAAATATGAATATAATATAAAATGAAAGTATCAATTCACAGAATAAACACGACTAAAAATAAATGATCGGGTTTTCTCAGCAGGAGTATATTTTAAACTGGACAGGGAAAGTTGCAGGGGAGGGTGGGTTGCTGGGGAGAGAGGTTGTGGATCAGATTGTGGATCATGTTTGGTGCAGTCGCCTCGCACATCACTCGGCAACCAGGGTCAAAGACATCT
The DNA here is from genome assembly GCF_053455715.1 of Rhinoraja longicauda. Lineage (NCBI taxonomy): Eukaryota > Metazoa > Chordata > Chondrichthyes > Rajiformes > Arhynchobatidae > Rhinoraja > Rhinoraja longicauda. The sequence goes on along the minus strand of NC_135964.1, from coordinate 23,306,909 downwards.
TCAAACATCACCATTTATCTTGCAATCTTTTAACAGTGCAACAAAATTCTCCGTTAATAAATAAAAATGGACCAAGCGTGCAGTACATCCCGAATCTGAGCAAGCCATCTGCAATCTTTTATTTTTCTCTGCAAAGTGCACGTCCGCAAAAGCTAAACACAATTCCCATTATTTTAGTCGATGTTAAAGTATTTGGAAAAAAAGGAAATAATCCATGAATCTCACCCAGAAAACGAAGCTGTAGATGATAAGGAGCGTTTTAAGACACGTTATCACCGGTTTAGTCTCCATTCGCCGCGATGCCATAATAATCTATACGTTTACGCACCAGTGCCCCTCGTCTGCCTCCCCCTTCCAGCGCCGGGAGACTGCAGCACTCGGGCCACTCGGCGGCGGCGCCGCTGCATCACCGGCCCAATCGCCAGCCCCCGTGACGTCAGCTCCGCACTCAGACCAAAGACACGCGTGGACGCCCCGCAGCGTGACCCGGCGAAGCAGCTCCGCGCTGAGGCGCTGGCATGGCACAGCTCCAAGGCTGGGCCACCGGGGTCGCACGGCTGAACGGCTTGAGCTCTGCGCTGGTCCGCTGGCATCGCGCAGAGCTCCTGGAGTCGCGGAGCTCCGTAGGCTTGGTATCGGAGTCGCTCAGCTGCACGATGGTGGCGCCGGAGACGCGCAGCTCCGCGATGGGCCGCCGGAGTAGCGGAGCTCCGCGGCTGGGCTCCTGTGATTACGCAGCTCCGTATTAGGAGCAGGGTGTGAAAGTGGGCGATGGTGGTGCAAGATTTCACTGTCGTTTCATGTACTGTTGGAAAATGGACAATAGAAACAGGATACGTAAACACTGTCCATTGGAAAACCTTTACATAACGTTCGCAGCACAGAAGCCCTGCATTTTAGTGCTGATATTTGAGCCTCCTGCACCTTCCTTTAAAATTGTTCAACAGGTTCCTGGAAATCTTTCAAATTTGATGTTATCACTGCCTTGTTCCAAAGCAACGCAGGCAATATTATTTTGTTTCAGATAAATATTGGTTGGAAATTATCCAGAAAAGAAACAAATTGTAGATCGAGTTTCTCTGTTGTGCATCTATTGCAAAGGTCAGGCCATACTCATGATATTGGCCATGTAGTGCCTGGTTGCATCACGGCTTGGTTTAACACTCGAATGCCCAGGAATGAAGGAGATTACAAAAAGTAGTTAACACTGCCCAGTCCACGGGTACTGACCTCCCCACTGTCGAAGGGCTACCTCAAAAAGGCAGCCAGTATCGTCAAAGACCCACACTACCCTGATCATGCGCTCATTTCACTCTTGCCATTGGGAAGATGGTACAGGAGCCTGAAAACGCTAACGTCCAGGTTTAGGAACCGCTTCTTCACAACAACCAACAGGCCATTGAACGCTAGAAACTCCCAACTAAACTCTGAACTACAAGCTGCCCATTCTTAGCACTAGTTTTTGTTAATGCACTATATTATTTTTTTATTTATTTAACTTTTTTAAAATGTTTATTATGGTATCTACTGAATACTATATTTACATATCTGTTGTGCTGCTGCAAGTAAGAATTTCATTATTCCACTTTGGGATATCTATATAGTAAAACTCTCATTTGTTTGTTTGTTCCTGAATTGCAGCCAAAACGGTACATGATAGCGCGACAATTTTAGGCCCATCTTACTCACCATCGTCCCTTTGGCACTAATGGAAGAAGTTTAATTGAAATCGGTGTTATATTTTTTAAGTTATTCACATTTTAAGGTTTATATCTATCTCGGGGGGGGGGGGGGGGGTTAGGAGGGAGAATAAGGGGGGTTGAGGGGGATGGAGTGGGGAGGGAGGGGAGGGAGGGAAGGAGGGGAGGGGGGAGGAGAGGGTGGTGCACCAATGCAGGAGAGGTTTGGGCCCAACAGGTCCACTTGGTCTAGAAAACAATAAAACACTCTTGACTCTTGATACATGGTTTGTCCAGCTGAAAACCCATTCCTTGGTAAATCCATTATTTCTGCTTAAATATGTATTTGAATACTCTTGAGTCATACAAGCAATCTTAGATCCATATCCACATGTAATGTGTCATAGGCACAGTAAATAACACTGAGGTTTCACAGATTAAGCGTGGTACATATTGTAAAGGCAAAATAATTGTTTTTGCCACCTTTTGCATACTAAACTGTTTCAGCTGACTGTAAATGCATCTTACATTTGTTACAATATAGAACATAGAAAAGTGCAGCACAAGAACAGACCCACAAAATATTTGTGCCGAACATTTTGCCAAGGCCATCACTTATTGACCTGCAGTCAATTTGATGGCCTTTATTTGGAACATTAATAATAAACTGCACACCACACATTGTACTCCTGCACATTCCCTCACCTTTAATTCATTCATGCATGTTCACCCCTATTACAAAACCAAATAATAGCTGTTGTCAGTGGAAACGTTTGAGAATCTCAGCAGAGTTCTTAAGGGCTAATTGACTTCCGTGGGAAGAAGTGAACATATAAATAAAACCATTAAATCTTTCATTTGTTTTTCATAATGCTCAGTGTTCAACATCTAAGATATTTTTATATATTAGTGCCTGTTAAAGCAGTACTTGCATGAATTGGCAAAATCTCTTGGCCATTCCCTCTTCTCTCTTCTACTTTCTTGGAGAAGATACAGGAGTTTGAAAGCTCAGAGACAAACTTGAGGACTGCTTCTTCCTCACTGCTATCCAACTCCTGAACTGATCACCTCTTTCACAACCCATTCCAGGCGGTGCTGCCAAATACTCTTACCTCTACCTTATTTGGCTATTTCATTATTGTATTCTTATTATATTGATAGTCTTAATATCCTTTTGCTCTACTTGAATTTGCACTACAATCTTGCTCCATTCTTACTAGTTATTGTATTTATCATTGTGTTGATCATTTCTGTATGTGTACTGTTTACTCTTTGAGGTTCATGTGAACAAAGAATTTCATTGCACCTTGGTGTATATGGCAGTAAACTAATCAAATCTGATCTTTTAGTCTGAAGACGGATCCAGAACCAAAGCATTACCTACCCATGTTCTCCAGAGATGCTGCATAACCCGCTGAGTTACTCCAGCATTTTATGTCCTTTGGTGCAAGCCAGCATCTGTACTTCCTTGTGTCTAACCTACTAGTTTACCTGAAAGGTCCTTTGGAAAATCCATGACTTCAATTTAAATCAACTTTTAAATTTTCACAAGTTGTATCGGTAATTTTCAGGCAGAATCCAGATATAAAATGTCTTGGAAATTAACAGCAGTATTCCCCGCTGAGGTATGCCATACCTCATTCAATATAGTGATCTTAAAAGTTAATGATCAGCAAAAGATTTCAATTAAAAAAATTCTAATTTGTTTTCATTAAATATGAAAAGGCATTTCCCTTACACATTTCCTTTCCCAGTAACTTACATTTATAAAGGCTGCATAAAATCATCTTCAATTATATAATTGACCTGGATTTTAAATTCCACATAAAAGTAATGGAAATAAGAATTAAAAGTAGAAAATAGCCTAAACACCATATCTTTAAGCACCTCAAAATGCCTTGATTCTCCATCAGCGCTGCTCCAAAAATATATTGATAATTCCACCAATAATATTATATAATTCATGAAACATTAATTCACCCTGGAATTACTGGCTGGCAATCTTGTTGTCGGATGAAATAGGTGGATATTTTTTAAATTGGTAGAGCTACTGCCAATCAGAGATCCCGGTTCGATCTGAACTTTGGTGCTCTTTGTTTGAAGTTTGCATGTTCTCCTTATGACCACATGGGTTTCCTCCGGTTTTCCCAAATGATGTGCGGATTTGTAGGTTAATTGGCTTCTGTGAATTGTCCAGTGTGTAGGGAGTGGAGGAGAAAATGGAAAGATAGAACTAGTATGATGGTAGGCATGGACTCGGTGGGCCGAAGGGCCATTCTGTATCAATCAAGATAATGTACTTTTCCTTTTTAACATTATTATTGACTAACACTATTCTAATGTTGCACTACTGTTATTGTCTTTGATTATTTATTCTTTCCCATGAGATAGGTGAAATCATCCTGTTGATTTTTCGCTGTATTTTTCCTTCTATGTCTCTTTTAGATGCTTAACATAATGGCTAAGGTTGTCACTGATGGTGAAGCATGGGAATATGGGTGGTTTTGCACAATGCCTGAATGAGGTTTCAGAACTGAATATTGGAGAGCAAGATGCCCTTGGAGAGACAAATGAACTATCTGCCTGCTCCTCCCGGCCTGTTTAGAAGCCATATCTTACAATTTCTAATGCCTTAATACTTGGAAATTCTTGTAAACTTTAGTTCGAACAGCACTAAACCATCTTCTGTATCTCCTTGAGATTCATGTTCCTGTTCACATCTTCTCAGTCTCTGTTCCTTCTACCTCAATGTCGCTGGGTTGCACTTTTAGTCACTATGCTCCGACTTGTCCCCTCATTCCAAACGCATTGGTTGCTTTTTGTGAATGTATGTTTAACCCTTCCAGAAAATTCTGCTCTTTTCCACTGCTGCTCAATTTCATCATCAAATGTGCCTGGGATATCACAGACTCATGGAGCAACAGGCCCTTCAGCACATCTTGTCCATGCCAACCAAGCTGGCAATTTGCCTGCATTTGTCCCATTTCCCATGAAACTCTTCCATCCCATATATCTGTCCAAATGTCTTTTAACAGTTGTAATTGTATTAGTATACAACAAATGCTGCAGAGATATATGTCCAGAATTTGCTATTGCTGTTCGAACTAAAGTTTACAAGACTTTCCAAGCATTAATGCGTTAGAAATTGTAAGATATGGCTTCTAAACAGGCCGGGAAGAGCAGGCAGATAGTTCATTTGTCTCTCCAAGGGCATCTTGCTCCCCAATATTCAGTTCTGAAAACTCATCCAGGAGAGATTTGCCAGGGAGTGCAGCCAGCACAGACTCTAGCACTGTGGAAGGCTCACCCCATTACAGGAAGGAGGTGGAGGCTTTGGAGAGGGTGCAGAAGAGGTTTACCAGAATGCTGCCTGGCTTAGAGGCTTTTAGCTATAAGGAGAGGTTGAACATAAGGAGGTGAGAGCAAATACAACAGTGGCATTTAAGAGGCTTTTGGCTAGGTACATTAAATGTAGGGAATGGAGGGATATAGATCAAGTGCAAGCAGAAGAGATTAGTTCAATTCGGCATCATGTTCAGCACAGATACTGTTGGCAAAAGGGGCTGTTGCTGTGCAGTACTGTTCGATGTCCTATATAATTATACCCAAGTTTTGGGGCCATAATAAAGAAGTTTGCAGTTGATATGAAATAATCCATGCAGTTGACATTGAGTGAGGGGAGTAAAGTTGAACCCAAAGCCATGAGGGAAGAAACGCGGTGTTGGGGGGGGGGTTTAAACGTGGAATTCACAGGCAGGGGATCCGCAGCGCCCTCAGCCCCACACGCAATGGGCCGGGGATGGGCCCAGTATTCACGCTACCACCATTCATGCTGCTCGCTCTCTCCACTCCCACAACTGGAGATACATCATTTGGAGCCATCTCATTGGGTAACTGGCGGAAGTGGGGAACAGTGCAACAGGAGTCTTGGTCCGCTATAACCAAAATTTGTTATATAGAGGTCCGTTATTGCGAGGGTTTACTGTAATCCAGAAATACATGAAAGAATGGTGGCACAGTGACGCAGCAGTAGAGTTGCTGCCTTACAGTGCCAGAGATCCGGGGTCGATCCTTACTACAGGTGCAGTCTGTACGGAGTTTGTACGTTCTCCCCGTGACCTGCATGTATTTTCTCCGGGTGCTCCGGTTTCCTTCCACACTCCAAAGACGTACAGGTTTGTAGGCTAATTGGCTTTGGTAAAATTGTAAATTGTTCCTAATGTGTGTAGGATAGTGTTAGTGTGTGGGGATCACTGGTCGGCACGGACTTGGTGTGCCAAAGGGCCGGTTTCCACACTGTATCTCTAAACTAATGCATTTGGGATGGCATAATAAGGCAAATGATTGCATATTAAAGTATTCAGTGGATATTGAATGTTGTGGAGGAACAAATGGCCCTTCAATTATGTGTTCACAGTTCCATGAAAGACAGCAGGATGTGTCAATAGTAGGGTAAAATGGTAGAGGTGGTGCCTTATTTTATTAAACATGGCATGAATGTAGTTATACAAGTTGTGCTGGATCAATATAGATAAAATGGGCCTAAAAGCTTCCTTTGTCCCAAATTTCTACAATTCTATAATTTACAAGCTCATTCCAATTGATACATATGAATTCCTTTCTGGAGCAAAGCACCACAATTATTTCTGAGGTGGGGACTTAATTGTACCATAATCTCCTGTCTCCGTTTATAATATCAGAGAGGAAGTTCTGTACAAAGTGCCTACTCCCAATTAACCGCTAACTCGCAATTCCCAAGATTAAATGGAAACAGCAAGGTATGATTGAAAGAAAATATCACAGATAATACAGTTTAATTAGCAAACAGTACTTGCCTTCACACTGAACAGATGAAGATTGCCGTGAGCTACATCCCTTGGAAGTCATTAAAATAGGATAATCTATGAATAGGCAATCCAACACTTATTCTTACTCCTTCAAATCAGGGGAGAGTGCAGTGAATGTAAAAGATGATGATGAGACTTTGAGTCCCTAAAGATGAATACAAAATGTTTTTTGAGAAGATTATGTTAGCAGCTAGTATCTAAAGTCCTGGAACTAGGTTAGGTGAGTATAATGTTTCACTGGCTGATTTTACCGTGACATTAACTCTTCAAACACCTCTGCCATATGGACATTAGGGTACATTATTTGTTTTTGCACGCCTAGCTTTACAGATATTGTATTATTTTCTATCTATTAAAATTAATTGATGGGAAATTCTGGGCTGTGCATTATCATTGCTTGGCAAGTGCTAGGACTTTGCAATAGAATTATTAATCTTTATAGTTTTCCTGAGAAATGCCTTGGGATATTTATGTTGTGTTAAAGTTGGACATGTGTGGGCCTTGTTGTTGTTGGTGGTGTCAACGCAAATGTTAGCAGTACAAAAGATGTGTGAAGAAGGATCATGAAACGTCTCCTATCCATGTTCTCCAGAGATGCTGCCTGACCCGCAGAGATACTCCAGCACTTTGTATCATTTTCAGCAGTACTAAACATTGACTGTCAAAACAGTCAATAACCTTTGTTTATTCTTTAAAATAAGGAGGTCTAGGATGAATCTGTAGTTCAAACACCTCGATGACTTCAAAATATCAGGAGGAAAATTTAACTTAATTAGACCATAAACTTCTGTTTCCAGTTATAACATCAGATAAGAAATTCTGTACAGTGCCTACTCCCAATCAGCATCTAACTAGCAATTCTGAAGATTAAATGGAAACAGCAAGATATGATTGAGATTAAGGTATGATTGATATATGTCTGAAGATGGGTCTCGATCCGAAATGTTACCTATCCATGTTCTCCAGAGATGCTGCCTGACCTGCTGAGTTACTCCACCACTTTGTTTCCTTCAACGCATAATAATATCTCCACAGATAATAAAGTTTAATTAGCAAACTTTATTTGCGTCCAAAATATTATCAAACTGATGTGGTCACCCTTAATAACTGGGCAGTATGCTCACACACATTATCGTAGCTTCCTTTGATGAAAGGATCTGAAAAATTGACTGCCTCTATTTAATTACCACTAACAAGGTACATTATCATCATAATTTGGTTAAATGCTGTAATTTAATATCAATGAATTGTAGAGTTACACAATTGTTTGAAGCTTTTCATATTATTCTCCCATGAACGTTATGGACGTTAAATTGTAGGACAGGATTCAGAATTTTGGCTTGTTACTCAATGGAGAATAATCTGTCAGTATGTTCACCATTGCACCCTGTAAGAAAACAAAACAAAAATTAGACAAAGTGCACATTTAAACAATGATAATAATCAAAGACTGCTGATCAGATTTATATCTATTATATATTTGTTCCTATTTGTTACCAACCTTCAAAGTGAAGAACTTACTGGAGATAGGAAACACAAAATCTCCTTGAAATTGCATACAGTAATAAGTAAGAAGATCCATTTTATAGTACAAAGTATTTATGATGTTGATGACTGGCCAAGAAGATTGGAAGATGATAAGGACTGTTATGAAGACTTTAAACCGGTTCAACAATAACTTCCAATTTACCTCATTATCATATGAGAAATATTTAACCCAGCAATTCTTTGTTATGGACAATCAAATTCACTGCTTATCTGATGGAAAAACCTCTGAAATGAACCATGTATTTCATGAATTGCTCATTAGGAAGTGAGATTGATCATTTCTTGCTCATTGCTACTTGGCACTCAATCCGTTTCAACCAGAAGATCAGCAACCTCAATTTAAAGGGCACCCATGATGATATAAAGCATTCAGTTTTTCACAGGCCCACAGAAGGAGATAATTGAGCCACTTAGACAAAGTAGGACGTTTTAAATGGAGCAATGGAGGAAAATTCATTGTGCAGCTTCACGTATATATATTTCTTAGCCATTTCTCTGTAAACTGTGGATGGCTTAATTGTAATGAATTATTATCTTTCCACTGACTGGTTAGCATGCGACAAAAGCCTTTCCCTGTACCTCGATACACATGACAATAAATAATCTAAAAATAATTTAAGAGGTTTTTCACAACATGTTATGGCAATTTAATACTAAAAATTCTGTTTGAGGACAACACTGATAATTGCAAGTTGCATACGAATATCCCTTCTGAGTGAAATCTGGTAAGAAAATATCGTAACATTTGCTACAAATACCTGCAGAATGAATGTGGAAGGGAAAGAAAAAAAATTGACACAAATCATAATGTTAACATGTATTGAGATGAATCATTTATAGCAAGAATCAATCACCTCCATGAAATTTTGTTGAGGTGATGTATGTAACATAGATAACTGAAGGGACTTGTTGGCAAGTGGAGTAGATGGTGGTCTCACTGGACTAATGCAGAAAGTACGCATCACAAAATCACTTCAAACACTGGAAACAGTCTTAGTTTGAGGAATAAAGACAATTTGAGTTTGAGGAATGTTGCTGATGTACTTCAAAGGCCACCTGTGATGAATTTTACAGCCAGCTCTACATTGGCCTTTATCCGTGACCTTACTGCATGAGTGCTTTACACCTCCCAGTGTCTGCGCAATAGCGCTGCAAGCTGCTGAAAAGTCAACTATCATTGAAGAGTCAACAGTCCTATTGTGTAATATCCGAACCTCTGGAAATATGATGGAGATCCAATAAATAACTAGGGATATTTTAAAACTACAATTGTCTTGTACAAATGTAGTAATATATAATTGATCGTCCATTGCCACGGCTCTGAAGTCCGGTAAGCATAAGAGTAATTCAGAAAGCTGGTTTTACATGATTCTCCAAATTTTGAATCATCCCACTGATTCAAAGCACCCAAAATATTCCTAATGAAAACCATGAAGAGTGATTTAGCATCTCAAAGTCCATTAACTAAAACTGGATTCATTTCACAATTTCTGAAACTACTGTGATTATCCTCCATCATTATGCGGTTTCAATATAGTCTGATAGGTAAATATACTGTTCTTAAAGATCTCACAGATATAGTCAAAGAATTTATGAAAACATGTCCAACAGCCAAATCGTCCATGCTGGTCATGAAGCCTCATCTAAGCTAGTTCCAATTTGGCCCAAATCCCTCCAAACCTTTCCTATCTGTGTATCTGTCCAAGTATCTTTTAAATGCTGATCTAGTACCTGCCTCATCTACCCCTTTTGCAGCTCGTTTCTAAACCCACTACCCACCAAGTGATAAAACTGACCCTCAGGTTCCTAATCGTAAATGACAGTACTTTATCTAATGAAGTGAGACTCTGGTTTTCATGTGCAATACATCTAGCAACATGAAGTAAAGAATTATTTTAGCATATGTTTTTATGTGAACATTAAATGTTTTAAGGAGGTTTTAAATCTCCCCCTCCCCCCTTCTCTCCCCTATGCCCCACGTGAACTCGCACCTATTTGTTCCCTCCCCATCCCCTTCCACTTACATTCCTTCCTCTAGCTTCACACCTCGCAACTCTTCAATCCTTTTGTCTCACACGTTCTGACTTTTCATCTCTGGCCTTTGTCCAACCATCTGCTTATCAACCCCTCCCCCTCACTTGTATCTACCTAATACTCGCAAGACTTTGTCTTGCCTCACCTATCTTCCAGTTTTCTCCCCCACCTCCCTACCACAATCTGTCTAAAGAAAGGTCCCAACCTGAAATGTCGCCTATCTATGTTCTCCAGATATGCTGCCTGACCCACTGAGTTACTCCAGCACTTTGTGTCTTTTTGTTAAAGGAGACTATACTATATTATGGTTCCTTTTGGTGCAAACACAGTGATAATTATGTAAGAATAAACTGATGTGATTTCCAATATTTGTCAGTCTTCCTACCATGATCGTCCATTTCCTATTTTCAGCTTCTTGGAAGACCAGTGATCGTGGAGAGTAAAATACTTCATCATCAACCTCTTCAGGTTTTCGTGGCAAACAATGCAAGAACGTCCAGTCTGGAGCTGCTGACTTTACAGTCTATAAAGCAGAGAAAAACAAGTTATTTTTAAACCGGGTGGTGGGTGCCAGGAACACACTGCCAGGGGTAATGACATTAAAGAGGTTTTGGATAGTCACATGAATGTGCAGCGAATGGAGGGATATGGATCAAGTGCAGGTAGAAGGGATTAGTTCAATTTGTAATCATTCGGCATGGACATTGTAGGCTCAAGGGCCTGTTCTTGTGCAGCACAGTTTTATGTCAATAAAATATATTCAGTCCAACTTCTTCAATTATCAATACTTACCATGGACCATTTGCTGCTTCATACTATCACTTGTAGCTTCCAATCATGTCAACTACAAATGTTCTGGTTACAATACATTCAATTATTTTTGAGGTAGCAGTATTCAGAATTCATCTAATATAACAAAAAATATAACAACTAACAGTACAATGTTTATTGCCAATGCGACCACTTGAGCACTTTGTTGGTTTAAGCTGGCAGATCTCAGATATTGCCTTGGAAGAGAGCTGTTACCAGACAATCCTTTAAAGAAATATCACAGGATGTGCTAATTAACACCATGGGACCAATTTATTTTTGCAATATTTGCGTTTTCTAAAAAAAATCTGCAATGAGTGCATTCTTTCACATAATAGACGTCACAGAAACCGGTAACCAGTAACAAAGAGGCTATTCATGTTTGCTGTTTATAGCATTAAACCCACCATATTATAACATATATAACAACTACAGCATGGAAACAGGCCTGTCCGGCCCTACCAGTCCACGCCGACCATTCTCCCTGACCTAGTCTCATCTACCTGCACTCAGACCATAACCCTCCAATCCCCTCCTATCCATATACTTATCCAATTTACTCTTAAATAATAAAATCGAGCCAGCCTCCACCACTTCCACCGGAAGCCCATTCCATACAGCCACAACCCTCTGAGTAAAGAAGTTCCCCCTCATGTTACCCCTAAACCTTTGTCCCTCAATTCTGAAGCTATTCACCAATATTTAAGTGGTACTACCCTGAGCTCTTATCCCTAAGCACATTAAAGTCAATTAAAGATATACAAAGTACTAGCTATCTATGAGATCTTTCCCTATCTTATCTAAAGATAATGATTCTAAATATATGATGGTTTACGATACGATACGATAAAATATTATTCATCCCCGGAGGGAAATTGGTCTGCCGACAGTCACAACACACAAGGTACATAAAAACTTGAAATTAAAAGTGAAAACAATAAGAAAAAGACAAGCGACTGTTGGCTGGCTGCCGTGAGCACAACGCCTTCACCGGAACAAACAAACACAGACTTATCTCCTGGGAAGAGGATTCAAAAACCAGAGTGCCCCCTTCCCCATCCCCCACACCGAGTCCCCCTTTGTTCTTCCACTGCGCCTCACAGCGGTCCTCCCAATGCTGGGCCCAATTGTTCTTCACGGTGGTCCCCCCCACGCCAGGTCCTCCATTGTTCTTCACAGCAGTCTCCCCACGCTGGGTCCCCATTGTCTTCCCCTCCCCCCTCACGCTCATCAACTGCGAGGCCCCACTGCCGCCGAGGCTCCTGCAACCGCCGAGGCCCCACTGCCTCCGAGTCTCCCGCTGCCGCCGAGTCTCCCGCTGCCATCACCGCCACCGCTGAGGCTGTTTGGCCCAGACAGGCCTTGCCACCTGGCTTCACTGCAGTCCCCTTGGAGGCCTGTGGGGCGAGTCGGGACTACTGGGGTGCATTCCGGTCATCGTTCTGGTCGTCGTCGGCGCGGTTGTTCGGCAGGTGGATCGGGCCCGCGGGGCTCCCTGGGACACTTTAAGAGCCAATGCTCATCTCATGCTAATATGCAATCATTTTTTTAACGTGTGGACTAAACAGTTAGCATAAGTAGAAGATAGACACAACATGCTGGGGTAACTCAGCGGGACAAGCAGCATCTCTGGAGAGAAGGAATGGGTGACGTTTCGGGTCGATACCCTTCTTCAGACTGATCAGCATAAGTAGAGTATCTCATTGTGAGCACTTCAGCAGGGATGCTGCCTGACCCGCAGTTACTCCAGCACTTTATGTCTCTCTTTGGTATAAATCAGCATCTGCAGTTCCTTGTTTCTACTGATGGAAAAATAAGATCGCTGAATTGGGCATGAAAGCACTAACATTTTGTAATCCACATAGTTTAGTGCTCTGATGCAAATCTGGTGTCACAATATATACCCCAAAAGTATACTGCAAGCAAAATTAACACGATTATATGAAATGTAATGAAAAGGAACTGCAGATTTATACCAAAGATAGACATGAAAGGCTGGAGTAACTCAGCGGGTCAGGCAGCAGCTCTGGAGAAGATAGGTGATGTTTCGGGTCGGGACCCTTCCTCAGACTTTCTCCCCCCTCCCCCCACTATAATCAGTCTGAAGAAGGGTCCTAACCTGAAGCATCACCAATCCATTTTCTCCAAGGTGTATATTAATCTTGTTATATTATTGATTATTGCAAACTATCTCAGATAAAAGCTTTTTTTTTTAAAGTCTTTTTTTTTAAAAGTCTTGTCCATGAAAAATACTTAAAATCAGCCAGACAACTGCACTGAAAATGTTGAGGTGTAACAAGGAACTGCAGATGCTGGTTTCCAACAAATAGTGCTGGAGTAGCTCAGTGGGTCAGGCAGCATCACTGGAGAACACGCAAAGGTGATATTTTGGGTTCAGACTGATTGTGGGAAGAAAACTGGAAAAGAGAATGGGCAGGACAAAGCATGGCAGGTAATCGGGGAACACAGCCGAGGAGGGGTTTTCATAGGCAGATGGTTGGACAAAAGCCAGAGATGAGAAAACAGAAGGTGCGTGACACTGAAGATATATTTAGGACACTGAATTTGGTCTGTTTTTGAAATGGGCCAAATGCAAGCTTCGAGGCATCACTTGATAGATTGCCCACTATATTTTTATGACTTTGAATACTGGCTTTGACTTTAATGTCCTTTTGCTGCTTGCTCCTTGCCAATGGTCAGGATATAAACGTTTCTCTGAACTGCTAAGTTGCACTGCTAGGTATAATGATTTTGATTTCTGTCTGTCTGCAAGGTACAATCAGACCAATCTGAACACTGGAAATGTTTCTACAACATGTCATGGGTCTATTTTATGATTTATCTGCCTCATCGATATACATTGCTCTTAAACGTTTTTGTGTCATCTAACACAAAGGTACCTCAGGTATCATAAAAAATGGAGACAGAGGAATTGCAGGTGTGAGAATTTTGTGCAAACCACAGAGTGCTGGAGGAACTCAGCAGGTCAGACATTTTGGGACAATTCTTCAGACCATTATTCATTCCCACCCAAAACGTTGCCTGTCCATCTTTCCGCAGATGCTGCCTGACCTGCTGAGTTCCTCCTGCACTTTGTGTTTTGTATTATAAGAAATGTTCCGACAGGTACCTCAGATCTCTTTAGAAACCACCTGTTCCTTCCTAAAACAATCAAATACTTGTTTATCAATGTAGGTTTACAAGGCAAGGACTCTCTGTGATATCGACACACAGTGCTATAATACTTGTGTGTAGGAAGGAACTGCAGATGCTGGTTTCTACCGAAGATAAACACAAAATGCTGGAGTAACTCAACGGGTCCGACCTGAAATGTCACCTATTCCTTTTCTCCAGGTATGTTGCCTGACCCGCTGAGTTACTCCAGCATTTTGTGTCTATCTACTATAATACTTTGCGATTATATTCTGTCGTGGAAAGCCTTCATGTGATGTTCAGAATATTAGCCAAAAAAGAATGCAATGCCAGTAGAAAGTAAATTCTATGTAGATATTGGATGTAACATCTCAAGTAACTTGTGTTGAAATTATACTCCTACTTTGTTGAAGTGAGATGTGTGCAAGCTGATCTGACTGATGTCTCTTGCTGCTATCTAGTGGTACAAAGATTTAATGCAGTATTTTCACTTGCACATAGTCACACGGTATGGAAACAGGGCCGACTGCCCAATTTCCCTACGCTGACCATGATGCCCCATCTATGCTAGTCCCACCAGCCCGCGTTTGGCCATTTCTCGCTAAGCCTTACCTACCCATGTATCTGCTCAAATGTATTTTAAATGTCGTTATTGTACCACATAATGGTGCTCATTGGGAGTGGGTACAGAAATAGATTATGTTCCTGAAGGTGCAACTTTGCCAGGAAATGAAAAAGATTCAGAAATGATTTAATTCCTCAATCTCGTCTAATCTTAATAGTTGGTTGAAAGTTAGTGAAGAAGCCTGGGAATGGGGCATAAAATCCAGAACAAATAATAGAAGGATAAAATAACTGATTTAAAAAATCTGTATAAACAAGCATATGGCAGGAATATTATTACAATGAATAATTGACAAGTGTTGCATTCAATGTTTCTTTATTAGTGTTCAAGGCTAATATTTATCAATCATCCTAATCTGCCCTTGTGAAAGTGGGAATCTTCAACTATCCCAGTCTGTTTTATAAATCTTTGCTCCCTCCACCACTATTGCATCTTGACTGTGGTTTAGTTTAGTTTAGAGACACGGGCCCTTTGGCCCGCTGAGTGCACGCCAACCGTCTATCATACATTTGCACTAGTTCCATGTTATCCCACTTTCTCATCCACTACCAACACGTTAAGTGCAATTTTACAGAGGCCAATTACCTAAACATCCACATGCCTTTGGGCATGTGCAAGGAAACTAGAGCACCCAGAGGAAACCCACGTGCTCACAGGGAGAACGTGCAAACAGGGAGAACGTGAATGCTATTTATGTAACATTATTAAATTGGGGCACGCAATGGTTCACAAATGATATAAATCTATAAACTCAGCGTGTGAAATGATTTTACTTTCATCTTTTGTAAGCAGACCTTTAGTGTCAGTTTAATTATATATCTAGTCCATCCATGCCCAAAACTAAACAGAGTCTCCCTTTCACAAACCTAGATGAATACGTGCAGTGATCTGGATCTGCTTCAATATGCCTCTCAGCACATCGGGTCAACAGCAAATGCCATCTCACTGGTTCTCTACTCTGCTCTGGACCATCTGGACAACAGGAACAGATATATCAGGCTGCTTAGTTAGTTTAGTTTAGTTTTAGTTTCACCGAGCCCACGACAACTAGCGAACCTCATGCACTAGTTCCATCCTACAAAACTAGGGACAACTTATAGAAGCTAATTAACCTACAAACCTGCACGTCTTTGGAAGGTGCAGGAACCTGGAGCACCCGGATAAGACCCATGCGTAAACAAAGAGAACAGACAAACTTGGTAAATACGAGCACCCGAGTCTCTGGCGCTGTAAGGCAACAACTCTACCACTGCGCCACACTGCTGGTCATTGACTACAGCTCAGCATTCAATGCAAGCATCCGCTCCAAACTCATCACCAGTCTCCAAGTCCTGGACCTCCATGACTGGTTGCATCATGGCCTGGTATGGCAATTGCAATGCACAGGATCACAAGCGGCTGCAGAGAGTGATGAACACAGTCCAGTCCATCACAGCCACAGTCCTCCCCACCGTCAAAAATATCTACGTGAGGAACTGCCTCAAGAAGGCAGCATCTATCATCTAGGGTCTTCACCATCTGCGCTGGAGGTACAGAAGCCTGACATCCCACACCACCAGGTTCAATAACAACTATTTTTCTAAACCATCAGGTCCTTGAACCAAACTGCACAACCCTAATCCTACCTCGACAACGGAACATTATGGACCATCTTCTGCACTGCATTGGAAATGTTTTCTAATTGTGTTTTGCATTAATGTCTTGTTCTTTGCATCATGTTTTCTTTTCATTGTCATGTAGAATTTATGTATAACGTATGTACGATTAATTTATAAGTTACTTTGTTTGTGTATGCACCTGTGATGCTGCTGCTGCAAGCAAGATTTGCATTGTACCTGCACCTCGTGCATATGACAATAAACTCTACCCGATGTAAAATTCTCACTGAAAGTCCAGTTATCACAGAGGTAATAATATGGGATGTGTTGCACTGAGGTAAAGGATAGGAAGTAGTTAGAGGAAGCTGAAGATGAAGAGAAAATGGCTGCAGTACTTTGTTTTGGATTGCATATGCCTTACCTTCATTGTGATTTGATAACCTTGGAATGCCTTCAACCTCTCTGCTTTCTCCTCTTCCTGCCCCATGCTGACCCATGTGTCCGTGACCAGGACATTGGCTCCACTTGCCGCTTCCATAGGATCGTTGGTGAAGAACAACTTGGTTCCACACTAACGTCAACAATAAACATAAAAGGAAAAGCTCTTTAGAAACATGCAACTTCATCCACAAAACGGGGAGATTAACAACACCTGATATCCTCATAAAATATATCAAAAGATAACAAAAATAAATTACCTCCCCAGCCAATGACTTAGCAAACTTGGCGACATCAGCATCGGGTTCGAAGCCCTGTAAAGAGACAACAGGTTACTCCAGTTTTTTGTGTCTATCTTCGGCGTAAACCAGCATCTGCAGTTCCTTCCAGCAGAGATTCATATACCTTTGTCCTGTGGTGATGGTACAAGTTTTCACAAACAGTTAAACAGATGTCTGAAGTCACTCAGTCAACAACGGTGCAATGGCGTAGCGGTAAAGTTGCTGCCTCACAGTGCCAGAGGCCCGGGTTCCATCATGACTACAGGTACTGTCCATGTCGAGTTTATATGTTCATCCTGTGACTGCGTGGGTTTCCTGCGGATGCTCCGATTTTCTCCCACATTGCAAAGAGGTACGGCTTTGCAGGTTAATTGGCTTCTGTAAATTGTCCCTAGTGTGTTGGAGTGAAAGTGTGTACTGGTGATCGATGGTCGGCACCAGTGGGCCCGGTGGGCCGAAGGACCTGTTTCCATGCATTATTCTAAATTAAATGATATACCTAAAAGGATATGTTGATAACAGGCAGTAATTAATAGGGTTTGAGAAGATTTTGGGTTCACACCATGTAATCCTAACCAGATTGATAGATTGCAAGTTACAGCAAGTAAACAGGGTCTTCAGCCCACCGAGACCACACCACCCATCGATCACCCATTCACACTAGTTCTATGTTATCCCACTTTCTCATTCACTCCCTTCGCACTTGGGCCAATTTACAGAGGCCAATTAACTATCCGCACGTCTTTGGGTTGTGTGAGGAAACCGAAGCACCCGGAAGAAACCCACACGGTCACTGGGAGAATATGCAAACTTCACACGGACCCCGAGGTCAGTATTGAACCCAGTTCACTGGCGCTGAGAGGCAGCAGCTCTACCAGCTGCAAGTTTGTCTCATCTCTATTTGTCCACTGAACGTTGTTGATTCCTATTGTAAGGACTGAACAGAACACGACAAGCCAGCAATAAAATAGACAGTTTGCAGCCAGTGTTAGAGATGCTGGTGAAGTAGAACTGATTAATCTCTGACTTTGTAGTACTATTGCACAGACCTCCATGTGGGTTATAAAATGGGAACTTGTGGCACAAAACGCTGCTCTGAAGAAAAAAAAGGGCGGCACAGTGACACAGCAGTAGAGTCACTTCCTTACAGTGCCAGATACCTGGGTTTGATCCTGACTACGGATGCTGTCTGTGTGGAGTTTGTATGTTCTCCCTGTGATCGGGTGGGTTTTCTCTGGGTACTCCGGTTTCCTCCCACATTCCAAAGACGTTCAGGTTTAGGTTAATTGGCTTCTATAAATGGTCCCTAGTTTGTAGGATAGAACTAGTGTACGGGTGATCACGGTCGGTGTGGACTTGGTGGGCCGAAGGGCCTGTTTCCTCTCTGTGGCTCTAAACTAAACTAAATGATAATACTGTTGCTATAAACAATGTTTACACCATTTCCTGAATGCTAGTTTTACTCAACGATAGGAATGATTCTCAACAGAAATCCAAGAAATCCACTACCATTGAAAATTGACCCTCTCGGTGCATCAAGGTATTCTTCTGGCTGGAAAACTACAGCAGCTGGTTTGCCCATGGACACTGGATTTCTGTCCAAAGACCTGCTGGACTTAGACCAAGTAGGCCTGGCCTTTCGCATCATGCCGGCTTGCCATCTGGTCTATCAAGTAGTCCAGTCCCAAGCACCAGTCCAGTGGAACCAAATCAAATTATATTAGATGTCAAGATTCATTGCAGATAAGTTCATATGTCATAGGAGCAGAATTAGGCCATTTGACCCTTCGGGTCTACTCCGCCATTCAATAATGGCTGATCTATTTTTCCTTCACAACTCCATTCTCCTGCCTTCCCCCCAAAACCCCTGATACCCGTACTTACCCGGTCTATTTCCACACTGTATCTCTAAAGTCTAAAGACCCATTAAGTCTGTTCTGCAAATAGGTATACCCTCTTGGGAACTGTCGGGGCAGAAGACGGTTCCAGTCCGAGTGGCGGACCTGTTGGCAAGGATACTCGACAGGGGAGACCGAAGTCAGGAAGAGCCGTAGTGGTCGGTGACTCCATCGTCCGAGGGACGGACAGAAGATTCTGTGGCAGCAGGAGGGGCTTGAGGATGGTCTGTTGCCTCCCTGGTGCCAGGGTTCAACACATCACAGACCGGCTTCAGAAAATCCTAGTGAGGGAAGGCGATCAACCTGAAGTCGTGGTGCATGTGGGCACGAATGACGTCGGGCGGAAGAGGAAGGAGGTGCTACAGCGGGAGTTTAGAGAGTTGGGAAAAATGCTGAGAAGTAGGACGTCGAAGGTGGTTATCTCTGGACTGCTACCGGTACCTCGTGCTGGTGAGGCCAGGAACAGAGAGATAAAGGGTATGAATATATGGCTGAGGGGCTGGTGCAGAGAGCAGGGATTTAGATTTCTGGACCACTGGGATCTCTTCTGGGCTAGGGGTGACTTGTACAAAAGGGACGGGTTACATCTTAACAGCAAGGGGACAAACATTCTGGCAGGCAGGTTTGCTAGTGCGACACCTGTGGCTTTAAACTAAGTAGTGGGGAGGAGGGGTTGACAAATTGGGAATATGAAGATGGAGTTAAAGGGGAAGCGAATACAGGAGAAATTGCAAAGGACTCTCGAATAAATGGGAAGGAGTTCTAGATGGGATAAGAGAGTAAGGTCAGGGCCAATGGTGAGAGGGGAGGTGAATACCGAAGTTAAAGTGTTGTACTTAAATGCGCGTAGTATAAAAAATAAAGTGGATGAGCTTGAGGCTCAGTTAGTCATGGGCAATTATGATGTTGTAGGGATCACTGAGACATGGCTACAAGAGGACCAGGGCTGGGAACTGAATATTCAGGGGTACACAACGTATAGAAAAGACAGACAGGAGGGCAGAGGGGGTGGGGTTGCTCTGATGGTAAGGAATGATATTCATTCCCTTGCAAGGGGTGACATAGAATCAGGAGATGTTGAATCAGTATGGATAGAAATGAGAAATTGTAAGGGTAAAAAGACCCTAATGGGAGTTATCTATAGACCCCCAAACAGTAGCCTCGACATATGGTGCAAGTTGAATCAGGAGATAAAATTGGCGAGTCAAAAATGTAATGCTACGGTGGTTATGGGAGATTTCAACATGCAGGTAGACTGGGAAAATCAGGTTGGAAATGGACCCCAGGAAAGAGAGTTTGTAGAGTGCCTTCGAGATGGATTCTTAGAACAGCTTGTACTGGAGCCTACCAGGGAGAAGGCAATTCTGGATTTAGTGTTGTGTAATGATCCTGATCTGATAAGGGGACTAGAGGTAAAAGAGCCATTAGGAGGCAGTGATCACAACATGATAAGTTTTACTCTGCAAATGGAAAGGCAGAAGGGAAAATCGGAAGTGTCGGTATTACAGTATAGCAAAGAGGATTACAGAGGCATGAGGCGGGAGCTGGCCAAAATTGACTGGAAGGAGGCCCTAGCAGGGAAGACGGTAGAACAGCAATGGCAGGTATTCCTGGGAATAATGCAGAGGTTGCAGGATCAATTTATTCCAAAGAGGCGGAAAGACTCTAAGGGGAGTAAGAGACACCTGTGGCTGACAAGGGAAGTCAGGGACAGCATAAAAATTAAGGAGAGGAAGTATAACATAGCAAAGAAGAGTGGGAAGACAGAGGATTGGGACTCTTTTAAAGAGCAACAAAAGTTAACTAAAAAGGCAATACGGGGAGAAAAGATGAGGTACGAGGGTAAACTAGCCAATAATATAAAGGAGGATAGCAAAAGTTTTTTTAGGTACGTGAAGAGAAAAAAAATAGTCAAGGCAAATGTGGGTCCCTTGAAGGCAGAAACAGGGGAATTTATTATGGGGAACAAAGAAATGGCAGACGAGTTAAACCGTTACTTTGGATCTGTCTTCACTGAGGAAGATACACACAATCTCCCAAATGTTCTAGGGGCCGGAGAACCTAGGGTGATGGAGGAACTGAAGGAAATCCACATTAGGCAGGAAATGGTTTTGGGTAGACTGATGGGACTGAAGGCTGATAAATCCCCAGGGCCTGATGGTCTGCATCCCAGGGTACTTAAGGAGGTGGCTCTAGAAATAGTGGAAGCATTGGAGATCATTTTTCAATGTTCTATAGATTCAGGATCAGTTCCTGTGGATTGGAGGATAGCAAATGTTATCCCACTTTTTAAGAAAGGAGGGAGAGAGAAAACGGGTAATTATAAACCAGTTAGTCTGACATCAGTGGTGGGGAAGATGCTGGAGTCAATTATAAAAGACAAAATTGCTGAGCATTTGGATAGCAGTAACGGGATCATTCCGAGTCAGCATGGATTTACAAAGGGGAAATCATGCTTGACAAATCTACTGGAATTTTTGAGGATGTAACTAGGAAAATTGACAGGGGAGAGTCAGTGGATGTGGTGTACCTCGACTTTCAGAAAGCCTTCGACAAGGTCCCACATAGGAGATTAGTGGGCAAAATTAGGGCACATGGTATTGGGGGTAGGGTACTGACATGGATAGAAAATTGGTTGACAGACAGAAAGCAAAGAGTGGGGATAAATGGGTCCCTTTCGGAATGGGAGGCAGTGACCAGTGGGGTACCGCAAGGTTCGGTGCTGGGACCCCAGCTATTTACGATATACATTAATGACTTAGACGAAGGGATTAAAAGTACCATTAGCAAATTTGCAGATGATACTAAGCTGGGGGGTAGTGTGAATTGTGAGGAAGATGCAATAAGGCTGCAGGGTGACTTGGACAGGTTGTGTGAGTGGGCGGATACATGGCAGATGCAGTTTAATGTAGATAAGTGTGAGGTTATTCACTTTGGAAGTAAGAATAGAAAGGCAGATTATTATCTGAATGGTGTCAAGTTAGGAGGAGGGGGAGTTCAACGAGATCTGGGTGTCCTAGTGCATCAGTCAATGAAAGGAAGCATGCAGGTACAGCAGGCAGTGAAGAAAGCCAATGGAATGTTGGCCTTCGTAACAAGAGGAGTTGAGTATAGGAGCAAAGAGGTCCTTCTACAGTTGTACCGGGCCCTGGTGAGACCGCACCTGGAGTACTGTGTGCAGTTTTGGTCTCCAAATTTGAGGAAGGATATTCTTGCTATGGAGGGCGTGCAGCGTAGGTTCACTAGGTTAATTCCCGGAATGGCGGGACTGTCGTATGTTGAAAGGCTGGAGCGATTGGGCTTCTATACACTGGAATTTAGAAGGATGAGGGGGGATCTTATTGAAACATATAAGATAATTAGGGGATTGGACACATTAGAGGCAGGAAACATGTTCCCAATGTTGGGGGAGTCCAGAACAAGGTGCCACAGTTTAAGAATAAGGGGTAGGCCATTTAGAACGGAGATGAGGAAGAACTTTTTCAGTCAGAGAGTGGTGAAGGTGTGGAATTCTCTGCCTCAGAAGGCAGTGGAGGCCAGTTCGTTGGATGCTTTCAAGAGAGAGCTGGATAGAGCTCTTAAGGATAGCGGAGTGAGGGGGTATGGGGAGAAGGCAGGAACGGGGTACTGATTGAGAGTGATCAGCCATGATCGCATTGAATGGCGGTGCTGGCTCGAAGGGCTGAATGGCCTACTCCTGCACCTATTGTCTATTGTCTATTGTCTATTTGATCATGACTGATCAATTTTTCCCTCTCAACCCCATTCTCCTGCCTTCTCCCTTTTATCTTTGATACCCTTAAGGTCGGGTTTGTGCCAGGTTAGAGTTTACAATTATACAAACAGGTCTCTATAATGAATTGAAATATGGTCACTCTTTGTTGAGAAGAAACACCTTTTATACCAGAGGGCATACCTTGGGAGTAGCAACTTTGAGATGCATTCCAAGTTTCGGAGCGCTCATCATGAAGGAGTAAAGCACATTGTTCCCATCTCCTATCCAAGACAAGGTCAGACCATTCAGGGAGCCAAAATGTTCCTAAAAAGGACACGGACAGGTTTAATGTCGAACTGCATAGATAAATCTGTACATTTGAAAGATTTTTGTTCCTCCACTGAGATTTAAGGAAGTGTTCCATGCCACCATTGGAGACTAGAGATGTGGGAAGCATTTGCAACTTGGGCATACTGATCTTCCAAACGTTCGAAGAAGCACAAAATGCTTTTCACTCTTTGGCTTGAGGAGAGTGCAGGGGCAAAAGCACCATTCCTCTGTCAACACCCATGCCATTAACATCACAACATAATAGATAGCTGTGCGGTTAACCCCTTATGTATTTGTCAGCAGTGGTCTTTATTAACGAGCCATATTCTGAAAGCCTTCTGCTGGTCTCTGTCATCAATGTGCAGAGATAATACATTTTAAAATGACAGGCTCCATGAAGGTACAAATCCCCAGGCTCAGCAGCTGAAGTAGGGTTAGGGTTACGAGTCTGAAGAAGGTTTCCGACCCGAAACATCACCCATCCCATTTTCTCCAGAGATAATGCCTGACCCAGAGTTCCTCCATGGGATGTTTCCCACCATAGAACATCGAACATAGAAGTGTACAGTGCAGGAATAGGCCCTTCAGCCCACAATATCCCTGCCGAACATAATGCCAGGTTAAACCTATCCCCTCTGCCTGCACATGATCCGTATCCCTTTAATGGGGTCAACTTTCCAGCTGACCTGCTGTATGCTTGGACAGTGATATCTCAGCAGACAAGTTAAACAGTTTACAGCTCGAAATCTTTATCAAAATCAGTCACAATAAAATATAGAGACCACTACTGGCTTTAGCTTAAATATTCCTTCAATAAAATCTTTATTTTGTTTCTCCATCAAGTTTTTTGCCTTTATCGTCACTGACCACCTAGTCCCATATAAAATAGGATTGGTCGGTGGTCAAATTGAAAGCTTCATGTGACATTCCTAAAGTAAAAGAACATATAAATTCGGCATGATTGATGTTGATTGTTGCCACAGAGGCTTATCAATAAAAATGAAGAACTATTTCCAAATTAGGCATTAGGGAGACACAAGGAACAGCAGATGCTGGTTTACAAAAAAGGATGCAAGGAGTAACTCAATGGGCCAGGTTTGTGCTGGCTGCTCCCAGCTGACAACAATATGCTGTCTAATTGGGGACACAGGGAATTGCAGATGTTGGACTCTTGAGCAAAACACAAAGTGCTGGAGTAACTCAGTGGAGCAGGCAGCATTTTGGGAGAACATGGATAGGCAACATTTTAGGTTGGGACCCTTATTCAGACATTAATTCTTAAGTTTGAGTTTAGTTTATTGTCATGTGTACAGCGTAAAGCTTTTGTTTTGTGTTACCCAGTTAGCGGTAAGACAATTCATGTTTACAAGTCACCCACAGTGTACAAATAGATGATAAAGGGAATAACGTGAATAATGTTTAGTGCAAGATAAAGTCCAGCAAAGTCTGACCAAAGATAGTATGAGGGTCTCCAATTAGGTAGATAGTAGTTCAGGACCACTCTCTAGTTGTTGGTAGGATGGTTCAGTTGCCTGATAACAGTTGTGAAGAAACTGCACATGAATCTGGCGGTATGTGTTTTCACACTTCTATACCTCTTGCCTGATGGGAGCGGGGAGAAGAGGAAGTGGCCGAAGTGTGACTCATCCTTGATTATGCTGGAGGCCTTGCTGAGGCAGCGTGAGGTGTAAATGGAATCAATGGAAGGGAGGTTGGTTTGTGTGATGGTCAGGGCTGCGCCCACAATTCTCTGCAATTTCATGCGGTCTGGGACGGACCTGTTCCTAAGCCACTTCAGGTATTAGAGAGTGTTTGTTTATTTCTTTACCAACAGTGAATACATTATACCTTTTTACCCCCAGGAAAATTATTAAATGTAACCCATCAGAAATTTCTCAGGATACCTGAAGGGTGAGGTAATCAGCCAGGATCTGGATAGGATGGAACAGCTCCGACAGACCATTGATCACTGGGATTGTACCATCCTCCGCCAGTTGCACAAGATCAGAGTGCTTGTACACCCTGGCCAGGATTATGTCAGTCAGCCCACTCAACACCCTGGAATACAAGGTAGAAACAAGGAACTGCAGATGTTCGTTAATACACAAAAGGACACAAAGTGCTGGAGTAACTCAGCGGGTCAGGCAGCATCTCTGGAGAACATGGATAGGTGACGTTTTGGGTCGGGATGTTTCTTTAGACCCGAAAAGTCAAATATCTATGTCCTCCAGACCCGCCTGACCCGCTGAGTTACTCCAGCACTTTGTGTCCACCCTGGAATATAAATCAAGCAGACTCAAAATGTTACCAAACAGTACAAAATGCTAAAATGTAACCCAGGTTAAAAAGCATCAAATTGTATGGATAATAATTCAGCACATAGCATGCTTCCAATTTTAGTTTATTGATACAGCATGGAAACAGGCCCTCTGGCTCACCAAGCCCACGCCACCCATTGATCACCCGTTCACATTAGTTCAATGGTACTTTATTGTCACGCATACGTAAGTAGAGTGTAATTCTTTTATTGCATACATTTCAGTAACAATCCTACTATGTTCGACATTATCCCACTTTCTCATCGACTTCTTACACAATAGGGGAAATTTGCAGAGTCCAATTAACCTACAAACCTGCACGTCTTTGGGTTGTGCGAGGAAACCGGTGCACCCGAGGAAACTCAGGCGGTCACAAGGAGAACTTGCAAGTTCCACAGACTGCACCCGAGGTAAGGATCGAACCCTATGAGGCAGCGGCTCCACCAGCTGCACCATTTGTTTTGTATGCTTCACTCATTATCACATCTGAACTCACATTCATAACCAACTAGTACCACATCCCATTATCCTCATTTCAATTGGCACCCCATCACAGGTCAAACGGGAGCACCTTATCCAGGCAGTTTGGCTTAATTTGAATCCAGAACACAGATAGAAAAAGATATTTGAATTTCAGATTAACAAGAAGCTCTTCTGGAAAGTTAGTATAGTCCGAAATCTGTTCTACTAACACTGGCGACCTTGGCAGGCAGTGATTTAGTTTAGTTTAGTTTAGAGTTTTAATTTAGAGATACAGCACGGAAACAGGCCCTTCAGCCCACCGAGTCTGCACCAACCAGCGATCCCCGCACACTAACATTATCCTACACTCACTGCGGACAATTTACAATTTGTACCAAACCAATTAACCTACATACACGTATGTCTTTGGAGTATGGGAGGAAACTGGAGTTCATGGAGAAAACCCATGCAGGTCACAGGGAGAACGTACAAACTCTGTACAGACAGCACCTGGAGTCAGGATCGAAACCGGGACTCTGACACTGTAAAGCAGCAACTCTACTGCTACGCCACCGTGCTGCCCAAAGTTTGAGGCAGTATAGACTTGCTTTCCTAAAAAAGCAGTGAAGCAATAGTCAGGCTTCAATTGCTCCTAATGTCTGCGCTTGCCATGGTAACCGTGGTCAAAGGCAAAATTGCACTCTGTTTCAGGCTCACAGTGCAACAGAATACTGTGCCTCGGGACAATGGTTCTTTGGGAAAATTGGCCCATTTACATTTACTGCCACGAGCGCTCAAAACAAAAAAAAACGTGAAAGACCTACATGACGTTCCCTTTTATTTCATGGATTATTATTACATGGACAAGGAAGATAACCAGTGCGATATTGGCAACAATAGTGACCCAATGATTAAAACACTCTATCCCTTCCATTGAAGCCATTGTTCATTACTGCCCAGAACATAAATCCAAAGATGCTCTGCTAGGAAGCAATATAGGGTGGCTCGTTCCGAGCTGTTCCCTGAAGAAAACCTTATTAGATTTAGTAGACTGCACAACCCTGTAATGGAGGTTGCCTAGCAACAGAATCCCGTCACCTTTTATTCAGTGCGTTTATTCTCCAGCCTCAGCTGCTGCCACATAGGACTCTGGGATGTGTTGGTGTATCTTTTTGCAGCAATGCAAAGCCATTATCCAAGCAAGTCAACTCAATGGTAGAAAGTCATACAGCACGGCAACAGGCCCTTCAGCCCAACTTGCCATTACTGACCAAGGTGCCCCATCTATGCTTGTCCCACCTTCCCGCATTTGGCCTACATCCCTTTAAACCTTTCCTATCCATTAATCTGTCCAAGTGTCTTTTAAATGCTGTTATAGTACCTGCCTCAACGACCTCCTCTGGCTGCTCGTTCCATATACCCACCACACTCTGTGTGAAAAGTTGACCCTAGGATTCTATTAAATCTTTCCCCTCTCACCTTAAACCCATGTTCTCTGGTTCTTCATTCCCCTAATCTGGGTAATAACAATAACCTTATAATTTTGTACACCTTTGTAAGTTTAGTTCAGTTACGATCACCCCTCACCCTTCTTTGCTTCAAGTAAACAACAAAAATTTAATAGAAGATAGACACAAAATGCTGGAGTAACTCAGTGGGTCAGGCAACATCTCTGGAGAAAAGGAATAGGTGATGTTTCAGGTCAGAACCCTTCTTCAATCTGAAAGATAGAGAAGGCCAGAACAAAACAGGGTCGGCAACAGATGACCTCAGCAAGGGTGGAGGCCCAAAGATTTAACAGATGCCGGTATTTTGACTTTTTATATCGTGATCTTAATCATTCAAAATATTTGGCTGAAATCACAAATTGGTGACAAGATAGAAATTAGTTATGCCCCACAAACTCACAAATTGGTGAGTCCATCAAACTCTACATTTAGCTATGGTGACAGTTAAGGCAAGACTGGCTTAGTTTAGTTTAGTTTAGAGACACAGCATGGCAACAGGCCCTTCAGCCCATCAAGTCCATATCACGGCACAGTGGCGCAACGGTAGAGTTGCTGCCTTACAGCGAATGCAGCGCCGTAGACTCAGGTTCGATCCTGACTACGGGTGCTGTACTGTAAGGAGTTTGTACGTTCTCCGAGATCGTCGGTTTCCTCCCACACTCCAAAGACGTACAGGTATGTAGGTTAATTGACTGGGTAAATGTAAAAATTGTCCCTAGTGTGTGTAGGATAGTGTTAATGTGCGGGGATCGCTGGGCGGCGCGGACTTGGTGAGCCGAAAGGGCCTGTTTCCACGCTGTATCTGAAATATGAAAATAAAATATGAAACCATCGTTCACCCATTCACCTTAGTTCAGTTTTATCCCACTTTCTCATCCACTCCCTGCACAATAGTGGCAATTTATTTTTTACAGAAGGTAATTAACTTACAAACCTACACGTTTTGGGGATGTGGGAGGTAACCCACGTGGTCATAGGGAAAACGTGCAAACTCCAGACAGACAGCAGTCAAGATCAGGACCAGCGCTGTGAGGCGGCAGCTCTACCAGCTGCTCCAAAACTGATTTAATTTTGTATCCATTTTTATTAATCATCCATGTGTAAAAGCTAGATCTATTAACGCTCTTTTAGGTACTCTAATTGCACGAATAAGCTGTTCTGCACATCTCCCAATGCCACAGTGACCAATTCTGGTCGCAGTTACACCCATCAGGAAACCATCCACGCACTTCCAGGTGTGATTTAGTTCAGCGGGGCTCATGTTTCTCCGGCACCATTCATACTTGTAATGATGTTATCACCATGTACGGCAACTATCTCTGCCCACCTGTCGTAGACTGGAGCATAAATGTGTAATCTGTATATAAATACAGACATATACAGCAATACAGCCATAGAGGTGAGGAAGGCCAGGAAAAGGGGAAGATGGGTCTTCAGCACATCTGACAACATGGCTTCACCCCATAAAATTGCCCTCGCAAACTGAGTCCCGCACCGCAAGTGGCCCCATGCCAGGAGACAGGCTCCTTATTCACGCAGAGATTGCAGCTTGTTGTAAGAAGTCTGTAATCTTCAATTCTAACACGCAGTGAAATAAGAAGCAAACTCAGCAGCAAGTCAGGAAAGAGACAGGAATGAAAAGGGTCCCAGACATAACGCTGGTGTGCAGCTGCCTGATGCCGTTTCATTGCAGCCTGTCCTTGTTAACTCATTGCTGGATCTCGCTGCAGCCTCTCCAGATCATGCCAAATACCAACAAGCTACAATCTCTGGAAAAATTGGTGCATGTGGCTGTATATCTGTATGGCTGTACTGTCTATGATTGTATTGCTGTATGTGACTGTATTGCTGTATATGACCATAGGTATATATGATTATATTGCTGGAAATGGCTTTGTACTGCTATATATATTGGTGCAGTACATAGCCAATGCTGTACATGGCTGTATTGCATATATGACCATAGCTGTATATGATTTATTGCTCTATATGGCTGTGTCTTGCTGCATACATTGGCACATTTGGCTGTATTGCTGTATGTGGCTATGTATCGGGGCTGTCATGGAGAGAGTCCTCGAGGTCCTGACCCATTTCCCATGTTAACCTTGTGACAAAGGCAGAAGCAATCTCTGTGGGTTGCAGCTGTGGGGAGTTAGGTTTTATTCTAACTGGGTAATTGGGGTGGAAATTACTGATGATTTTTGAAGAGATAAATTTTCCCAATGTTGCTATTTTCTGAGGTTCCCTAATAAGGTCTTGCACCTAGTTAGCGCGCGAAAGGAGCATAATATTTTACTTCCGAGTACATGTTATTCACTTCTAAAGTTTGGATTATAGCAGGAATTTAATCACCAACCAGAGAGTGGTCCTGAATTCTCATCTACCTCATTGGAGATCTTCGAACTATCTTTACTTGGACTTTACTTTCCACTAAAAATGATTCCCTCTATCCTGAATCCGTACACTGTGGACGGCTTGATTGTAATCATGTATAGTCTTTCCGCTGACTGGTTAGCACATAACAAATTAAAGCTTATCACTGTACCTCAGTGTACATGACAATAATAAACTAAACTAAACTAAACTGATGCAGGACCACAGCCAGTTTCCAGGGTATGTGCCCTTGCTTCACTCCGACGTTATCAGATGTTAACACTGAACTCAGCCCACCAAGCCTGCAGTGTACTTCACCAAGAAAAGAGTTGAACATGAAAAATGGTCCCGACCCGAAACGTCACCGTCCTTTTTCTCCAGTGATGCTGCCTGACCTGCTGAGTTACTCCTGCACTTTGTGTCTATCTTTGTTGAGCGTTGTTCTAAATGTGATTGAATTGGTTCTATTTTTTCTTATTACTAGATTGTCAGCCATAAGAGAAAATTACTGCCTCGCATATAACTCGTCAATGAGATTCAATGATGTATGTCGAGATAACATGACACATGTTTCTATCTTGATATTTAAATATTATTTGTCACTACTTTTAACTTTCATTGGCTTGTTTTTATTAAAACCCACAAATTCTGGAGCGCATCGTATTCTGGAAAAAACCCTTGCAATTTTGTCTCAATCCTGGAGGCAGATTATTTTTGTTGTTTTTATTACTGCAACACGTTCAGCATCGTACTGCATTATCTTTACCCATTTTGCTTTAATTTTTTATGTTGCTACTAACCTTGCGGTGTCTTTACGACTCTCATTCACTCCCAAATGAATATCTTGTGTTGTAAGGAAACATGGGTGTCCACCGAGCAATGCAAATCCTTCAGGGACCAAAACAAAAGGGAATTTTGCAGTTATACTTAAAATTATTGAACAACAAGCAAAGCTTTTTTTTTAGTTCCTTGATTGTGTCTTTATTGAAATCTTCAACACATAAATAATGCTCTGCAAAATATAGAAAATTTGCCACAAGGCATTTAAGGACTGTTAGCTGTGCTGTTAGCAGTGTGGCCACATTAATCTGAGATAGCTTCAAGGTCAAAACCACAGATGTCTAGTGAATAATGCATTTGTACCATGCCCAGCCTGTCCAAAGAGAAGAAAACATTTGCTATTTAATCTTCAGCATAGTCTGTACGGGACAAAAAATAATATACAGAACATACACAATTTTTACGAAATGGTTTTAAAGAAATAAGCAGCAGGAACTGGGTAGGAACCAAGTTTTCAGAAGGTGGAGAGGCAATTATTGGGTGCACAGTAATTCGTTAAGGTTAGTCGAGGATTAAGATAGACGGGATAAGTTTTCAGAAGCAAAGAGTTTGGTGGGGTGGAGCGGACAAAATGAAAGGTCCATGGTAGATTGGACGGCTGAAGCGATTAAACGATGAAAGGATGTGCTTGCGATGAAAGGAGGTGGTAGTGAACATTTTGTTAATGGGAAACAGAAATGAGAGTTGGTTGCTGAGGAAAAGGATTTTCCTCCCTGCTGAAGTCAATAGATACTAATATCAAAGAAGGATACCACATCTGGGTGACACAGTTCTGTAAATGTATGTTGGTTTGCAAGTGGCATCTAAATTTTAAGGAAAATTGCTGTTTATTTGTTGCTTTTGTTGCTGTTTCGACAAGGTTCGGCGCTCATTTTCAGGGCTTGCTGATTTGAGAGTTGACATTTCTCTTGTCACCTGCCTTGTTGGAAGAAGGGTCCCAACCCCAGAAACGCCACCTGTCCATGTTCTCCAGAGATGCTGCCTGACCCACTGAGTTACTCCAGCACTTTGTGCCTTTTTTTGTTCTCCATAGAAGCTGCCTGACCCACTGAGTTACTCCAGCACTGTATTTGTTTTGTAAACCAGCATTCTCCAGTTCCTTGTGTCTCTCTCTTGTTAACTCTTCCATTTATTGTACCCGGGTTTGATGTTACTTTATTGATGTATAGCATTATCTGATCTGTTTGGATCATGTGCTATACAAGGCTTTACACTGTAACTCGGTACACATGACAATAATAAACCTAAACCTAATGCATAGTTTGAAGTGATAGCACAAGATTCTAACTCCCATTTAATATCCTTTCTCCAGTTTCCAGGAAGAAACCTCCCTCCACAACACACAACCTTTTGGTCCTGGGGGGAGGACTCTGCAATAAAATATTTTGAAATACATTTATCTGTACGGTTTTAAGAGTTAATGAGGAGCTGTTTGTGTCTTCGTCCAGATACAACTCCTTGAGATGCATTATTATTTGTTATTATTAATGAGGAACATTTCTTTGAAAAGGGAGCCCTCTGGTGTCTTAGCTGAATCCTTCAACTTTGGTAGCAAAAGATTAGTCAAATTGAGAGTCAGTTTCTTCTATAAAACAAGAGCTGTAAATGCTCTTGGAAGTGTTTAACCAACAAAATGCTTTACTGTTTTAACGGCATTCGCACAATATTGTGGTTCATCCTGACACTGGGAAAATCCCATAAAAATGATTATCTCCAATTCCAAGGTTCACAAATAGAGTGGCTGTTTTTTCCTATATAGCATCACGCTCTATCAGTTTCATGGAGACGAGTCTAATACGGCTTCTCACAGCTGCTGCCAGTTGCATTCTTGGACAATAGCTGTAAAAGGGACAGATGACACATCATTCTTTCAACTACTAGGGAGTGCTGAGAGCAGTTTCAATGGGTAGTCCTTGCAAGGTTTGGGGGGGCGGGTGTGAGTGGATGGGGGGGGTGCAGTGGGTGGGAGGGGATTAAAGAAAGACATTGGTCAGAAACAGGGGATCGAGGAGACCTGGTAAGATTAGTGGATAATGTCCTCAGGAGAAATGGACACAAGGAACAGCAAGTCTGGAGTCCACCAAAGACTGCAAGTAATTGCAGAGAATTCTGGACACAGCCCAGACCTTCATGCAAAGAAACCTCCCTTCCATTGACTCCATTTACACTTAGTTTTAGTTGAAGAGATCCAGCGTGGAAACAGGCCCTTCGGCCCACCGAGTCAGCACAGACCAGCAATGCCCATACACAAGCACTATCCTGTACACTAGAGAAAATTTACAATCTTTACCAAAGCCAATTATCCTACAAACCTGTACGTCTTGGAGTGTGGATGGAAACGGGGAGAGCGTACAAACTCTGTACAGACAGCACCCATAGTCAGGATCGAATCCGGGTTTCTGGCGCTGTAAGGCAGCAACTCAATCGCTGCGCCACCGTGCTGGCCACTGAATCATCATATCAACAACTAGAGAGCAGTCCTGAGCTGTTATCAACCTCAATGGAGACCCTCAGACTATCGTCAACCGGACTTTACTGGGGTTAGCCCAATGTACCAACTTGGTTGGCATGGACAAGGCGGGTCAAAGGACCTGTTTCCATGCTATAGCTCCACGACTCTATGGAGTGATCTTGAGGCCAGGAGACTCATAGATACTGTTACTTAGAGCACCATAAGCAAAACAATCCAGGCACGTGTGAGGCCATGTGCAGCCAAAGGATAATATTTTGGATCTCATAGTGGACGATGAATGGTGTTTGAGTAATAAGCCCCTGGTATCATGCGAGTAAATGGGGGCGGCAGAATGGCGCAGTGGTAGAGTTGC
The DNA here is from genome assembly GCF_053455715.1 of Rhinoraja longicauda. Taxonomy (NCBI): domain Eukaryota; kingdom Metazoa; phylum Chordata; class Chondrichthyes; order Rajiformes; family Arhynchobatidae; genus Rhinoraja; species Rhinoraja longicauda. Next base: position 23,273,627 of record NC_135964.1, on the reverse strand, counting down.
TGCCTTGCAGTGCCTGAGACCCAGGTTCGATCCTGACTACGGTGTTGTCTGTATGGAGTTTGTACGTTCTCCCTATGATCACGTGGGTTTTCACTATGTGCTCCGGTTTCCTCACACATTCCAAAGACATGTAGCTTTGTAGGTTAATTGGCTTCTGTAAATTGTCTCTAATGTGTTTGATAGAATTAATCTATGGGTGATCACTGGTCGGCGTGGACTCGGTGGGCTGAAGGGCCTGCTTCCATGTTGTATCTCTAAACTAAATACAAACTGTCATCCTACAAATCAGTGAGGTTTACATTTGCACAAGAGATGAATTCCTGGCTTGGTACAACCACTGACATCAATCAAGGGAGTTTTATGCCAGAAAAAATAAAGCTAAGGCAAACATACTGTAAATGCTGCTAAGAAGTCAGGAGTTGATTTTCTGTGCAGGTGTGAAATAACAAACATACGCACAAGGTCACTCTGTCTCAGGTTGAGATGATTTTCAACTGTGTATGACCATTATTGAAGTTATGCCAAAAATTTTGAGGCCTTCGATTTGAGTTTTGGGTTAGATTGGCAATAAAGTTACCCTTTTTGTGAAGAACATATTGTTAATAATGTACAATTCGTTTGGTTTGACAACAAAATAGATGCAATGATGGTCAACAAATAACCTCTACCCTTGAGATAATATAAAAATCATAGAACCTTGTTTGATGTGCGGTAAATTAACTTTATTTGGCAGTCCCAGCTTTTCCTTGTACATGAAAGGAGAAGTAATCCAAAGCAAAAACAAATGGAGGATGTTAATTTTAAGTGGATAAGGGAAGATCTCACCTCGGTAAATTGAAAGCAAAGATTGACAGGAAAACTAGCTGCCTTCAAGGGAGAATGGATTCGATAAGAATGTGTTCTGTAAAAACTGACTTCACATACCATGAGTTCACAGAACTATATTCCACAGCACATCCTGTGAATAAGATTGGGCAATGGTCATTGATCATAGAGCTATGTTAAAGCAACTTTGGATAGCCAGCAACTCCACTACGTTTCATTAGGCACTGCCTTGAATGCCTGAAATATTGACCTCACTTTGTTACAATCTCCATGTGCTCTATCTGAACTCATTTCACAAGAAGCATCATCTCACCTACAAAGCTATTTTTGATGTCAAGAATGATTATAATATTTAAATATCTTTTTGAAACCAGATGCAACCGGGGCAGCACAGCGGTAGAGTTGCTGCCGACAGAGCCAGAGACCCGGGGTTCGATCCTGACTACGGGTACTGTCTGTATGGAGTTTGTACGTTCTCCCGGTGAATGCGTGGGTTTTCTCTGGGTGCTCCCACACTCCAAAGCCATACAGGTTTGTCAGTTAATTTGTTTCTGTAAATTGTAAATTGTTCCTAGTGTGTAGGATGATGCTACTGACTGTATGGCGTGATCGCTGGTCGGCACAGACACAGTGGTCCGAAGGGCCTGTTTCCACGCAGTAGCTCTAAAGTCTAAAAGTCTAACGATAATAAGAAATGCACATGGAGACTCCCTAAATAACAACAGAAACAAACTCTTTATTCACTCTGTCCATTTTGCTTTGTCATTATAAGAAATATCATGATTTGTATTTCCTTTTGCAACACCAAACAATAATGGACTAAACCACATAAAATTATTTTGCAAATTCTGCCAGCAAAATGTTCCATTATCTTTCCTCTTGGAATTTTGAAACCTAAATCACACTCTAAGTTCATGACATTAAAGATGAATTAAATTAAAATTCTTGTTCAGTTTTTTTTCTTTGGGATGTACAGATGCCAGTGAAAGTCAATTGAATGGATACTCTGGTAGTTTGCCTGCCATCCTCATCAAATTCAATCACAAAGTTGTATACCCAGGAGCAACACTGCCTCATAAAGCAATCAAATATGTTCCCTGATCAGTGCGTCACTGCATAAAAATATTTGCCTCTGGCACTGCAGAGCATCTGCGTACTTGAAATAGAACCTCGATACAAAAAGAAGCTTTTAACAGGTGTAATGGGGGAGAGATTCATGCCCAGAGTCCAGCCAAATTTAGCATGTCGAGCAGCAGGGTGGAGAGGATTATATGACGGAGATACTCTGCATCGATGAACGCAATAGAAGTGTGTGGCCTGCTCGACTGAATATTCTGATACCTCCCTCTTGTGCTTGAAAGCTGCAAATACTACAGGAAGGGCACAAAGTGCCAGAGTAACTCAGTGGGTCAGGCAGCATCTCCAGAGAACATGGATAGGTGATGGTTTGGGTCAGGTCTGAAGAAGGGTCCCAATACAAAATGTCACCTATCCACGTTCTCCGGAGATGCTGCCTTACCTGCTGAGTTAATCCAGCACTTTGTGCCTTTCCTTGTAAACTGCAGTTCCTTGGAACTATAGGAAGGTAATCACATGAAAATGTAACACTGGACATTCAACAAATTGAACATATTCAATGTTCAATCTAGCAGCACAGGATCCCTGTGTAACAGAAATGGTTGAAACTCTTTCCCAATATGTCGCAACAAATATAGAGGGTTAATTTTGACTTCATGGGACTGCACGATATTTGAGACAATTGACACCACATTTTTGCAGTGAAGAAAGAAAATTGTACATTATTTTATTTTTATATTCACCACATACATTCTTAGATTGTCCATCTGTGAGCAAGCTCTCTAGGGGAGGGGGGTTGGAGTATTTTAAAGTGAATTCCAATGTGTCAGTTAACTATCTGATCGTCCATCTGCCAATGAAACTCCCATCATCTGTATCCACGTATAACTGACCAGGCTTTGTCCCGTCCCCACATCTTTTCCAGCTTTCTTCCCCCTGACTAGAATCAGTCTGATGGAGGGTCATGACCCAAAACACCGCCTGTCCATTCACCCCACAGATGTTGCCTGACCTACTGAGTTACTCCAGCACTTTGTCTTTTGCTCAGGATACCAGCATCTGCAGTTCCTTGTATCTCTACATTTTGATTACATTATATTGAAGTCAGAGTGACAAATACTCCGATGTTTCCACAAAAAAATCCCAAGCCTGCAGCACCAAGATTTTACTTTCATAATAGAACCACTTATTTTTTGTGATTTACTGCTACTTTGCTGAATCCAGCGGGTTTGTACATTCAGTTAATACAAGTACAACAATCCTTTTTCAGTACATTAATTCAATCAAAACTCCTGCTGCGATTTTCAGTAATTGTCAATTCCCGCTGTGTTATCTATGCCACACAAAACAGGTTCTGCACCTGGCTAATTGGCACATTGGAATTCACTTCAAAGTCCACCCCCAGAGAGTGTGCTCACAGATGGACTAGTCTAAGAATATGCGTGCTGAGATTTAAAGAAAATAAAAAATCCAGCATTTTCTTTCTCCACTGAAAAATACCAGTAAAAAGTGCCATGGTATTGAAAAAAAAAAATTAGCTTTAGCAGATATGATAACGGCGTTTAAAAGGCTTTTAGCTGGGCACATGGAAATGTTGGGAAAGGAGGGATAGGGATCACGTGCTGGCAGATTAGTTTATCTTGGCATTACGTTTGGCACAGACATTGCGGGCTAAGGGCCTGTTATTGTGCTGTATTTTTCTATGTTCTATGTTCTAACTGTAGAATATCAGAGCAAATATTCAGATGAAGCTTCAGAACCACAGATGTTGCACATGCAAAGTTCAGTTACAATTTCCTCTGCATGCCAATTGTATGACCGCCCCGACGTGGCAACTTCAACAGCCTGACCGCGGGAGAAGACGGCAGGGGAAGAGAAAATACATTCTGGCCTTCCATCACAGTGAGGAGGGGACTGGAGGAGACTGACTGTGATGGATGTTTCTTTTGTTTGGTGTTAGTTTATGATTGTATGTGTTATTGGATTTTTGTTGATTATTCTTATTGGTCTTATTGTTGAACTGCGGGTAATGTTTCATTTCACTACACATTTATGTGTATGTGACAAATAAACGACTATTGATATTTGCCAACAAGGTATGGAGTGAGAAGAAAATGGTTCAGTTTCAGTGTTACAGAGTTATAGAGAGAATCGTAGTCATACAGCATGGAAACAGGCCATTCAGCCCAACCTGCCCATGCCGACCAATATGCCCCATCTACAAGACCCTGCAATCCCTGCCATATCCCTCTAAACCTTTCCTATCCATGTGCCTTTCCAAATGTCTTTTCAATGCTGTTACAGTACCTGGCTCAACTACTTCCATAGGCAGGTCATTCCATTCACCCATTACCCTCTGTGTTGCCCCTCAGATTCCTATTAAATGTATCCCCTCTCACCTTAAACCGATGTCCTCTGGTTCTTGATTCCCCTACTCTTGATAAAAGACTCTGTGCATCTACCCCATCTGTTCCCATCATGATCTAATACACCTCTATAAGATCACCCCTTATCTTCCTGCACTCCAATGAATAAAGTCCTAACCTACCCAGCCTCCCCTATAGCTCAGGCCCTCAAGTCCTGGCAACACTTCTCTGCACTCTTTCCAGCTTAACAACTTATTTAATAAATTAAACCACTGTACTTTCTGATCTCTGAAACTGTCCATTAATTAGTTGTACAACTGTGATCCTACTGGTCTGCACCACCGAAACTGTTAAACACACTGCACACTGTAATCATGTTCCTGGCCCAACGCATTCCTCTCAACTGCGCATTCTGGCCAGATAAGTGTAATCAGCAGATTCCTTTACATAGCATTGCATTAAATAGAACGCACATTGATGGTAAGTCTGACATTCTCACAATGTGGAAAATAGTACGGCTTTATTGTATGCATGCGATTATTGGAATATCGACTCTTGTCATCGAGGACTTCACCGAAACTAGTAGCCACTAAGCTCAAATTCCTTTTCAGATGTTTTGAGTTATTCTTGATCATTTCCTTTTAGGGGTGGCACAGTGGCGCAACGGTAAAGTTGCTGCCTGACAGAGACCCAGGTTTGATCCTGACTACAGATATTGTCTGTACCGAGTTTCTACGTTCTCCCTGTGACTGCGTGGGTTTCCCCCGGGTGGCCCGATTTCCTCCCACATTCCAAAGATGTGCAGATTTGTATGTTAATTGGCTTCTGTACATTGTCCCTAGGGTGTAGAATAGAACTAGTGTGCAGGTGATCACTGGCCGGCACGGATTTGGTGGGCCAAAGGGCCTGTTTCCACACTGTATCTCTAAACTAAACTGAACTGTGCCAGACAGTCCCACCCGCACAGGAAAGAAAGAAGCTCTTTTCTTGGTTCTCCCGGTTCAGCATTGGCCAGACGAACAGTCAATCACACCAGCCAGGCAGCAATTCTGACTGTTGAACTCACAGGAATGAAACCGATCCCACAGCTGATGCACAATGCTGAAGGCAATTGTCATCACATTCTGACACAAAGTGCTGGAGTAACTCAACGGCTCAGGCAACCTGTCTGGAAAGGGTACCAGCTTTCAGGTTCCTGGGTACGCACATCGCAGAGGATCTCACCTGGTCTACCAACACTATCACCACAGTAAAGAAGGCACAGCAGAGACTCCACTTCCTGAGGATCCTCAGGAAAACCAACCTGCAGGAGAAGCTCATGTTGTCCTTCTATCGCTGCTCCATCGAGAGTGTGCTGGCATACTGTATAACCACATGGTATGCCAGCTGCTCAGAAAAGGACAGGAAGGCCCTTCAGAGGGTCATCACGACGGCCCAGAAAATCATCGGCTGCTCACTGCCCTCCCTGGAGCACCTGTTCAGCCTACGCTGCCTCAGTAGAGCAGGCAAAATAATAAAAGATCCATCCCACCCCGGCCACCGTCTGTTTGTTCATCTGCCCTCTGGTCGACGTTTCAGGTCGATAAAATCCCGAACAAACAGACTTAAGAACAGTTTTTACCCCAGGGCCATACGAGAACTGAACACTACCTTTGCACTAGGCAACACTAAAAAATCTTTGTACTTAACATAATTGTATTTAATTGTATTTATGTATTTATTTGTTTTTGCATTTATTGCATATATGTTTGTACGCACCGTCAGGATTGGCTATTTTTTAATTTCGTTGTACTCGTTGCAATGACAAAAATGAATATTATTATTATTATTATTATTATTATTATTAAGTGATGTTTCCGGTCGGCACCCTTTTTCAGACTCTTTACAAAAAAACGCTACAAAGTGCTGCAGTAACTCAGCAGGTCAGGCAGCATCTCTGGAAAACATGGATAACCGACGTTTCGGGTCAGGACCATCTTCAGACACCAGTGACACTAAATTCTGCTTTTTCAAACTGGCTCCCCAGAAGTTGTACAGTTGTCAACCACAGAGGCAACTTTTCTGGTTCATGATGCTGTCCTCGGGCTACACTAATCATTATCATGGAAATGTTATCAACTTCATACTCAGCCATCGATGCATTATGTGGAAGTATTACGAATCTTTGGTTTATAGGCTTGAATGTGTTCACAATACAAGCTCTAACATTTTGGGTTTTTAATTTAATTTAACTTTCTTTTCCACATATTCCTCAATAGCTTTGAATGATGAAAATCTATCAATTACAGATTACAATTTATAAAGGGCCTAGGGACATTTGCTATTTCTGGTAGGAGGTTCCAAAGTTCCATCACCCTTTGCAGATAAAAAGCCTGAAGTCTTAGACAATGTCTTCCGGAGAAAGTTCTACACTATCTCAGTTGCCATCTTTTGGAAAGACATTAAATTGGATACAATCTTTGTTAAGGTGCATATCTTTGTCAATTTTTGAAGTTGGGCAGAAGTGATCCAGACCTTTAGTTGACATTTAACAGTTATTCTTGCATCAACGACACTAAATCAGGATCACTGATCATTATCTTTCTGCTCATTGTTGTATACAAACTCTCTGCCATCTTGTCTATGTTATGATAACCATCCTTCACAAAACAATTCAAAAAATATAAAAGTCTCGATCTGAAACGTTGCCTGTCCATGTTCTCCAGGGATGCTGCCTGACTCACTGAGTTACTCCAGCACTTTGCATCCTTTGCATCCTGCAGTTCTTTGTTTCTGCATAAAAATGCTAAGATGGTTTGAAACAAACAATCAATATGAATAAAATTCTTTTTTTTTGGAGGTTTGTCTTTTCCTTTTAATTTCTTGCCAGTGCAAAGGCACAGACTAGATTAAAAAAATATGGATGATAAATGCAATTTATTTTAAAGTATTTCCACTTTTGTTCATTAAAAAAACAAACAATTTTATGATCTGCTCTCCATAGCCAGAACCAGGCAAGCAAGCATTAAAAAATTTCCTCAGGAATTTTTTTGAAATTTTTCCGATTTTACTTTTATGTGCTCCCAGTCTTTGTCCTTCCATAGTGGACTCACTATGTGATAAGAAGTAAATCATTTAATTGTTTGCTCAGAATTCGGTAACCTTTATGAAATAGACAAATAATGTTGCAAGGTTTTTATTAAGTGGCTTTGGAGCTGTATTTTAAAATGTTATCAATCAGTAACCAGAGAACCACAGATTTGTGATGTATTGATATGGTTTGAAATTATTTTGTTTCGGATCTGCATGTGGGTTGGTGCTTTTAGAGGGCCCAAAACAGAAAAGGCCCACTACAGAATTCAGAGATAGTATAACTGCAGCACTGTGGCGCAGAGGTAGAGTTGCTGCCTTACAGTGCCAGATGTGTAATCCACCAATACTCATCAATGACTACTCATTTAAAATTTTATTTATATTAGACATTGCTGATTGTAGTTATTTTCTTCAGGAAATTACTTTTGTTATTCTTTGCTGAGGACTCTTAACCATATTTATACTAATGTTAAAAAATTATTAATCTGTGACCAGAAATCATCTAGAATATAATATTTGTCATTACTCCAGACAAGGTCAACAAGATCTGTTACTCTTTGAAGTTGCAACGGAATTTCGTTCAAATATGCACTCGTCTGGTGTATAGTTTTGAATGACAATAAAAATTATATTCATTCATTCATTCATTCATTCATTCATTCATTCATTCATTCATTCATTCATTCATTCATTCATTCATTCATTCATTCATTCATGCATTCATTCATTCATTCATTCATTCAAGATAAATCCTTTACCTGTTTCAGTTGATATTCTTGTTCTGGTGCTTCTTTTTTCAAAGATCATGGCAATGGATTTTCCTTGCAGCAAAGGGAGGATCTTTCATAAGGCCAGGGAGCAAAAGAGAATATGATTAAAAGTTTTGCTGGACCAAATCTCCACACTAGTAACAGCAGAAAATAGAGTCATGGAGTTACAGAGTCACCCAGCACGGAAACAAGCCTTTCCACAAATCTTGTCCATCCCACCTGACCAAGATGCCCTATCTAAGTTTGTCCCACTTGCCCACATCTGGCTTATATCCCTATTCGTATACCTATCCAAGTGTCTTAAATGTTGTTGCAGTACTGCCTCGACTACCTCCTCTGGCAGTTCGTTCCATATACTCACCACCCTCTGAGTGAAGCAAATATCAAATATATTATTGTTAAACAGGAAGTGAACACCAGGGAATAAATCCCAATTCAAATGAAGAGTTTATCTGTACAACCTTCACTCAGAGCATATATCATTGTTGTGAACGCTAGAAATAGCCAAATCGTAGTTCAATCTAAATTAATTTCCATGCAGCTTTTGGAATTTAGTCCCTGCTTTGAGTTATACTGGAGTGGCCAACCTGTGAGGGCAGCTTCTCACTGACCAAGTTACTGTGCTCTGTGCCCCCAGATGAAACCAGGTACAAGCCTGTCATCCATGATGAACTATCGAGTAAAACCCACATCTCACAGGTGAAAGAACATCCATACACTGAATTGAATTGTGCACCCTCAACAGGTCAAAATTCAAGCTGAAGAAATTCCCCTTATTTGGCAAAACACAACATTCTGGAGTAACTCAGCGGGTCAGCTAGCATCTGTGGAGGGAATGGATGGGTGCCATTTTGGGTTGGGACCCTTCTCCACACTTCTTTTTGACCCACTGAGTTACTCCCGCAATTTGTGTTCTACTTAAGATTCCAGGATCTGCAGTTCCTTGTCTTTTCTCTCATTATTCTTTACTAGACCAAGATAGATATAAAAATATATGTTATTCTTCTGAATAGAGAGTGCAATGAGAGAATGACGAATCACGGAGGTCCACCTTATTATTTTTGAGACACAGCAGGGAAATAGGTCCTTCGGCCCACTGAGTCCACGCTGACCATCGATCACTTGTTCACACTTGTTCTATGTTGTCCCACTTTCTAATCCACTCCCTACACACTAGGGGCAATTTTTACAGAGGCCAATTAACGTACAAATCTGCAAACCTTTGAAGTGTGGGAGGAAACCGGAACACCCGGAGGAAATCTAGGTGATCACAGGGAGAACATGCAAACTCCACACACAGACAGCACCCGAGGTCAGAGTCGAACCCGGGACTCTGATGCTATGAGGCAGCGATTCTACCAGCAGCGCCACTATGCTGCCTTTCTAGGTTTATCATTTTATTTTAAAAAACGGAATGAAATGGGATGTATGCATGAACAACATGAACAGAAGTGAGGATGCTCAGAAGAACAGTATACATAATAATTCTATACATTAGTAGTATGTGATGTTGCTAACTTGCTATTTACCTCTCCTTTCTGTTTTATTCTCATTTTCAGATCAGCTGCTGTCCATAAGAATTGTTCGATTTCTTCTCCGCTGAAGTCCTTGAGAGACAGTAGATGACGCCCTTTGAGAGCAGCAGCTCCAAGTGCAGCCTGCCCGCATCTGTAATCAAGAGTCAAGGGTCAAGAGTCAAGCGTCAAGAGTGTTTTATTGCCATATGTCCCAGAATAGAACAACAGAATTCTTACACAGCAGCACAACAAATATGTAAACATGGTACTATGTTAATCAGAACTTGGTGTTACTCAGTCAGAATTAGCAAAGGGAAAACCACATTTATTACATGCCAAAATGGAGGCAGGAAACAGTTGCCGAAAAGTCATCAAAAAAAAATCAGATTTAATTGTAGATAAGGACAGCATTGTCAAAGATTAGATGGTAACTTACACCTGCAGGGAATGAAATAAAAGACTAACTTGGGTCAGAAGACACTTCTATCTTTTGAATCCAATTGACCCAACAGGCACAGTGGCGCAACGATAGAGATGCTGCCTTACAGCGCCAGAGACCCGGGTTCGATCCTGACTAGGGGTGCTGTCTGTGCAGATTTGTACTTTCTCCAGTGACCGTGTGGGTTTTCTCTGGGTGCTCCAGTTTCCTCCCACACTCCAAAGATAGACAATAGACAATAGGTGCAGGAGTAGGCCATTCCGCCCTTCGAGCCAGCACCGACATCCAATGTGATCATGGCTGATGTACAGGTTTGTAGGTCAATTGGCTTCTGTAAATTGTCCCTAGTGTGTAGGATATAACCAGTGTGTACGGGGTGATCGCTGGTTGACACGGAAGTAGGGAAATCAGCCGAAGTGAAGGCATTTCAAAATGCTTATGATTAGGAAGCATGCAGGTACAGCACGCAGTGAAGAAAGCCAATGGAATGTTGGCCTTCATAACAAGAGGAGTTGAGTATCGGAGCAAAGAGGTCCTTCTGCAGTTGTACAGGGCCCTAGTGAGACCGCACCTGGAGTACTGTGTGCAGTGTCCAAATTTGAGGAAGGATATTCTTACTATTAAGGGCATGCAGCGTATATTTACTAGGTTAATTCCCAGAATGGCGGGACTGTCATATGTTGAAAGACTGGATCGACTAGGTTTGTACACACTGGAATTTAGAAGGATGAGAGGAGATCTTATCGAAAGTATAAGATTATTAATGGGTTGGACACGTTAGAGGCAGGAAACATGTTCCCAATGTTGGGGGAGTGCAGAACCAGGGGCCACAGTTTAAGAATAAGGGGTAGGCCATTTAGAACTGAGATGAGGAAAAACATTTTCAGTCAGAGAGTTGTAAATCTGTGGAATTCTCTGCCTCAGAAGGCAGTGGAGGCCAATTCTCTGAATGCATTCAAGAGAGAGCTAGATAGAGCTCTTAAGGATAGCGGAGTCAGGGGGTATGGGGAGAAGGCAGGAACGGGGTACTGATTGAGAATGATCAGCCATGATCACATTGAATGGCGGTGCTGGCTCGAAGGGCCGAATGGCCTCCTCCTGCACCTATTGTCTATTGTCTAAATTGATTTATAAAGTGCAATTGTTGTGATTTGTTTCAAGTCTAGGTAAGATTTTAACAGAATACTCAGCTGCTTAGCCAACCTTATTCCACACAAATCTTATTTTCGATAAATAAGCATACCGTGAGGAGATTTTACCTCTTCTCCAGCCATCAATGGCCCATTATGGGCTCCACCCTTCCTTGGTCATTTGTTGTCGGCCCTGATTTGTGCTGGCCTTTTCCCACCTCCAGTTCCCTCCCCTCTCAGTCTGAAGAAGGGTTCCGACCCGAAACCTCACCCATCCTTTCTCATCCATCCTGCTGCCGGACCTGCAGAGTTACTCCAGCATTTTGTGTCTATCTTATTTTAGATAATATTGGAATTCTTGGTGTAAATATTTTAAAATATGGGATTATAGAAGAATTGTTATTTCCTTCAATGATTTACAAGGCTAATTCATGGAACATGAATAGTACAGCACACCAGCTCTTCAGCCCACGATGTCTATGCCAATTATGGTGCCAATTAAGCTGCACATCTGCTTCCACATCCCTCCATTCCCTGCCTGTTCATTGGCTAAATGCCTCTTGAACATTGTTATCGTACCTGCTTCCACTACCTCTCATGACAGAGTGTTTCAGGCACCTTCCACTCCTTGTGTAAAATATTTGCCTCGTAAATCTCCTTTAAACTTTCCCCCTCATACCTTAAATTTATGCCCACTAATATTTGACATTTCCACCTGTGAAGAATATTCTATCTATTGTATTTCTGCCCCTCATAATTGTATATATTTCTATTAGATTGCCCCTCAGTCTCTGATGCTCCTGAGAAAACAAACCAAGTTGTCCAGCCTCTTCTAAGAGCTAATATACTCTAAATTTAGCAACATCCTGGTGAACCTCTTCTGCATCCACTCCAAAGCCTCCACATCTTTATTGTAATGCAGCAACCGGTACTGCACGTAATACTCCAAAAGTGGCCTCACCAAAATGTTATACAGTTACAATTTAACTTCTTGACTTTCTTACTCAATGCCCCGATAGATGAAGGCACCCTATCTACTTATGTTGCCAATTTCAGGAAGCTTTGGACTTGCTCATCAAAGCTCCTTCTGTAAATCAAAGCTCCTCAGGGTCCTATTTTAGTGTTTACTTTCCTCTTACATTTGACTACCCAAAGTGCACCACCTTACACGTGCAGATTAAACTCCGCCTGCCATTTCTCTGCCCGTATTTCTGACTGCTCTATATCTTCCTGAATACTTTCACAATGTTCAAGCATTGAACGTAATCCTATGGGTAGCACAGTGGCACAGCAGTAGAGTTGCCTTATAGCACCAGAGACCCGGGTTCAATCCTGACCATGGGTACTGTCTGTACAGAGTTTGTACGTTCTCCCTGTGACTAGTGCTCCGGTTTCGCCTATATTCCAAAGATGTGCAGGGTTGTAGGTTAATTGGTTTCTGTAAATTGTCCCTAGTGTGTAGGATAGAACTAGTGTGTGGGGTGACTGTTAGTCGGTGTGGACTCAGTGGAATGAAGGGGATGTTTCCACACTGTATCTCTAAAACTAAAAACTAAGATGTATGCTCTAATCTTTACTTAGTGCCTGGAAAAAATGCTTAAAAATTAAAATAATGCTTTTTCCCCCCCTTTCTGGATATGCAGTTCTTGAAACTGATTGACTGTTTAGTCAAGATGATAATATCAAACTATTGGATGCCTTGGACCTGATGGGACTAACCATCTGACAACAAACAAAAAGTAAAATCCCTGCACAGAGTTTGCTGGATTTTCATGGGTGGCTCTTTTTGAAGCCAGCAGCAACTGGCATTGCCTCATTGCAGATCCCAAATCACAGCCCTGGTTTATTCAACTGTTAATGACAAACTTGGTTTACATATTATAGACTGAGTCTAACCACTTAACCTAGATATCCAACGGCATTACTGTTGTTGACTCCCCCACTGTTGAGGCGGTAAATCAATACTCAACCAGATGAGCTACAGTTCTCTCCAACATGTTTGGGACAAAGACCCATCATTTATTTATTTGCCTCTGTACTCCACAATTTGAGATTTGTAATAGAAAAAAAAAAATCACATGTGGTTAAAATGCACATTGTCAGATTTTAATAAAGGGTATTTTTATACATTTTAGTTGCACCATGTAGAAATTACAGCAGTGTTTATACATAGTCCCCCCATTTCAGGGCACCATAATGTTTGGGACATCGCAATGTCATGTAAATGAAAGTAATCATGTTTAGTATTTTGTTGCATATCCTTTGTATGCAATGACTGCTTGAAGTCTGCGATTCATGGACATCACCAGTTGCTGGTCTTCTCTGGTGATGCTCTGCCAGGCCTGTATTGCAGCCATCTTTAGTTTATGCTTGTTTTGGGGGCTAGTCCCCTTTAGTTTTCTCTTCAGCATATAAAAGGCATGCATAATTGGGTTCAGATCGGGCCATTGACTTGGCCACTGAAGAATTGACCATTTTTTAGCTTTAAAAAACTCCTTTGTTGCTTTAGCAGTATGTTTGGGCTCATTGTCTTGCTGTAGAATGAACCGCCGGCCAATGATTTTTGAGGCATGGGTTTGAACTTGAGCAGATAGGATGCGTCTAAACATTTCAGAATTCATTATGCTACTACCATCAGCAGTTGTATCATCAATGAAGATAAGTGAGCCAGTACCTTCAGCAGCCATACATGCCCAGGTCATAACACCCCCACCACCGTGTTTCACAGATGAGGTGGTATGCTTTGGATCTTGGGCAGTTCATTCTCTCCTCCATACTTTGCTCTTGCCATCACTCTGATATAAGTTCATCTTCGTCTCATCTGTCCACAAGACTTTTTCCAGAACTGTGGTTGCTCTTTTAAGTACTTCTTGACAAACTGTAACCCGGCCATCCTATTTTTGCGGCTAACCAGTGGTTTGCATCTTGCAGTGTAGCCTCTGTATTTCTGTTCATGAAGTCTTCTGTGGACAGTGGTCATTGACAAATCCACACCTGACTCCTGAAGAATGTTTCTGATCTGTCAGACAGGTGTTTGGGGATTTTTCTTTATTATAGAGAGAATTCTTCTGTCGTCAGCTGTGGAAGTCTTCCTTGGCCTGCCAGTCCCTTTGCGATTAGTAAGCTCACCAGTGCTCTCTTTCTTTTTAATGATGTTCCAAACAGTTGATTTTGGCAAGCCTAAGGATTGGCTGATGTCTCTAACAGTTTTATTCGTGTTTCTCAGTGTCATAATGGCTTATTTGACTTTCATTGACACAATGGTCCTCATGTTGATAAACAGCAATAAAAGTTTCCAAAGGTGATGGAAAGACTGGAGGAAAGACTAAGTGCTGAGAGCTCTTTTATACCTGCATTACGGAGCCAATTAAACACACCTGAGCAATTACAAACACCTGTGAAGCCATGTATCCCAAACATTATGGTGTCTGAAATGGGGGGACTATGTATAAACACAGCTGTAATTTCTACATGGTGAAACCAAAATGTATAAAAATTGCCTTTATTAAAACCTGACAAGGTGCACTTTAACCACATGTGATTTTTTTCTATTCCAAATCTCAAAATGTGGAGTACATAGGCAAATAAATAAACGATGGGTCTTTGTCCCAAACATTATGGAGGGCACTGTACATAAACAAATAATGACTCAAAGTACTAGACAATCTCAGCGGGTCAGGCATCATCTCTGGAAAAAAGGAGTAGGTGACGTTTCAGTTCGGAACCCATCTTCAGACTGGAAACATCACCCATTTCTTTTCTCCATAGATGCTGCCTGACCCACTGAGTTATTCCTGCACTTTGTGTCTATCTTTGGTATAAACCAGCATCTGCAGTTCCTTCCTACACATTTTGTCGAACATCTCTGCAGTACATGGATAGGTAATGTTTGGATCGGGACCCTACCTTCCACAGGGGCGTAGCCAGGTTCTAAAGTTAGGGGGAGCGAGCACATAAAAAAATGCGCCATGACACATACCAAACAATTTAAAACTCATTATACATTTATATTTTGTGTTTAAAATCAAACACAAGGAAGATACAGTTTTAAAGGAAGTACATAATTGTTATTTTGTATTTAAAATCAAAACACAATAAAAAAGTTTTACACTAAGCTCATAAATTTCAAAACATAATAAAAACATGTGTTATTTAATTATTTTAATTTTAAACGTAAAATGAAAACAAACGAAGCAATGTGAAAAATGTATGAAGAAACTACAACAGTCTCTTTCGTCTAGGCTTCATTCTAGCAAAGTTATCTATTACTTTATTATAATCCACCTCAGTAGCCAACTTTCTTTCAATGGAGAGCAAAGCTAACCCAGACAATCTATCCTCGCCCATTGTAGAACGAAGCTACTATGTGTTTCAGCCGACTAAAGGATCGTTCCGCAACTGTGCTAGTTATTGGTAAGGTCAGAAAAATGTGGTACAATGTGGACAGGTTAGGATAAATGGAACACATGTCATTGGCGATCATGAATTTAAGTACATTGTTCACGGTCAGTGTCTCGACACTTGAATTTGCCTTACTCCTAATGCTCATTATTTCTTTGTACATGTCTTTGAATGAAAGAAACTCGTGTACGATTTCAGTTTGACTGTCGATAACGTCTGAGTATGTGTCTGCTAAAAATTCTAATTTGTTCACATTATCTGCGTTGTCAAAATGCTTTGGATCTAAAACACAAAATTTGGAAGCCACATTTTAAAAATGCTAAAATCTTTTACCTGTGCTATTTATAATAGAATCTAAGGACATTAAGTAGGATTCAACCATGAATTTCTTTCGAGCATCAAATATTCCTTCATCCTCTGCAATTTCATCATGGAATCTTTTTCTTTTACGTTCTGCTGCTTGTATTCTGTATTAATATCACATTTTCGAGCCAATTCAGTTGCTTCATTTTCAATCTGTTTGAATTGAGACTCATATTCATTTCGCATATTTTTCATATCTTTTTCAAGAAAGCTGAATCAAATGAGAAGCCGTTACCAGATCTAGACTACTTTTCTGTAAATATGTGGATAAATTGAAAGCCTTGTCTAGCACTTTACTCCAGAATATAGGAACAACTAAGAATTCCTAAGTACTGAGTGTTCCCAGTATACCCTTTGCCTCAGCGAGCTGCTTAGGAGTACAGTTTTTTATCTCACCATGCAGAATTTTTTGGAGAACAACTACTAGTGCTGATAAATTCTGCAAGACTGCCTCTACTGCTGACTTTCTGGACGCCCATCTAGTATCAAAGTTTCTTTAGTCAGTGCGAAAGATTTGATCTGACTGCGTTGTTCTTCTTTTAGTACTGAAAGACGAGGTAAACTGCCAGTCAGGGAGGAAGTTATGACATCACGGTTTGTTTTGGTTCCCCAGATGCCAGCTGCCACCAACGCATCACAGGAGATTGAGCAGACAGTTCAAAACACTAGGAGGTTGGTCAAATAAAGTAACGACTCCAGAAAGTTCTTCCAAGATCATGCGATAAAAAAACAATTAAAAAAATAATGAGATTCGACTTTTATCGCACAATAGAACTAAAGAGTTAAAAAATTGTTCAAAAGGCACCACTTTTCAAAAATGTGCTGAAGGGGAGCGGTTGCTTCCCTTGCTCCCCCATTAGCTGTGCCACTGACCTTCCAGCATCTGCAGTTCCTTGTGTAGCCACATAAATACATTGGTAATCAGGTCAGGGACTGGGTTCCTACAGAGACTGACTCCCCATCTGACATCTCAAAGACTTTCAATCTTCTACAAGGCAGAAGTCAGCAGCATGATGGATCTTTTCATTTGCCTGGATCAGCTCAGTTCTATCAATATGTAAGCAGCTCAAAACCATCCTGGACAAAACAGGATTTGATTGATTTATTGGTAACTAATCCACCATTCTAAACACTGATACACCTCCTCGCCAATGTACTGGCTGCATTTTCTCCCATCCCGAGTTTGGGCATTGTTTTATATTAAAGTTTAATTTGAAATTGTTTATTTTTTAATCAAACCAGACTTGTAACTGGATATGTTGCCTTGCAACACCCACTTTTAAAAAATATTTTCAAACATAAACTTTATTTGGTAATCAAAAAAATGCAAACAAGACAAAAACTATGCAAAACTCCTGATACACGCTTTGTGTGTCAACATTAAATTCTGCAAGTATTATACCCATTGTGTTAGCACTTCATTTTCTTTACACATAGTAAAATAGTAGATATACACACTTTTACATGGCTAGGAAAGGTTTAGAGGGATAAGGGCCACACGTGGGCAGGTGGACTAGTGGACTAGCCCAACAGCATGGGCAAGTTGGGCTGATGGGCCTGTTTCCATCCTATTTGACTCTTTAGCCCCATTGTCACTCATGCGACCCACTGGGGAAATATCCCTTCTGTTGTCTGAATGATGTCCCATCAGATACACCCCCTCCATGTCCAGTAGAGGAAGGATCCAAGATTTTATTTTTAATTTCTTCACAATAAAAAATATTTCTCCCCTCTCCCTGCTTTCCTTCCTCTAGCTTCACAATTTGCAACTCTTCAATCCTTTTGTATCACATCTTTTTATCTCTGGTCTTTGTCAAATCATCTGCCTATGGAGCCCTTGCATGTAAGGTCATAAGGTCAAAGGGCGTGACACACGGAGTTGTTCAAGCGTTTTGGGGGGCAACCAAGCTTCCGGCATACACTAGTAACACGTGCAACACGTACGTTCTTACCTTGAAAAAAACACCAAATTGGTCAATTTTTGTGCTGTAAAAAATTGTGGAGATAGGGGTTGACGTCTGGCCAGCCGGCGGGAGAAGGGGAAACGCGGCTGGGAAGGGAGTAAGGAGAGCAAGGCCGAGTAGGAGAGGCTGGCCGGCGGGAGGAGAAGATGAGGAGGAGGAGAAGGAAAGGACGAGGTTGAGCGAGCTGGGAGAGGAGCAGCGGGAAGAACCCGAGCCGAGGGGCCTGGAGGGTCTGCAGGGGCAGAAGCAGCGAGCGCTAGAGGTCAGCGACCCACCAGGGCCTGAGGGAGAAGGGTCCAGGGAGCCATGCTCAATGGCCTTGGAGGAGGAGGCGGTGGAAGAAGAGGAGGAGTGGAGTGTCGAGCCCGAAGAGGAGGAAGAGGAACCGGGGAGAGGCCGATCGGCAGCGGCCAAGCAGCAGCGAGAGCTGGGCCGGGCGCTGGGCCAGGACACAGCTCTGCTCGGTGGCCCCAGCCTCGAGATGTTGAGCGCCGGCCAAGTGGAAACAGAGCCCAGCAGTCCGGCTGATGGAGAGGACGAGTGGGGAAAAGGACTGGAGGGCCAGCACGAGCAGCGAGGGTCCGAAGAGCCGCAGGAAGCGAGGCGCGGAGAAGGGGCGCCGAGCCTGGAGGAGCGAGGAGCGCAGGAACGGGGAGAGGTGGCGGGACGCTCGGAGCGCCAGGAGGGAGCCAGAGACTCGCTGATGGGAGAAGACGGGGGAAGCCGAGATGCAGCAAAGTGCAGCCGCAGCATTCAACTGCAACACCCTCTCAAATTAGGACTGGCGAATTGTTCCACAACAGAAGTCCTTCCAAACATAAAATATAAGACAAAAAGACAAAGTCATAGTAAGTGATTGCCTGCAGTACATGGCCTTCTCCCCATACCCCCTGACTCCGCTATCCTTAAGGGCTCTACCTAGCTCTCTCTTGAATGCATTCAGAGAATTAGCCTCCACTGCCTTCTGAAACAAAGAATTCCACAGATTTACAACTCTCTGTTCTAAATGGCATTATGTGGCAACAGTACAGTTCAATAGACAATAGGTGCAGGAGTAGGCCATTCGGCCCTTCGAGCCAGCACCACCATTCAATGTGATCATGGCTGATCATTCTCAATCAGTACCCCGTTCCTGCCTTCTCCCCATACCCCCTGACTCCGCTATCCTTAAGGGCTCTATCTAGCTCTCTCTTGAATGCATTCAGAGAATTGGCCTCCACTGCCTTCTGAAACAAAGAATTCCACAGATTTACAACTCTCTGACTGAAAAAGTTTTTCCTCATCTCCATTCTAAATGGCCTACCCCTTATTTTTAAACTGTGGCCCCTGGTTCTGGACTCCCCCAACATTGGGAACATGTTTCCTGCCTCTAACGTGTCCAACCCCTTAATAATCTTATATGTTTCGATAAGATCCCCTCTTATCCTTCTAAATTCTAGTGTATACAAGCATAGTCACTCCAGTCTATCAACATATGACAGTCCCGCCATTCCGGGAATTAACCTAGTAAACCTACGCTGCACGCCCTCAATAGCAAGAATATCCTTCCTCAAATTTGGAGACCAAAACTGCACACAGTACTCCAGGTGCGGTCTCACTAGGGCCCTGTACAAATGCAGAAGGACCTCTTTGCTCGTATACACAACTCCTCTTGTTATGAAGGCCAACATTCCATTGGCGTTCTTCACTGCCTGCTGTACCTGCATGCTTCCTTTCAGTGACTGATGCACTAGGCCACCCAGGTCTCGTTGTACGTCCCCTTTTCCTAACTTGACACCATTCAGACAATAATCTGCCTTCCTATTCTTACCACCAAAGTGGATAACCTCACACTTATCCACATTAAACTGTATCTGCCAAGCATCCGCCCACTCACACAACCTGTCCAAGTCACCCTGCAACCTCATGACATTTTCCTCACAGTTCACACTGCCACCCAGCTTTGTATCATCTGCAAATTTGCTAATGGTACTTTTAATCCCTTATCCAAGTCATAAATGTATATTGTAAATAGCTGCGGTCCCAGCACCGAGCCTTGCGGTACCCCACTAGTCACTGCCTGCCATTCTGAAAGGGACCCATTTATCTCCACTCTTTGCTTTCTGTCTGTCAACCAATTTTCTATCCATGTCAGTACCCTACCCCCAATACCATGTGCTCTAATTTTGCCCACTAATCTCCTATATGGGACCTTGTCGAAGGCTTTCTGAAAGTCAAGGTACACTAACTACATCCACCGGCTCTCCCCTGTCAATTTTCCTAGTTACATCCTCAAAATAATTCCAGAAGATTAGTCATGCATGATTTCCCCTTCGTAAATCCATGCTGACTCGGAATGATTAGGTTACTGCTATCCAAATGCTCCGTAATTTCGTCATTTATAATTGACTCCAGCATCTTCCCCACCACTGGTGTCAGACTAACTGGTCTATAATTTCCCGTTTTCTCTCTCCCTCCTTTCTTAAAAGGTGGGATAACATTAGCTACCCTCCAATCCACAGGAACTGATCCTGAACCTATAGAACATTGGAAAATGATCACCAATGCATCCATGATTTCTTGAGCCATCTCCTTAAGTACCCTGGGATGCAGACCATCAGGCCCTGGGGATTTATCAGCCTTCAGTCCCATCAGTCTACCCAACACCATTTTCTGCCTAATGTGAATTTCCTTCAGTTCCTCTGTCACCCTAGGATCTCTGGCCACTAGAACATCTGCGAGATTGTTTGTATCTTCCTTAGTGAAGACAGATCCAAAGTACCGGTTCAACTCGTCTGCCATTTCCTTGTTTCCCATACTAAATTACCCTGCTTCCGTCTTCAAGGGACCCACATTTGCCTTGACTACTTTTTTTTCTCTTCACATACCTAAAAAAGCTTTTACTGTCCTCCTTTATATTATTGGCTAGCCTACCCTCGTACCTCATCTTTTCTCCCCGTATTGCCTTTTTAGTTATCTTCTGTTGCTCTTTAAAAGAGTCCCAATCCTCTGGCTTCCCACTCTTCTTTGCTATGTGATACTTCTCCTTTATTTTTATGCTGTCCGTGACTTCCCTTGTCAGCCAGGGGTGCCTCTTACTCCCCTTAGAATCTTTCCTACTCTTTGGGATAAATTGATCCTGCAACTTCTGCATTATTCCCAGGAATACCTGCAATTGCTGTTCCACCGTCTTCCCTGCTAGGGTCTCCTTCCAGTCAAATCTGGCCAGCTCCTGCCTCATGCCTCTGTAATCCCCTTTGCTATACTGTAATACTGACACTTCCGATTTTCCCTTCTCCCTCTCAATTTGTTGAGTATAACCTCGCCTGCCGTGCAAGGGCTCAATTACCTGCCACGCTTTGTCCTTTGCCCTCCTCTCTACTCGTTTTCTATTCTTCCTCCCCCCAAATCAGTCTGAGGACCCAGGGGCCCGACCAGAGACGTCACCCATCCATGTTCTCCATAGATGCTGCTTGACGCACGAGATAACCACTTATGAGGTGTTTGCGCAGTAATCAACCAGAACCAGAATTACTCCAGCACTTTGACTTTTTTTTGATAAACCAGCATCTGCAATTCCCTGTTTCTATATTTCTTTAAACTCAGTGGTGTTAGCCCCTGTCTTTACAAGAGTCGAAGATAGGAGGTATTTATTCACAAAATGCTGGAGTAACTCAGCAGGTCAGGCCGCATCTCAGGAGAGAAGGAATGGGTGACGTTTCGGGTCGAGACCCTTCTAGGTCCTGGAATGCTGCCTGATCCGCTGACTTACTCCAGCACTTCGTGTCCTTTAGTGTTTTATTCTCACGTGTCCCTAAAGTCCCGAAACACTGAAATTCTTCCTTGCAACAGCATAACACAACACTCTTGAGCGATATCCCTTCTCTTGTTTGAGGGGTGTCCCCACCGGACTCAAACACGGAAGAACCCTAGACTGGTTCTCCGCCACAGAGCAGAGCCTTGGCTGCACCGAGCCTCAGCGAGTCCCAAGACTGCCAGCCACCTCTCACACTCCCCTGGAACCCATCGGCTGCGAGGATCCTGTTGCAGTCAACGCGAGACCAAAATAGGCTGAACAAAAATGCAGGCACAAGGAACTGCATGTGTTGGTTTTCAAAAAAAAAGTTACTCCGGCACTTTTTCCAGTACTTTTTCCAGGCTGAAATACGACTCTATTTATTAAAGGAAAGCCCTGAATTAGAGAGACTGAATTCGAGAACAAGGCATGAGCTTCACCACCGACCTCGACCATACCCCAGCCCCAAGTGTTAGTGAGTAACTCGCTCTGTTTCCCTGCGCCCAGGGGAAAAAAAATCACTCACCCAAATGAGCGCACGGAGCACTTGATGCCCAGAGAGAGGTTCCTTAAAGCGAAAATCATGGTTGTTCTTTAGTATCTGCGGAGGGGGGATTTTGGCCGCCTCGGTGCACTGGGTTCCCCGCCTGGAATGTGGTGTTTCCACGCTCCGATCAGAGTAGCTCACACTCACTGAACCTGATGTAATCAACAGGTCCGAGTCATGCCCGGCGCTAGCGACGGAACAGCGTCGCTGCAGTCACCACATACCTGGAACCCGCGATTCGGAGCAAAACAAACTCGAGCATATTGGTGATATTGTTGGCGGCCACGTGCGCAATTATTTTATGAGTTAATTGTACATTAGTATTGCGCTTCCATGGCCAATGCTAGAAATGCATTGAACAGGCAAATTCAAAAGCTTTTTTTCAAGAATGAATAGTGTTTAATTGTCATCTGTCTTATGCAGTAGCACAAGAGATATATATAAAATAGCACTACTCTCTGTAAATCAGAACATAGCGTTACTCGGTCTGAATTAGCAACAAAAAAAAGCCATATTTATTCTGTAAAACATAAACAGGAGAACTTGGATAGGTGGTGTTTCGGGTTGGAATCCTTTAGTTTCAAAAAGGACCCGACCCAAAGAATCAGTCTGATGAAGGATCTGAACCAGCATCTATCCATGTTCTCCAGAGATGCTGCCTGTCCCGCTGAGTTACTCCAGCATTTTGTGTCTATCTTTGGTTTAAACTAGCACCTGTAGTTTTTTCCTACACACATTATCTATATATGTTCTCCAGCGATGCTTTTATGCACCTCTGTAATGTCACCAGTCAGTCTCATGCACCCCAAGGAATAAAGTCCTAGCCTGTCCAATCTTTTCCTCTAACTCAGGCCTTTGAATCTTGACAACATTCTCATTAAAAAAACAGTGCTGGAGAAACTCAGCCGGTCAGGTAGCATCTGCGGAGAGAATGATAGGTGACGTCTTGTGTCGGGACCCTTCTTCAGATTGATAGAATGGAGTGAAAAAGCTAAAATTGAGAGGTAGTGGTGGGGCAAAGTGAAAGGTGGTTATAGATGGGAGGGGGGGGGGGTTGGTAGACAGATGGGTATACGTAACAAAGGCTGGTAAAAAGAAGACAGAAGGATCTCAGATCAGGAAAGAGGAAGAATGAAATATAAATCTGGAAGGAGGGATGTGCGTGGAAGGGGTGGGGGAGAGGGAAAGGAAAGGGGGATAAAGGGGAAATGGGAGGGGTATGTCCCACATTTCCTTGATTATCGGTTATTTTTGCATTTCCATTCATTTCCCCTGTGCCGTCTATATTGTTTGTTCCCCTTTCCCCAGACTCTCAGTCTGAAGAAGGGGCGCTCTACCTGAAACGTCACCTATTCCTTTTCTCCAGGGATGCTGCCTGTCCCGCTGAGTTACTCCAGCATTTTGTGCCGGTTTAAACCAGCATCTGCAGTACACAACGGCATATGCCGGTTTACAACAAAAAAAAGACACAATGCAGATGCTGGTTTACAAGGAAGACACAAAGTGCTGGAACAACTCGGTGGCTCAGCTGGTGCCACCAGGTGGCGGCGGCGGAGGCGGCGGAGGCGGCGGAGGCGGCGCCTGCAGTTCCCGGGGCGGCCACGGGGTGTCGCGGCGGGCGCCGGGTCGCTCGGTTGCCAATGGCAGGCGGGTTTGTTTACATCCGGGTCGTCGCTGTCGCTCCGGGAGCCGGCGGAGCGGAGCGGGGCGGAGATGGCGGCCGAGCCCGAGGCGGACGGCGACGACGTGCCGGGTGAGTCAGACTCGGCGCGGCCACAGGGAGAGAGGGCTCAGCCTCAGCCTCAGCCTCAGCCTCAGGCCCGGGCCTGGCTCCTCCCGGGTAGGGAGGGAGGGAGCGGCCGTGTTGTCCCGAGTAAAGGGGATCGCGGCCTCCCGCCCGGGTTACGGAGACAGTCAGAGCGAGGGAGAAGGAGGAGGGGAAGGTGGGTGTAGGTGGAGGTAGGTAGAGAGGAGAAGGGGCTGCGGAGGAGGGAGGGATGTGTAGGAGGGAGAAGGTCGCGTTAGATGGAGGAGGGAGAAGGGAAAGGGAAAAGTGAGGTGGGAGGTAGGAGTTAGGGGTAAAACCCCCAGCAAAGTGAAGGAGGCTCTAACTACTTCAGCAAGAGATCATTTGGCCCATCAAGATCACTGTGCTTACAGTTACGGAGAAAGTGCAGGTTTTACTGAAGTGCAAGGGCCGCAATGAGGTAGGTTGGGAGATCGGGGCTACACGGAGAGGATTGCTCAGTATTCTGATAACAGTGGAGAAGAAGTTGTTCCTGAATCTCGTGGTATGTTTTTTCAAGCGTTTGTATCCTCTGCCAGACCGAGAAGGTCGAAGAGAGAATGACTAGGGTGTAAATGGTCCTAGATCATGTTTTGCGCTTTTCCGATGGAGTGCAAAGTATGGAAGGAGTTGATGGGGGAGAGACTGGTTTATATAATGGACTGGGCTACAGCCACAACTCTGCAGTTATCTGCGGTCATGGGAAGACCAAGCTGTGATGCACCCCGATAGGATGCTTTCTACAGTGCATCTGTAGAAGTTGTCAGGATTGTTGGAGACATTGCAAAATTCCTAAGTCTTCTGAGGAAATAGACGATGCTATGCTTTTTGGTTATCTATTGTTTTACCAAAAATAACTGATGTCCATTCATTGGGTGGCACGATGGCGCAGCAGTAGATTTGCTGCCTTATAGCACTGGAGACCCCGGTTTGATCCTGACTGCCAGTACTGTCTGTACGGAGTTTGTACGTTCTCTCTCTGACCTGCGTGGGCTTTTTCGAGGAGTTCCGGTTTCCATCCACGCTCCAAAGACGCACAGGTTTTTGTAGATGAATTGACTTGGTAAAAATGATAAATTATCCTTAGAGTGTGTAGGATAGTGCAGGGATCGCTGGTCCGTGCGGACTCAGCGGGCCGAATGGCCTGTTTACCCACTGTATCTCTAAGCTAAACTAAATCTGTAAATATGTTTTAAAACTGTAAGTATGTTGTGTATATGTTCATTGTAAATAAGATAGATCAAATAATTCTTTAGATGTTTCCTAAAAGTAATGCACCACAGCATGCTACCTCCAATTAAACATAGAAACATATAAATAGGTGCAGGAGGAGGCCATTTGGCCCATTGAACCAGCACTGCCATTCATTGTGATCATGGCTGATTATCCACAATCAGTAACCTGTGTCTGCCTTCTCCCCATATCCCCTGATTCCACTAGCCCCTAACTCTCTTTTAAATCCATCCAGTGAATTGGCTTCCACTGCTTTCTGTGGCAGAGAATTCCACAAATTTACAACGCTGGGTGAAAGAGTTTCTTCTCACCTCAGTTTTAAATGGCCTCCCCTTTATTCTTAGACTGTGGCCCCTGGTTCTGGACTCCCCAACTTTGGGAACATTTTTCCTGCTTCTAGTTTGTCCAGTCCTTTTATAATTTTATACGTCTCTATCAGATCCCTTCTCATCCTTCTAAACAATGAATACAAGCCCAGTCTTTCCCATCTTTCCTCATATGACAGTCCAGCTATCCCAGGGATTAACCTCGTGAACCTACGCTGCGCTGCCTCAATAGCAACACCTTCCTCAAATTAGGAGACCAAAACTGCACACAATACTCCAGATGTGGTCTCACCAGGGCACTGTACAACTGCAGAAGGACCTATTTACTCCTATACTGAAATCTTCTCGTTATGAAGTCCAACATGCCATGAGCTTTCTTCATTGCCTGCTGTACCTGCACGCTCACTTTCAGTGACTGGTGTACAAGGACACCCAGGTCTCGTTGCACTTCCCCTTTACCTAATCTGACACCATTGAGATAATAATCTGCCTCCTTGTTTTTGCCGCCAAAGTGGATAACTTCACATTTATCTACATTATACTGCATCTGCCATGCATCTACCCACTCACTCAACCTGTCCAAGTCACCCTGCAACCTCCTCACATCCTCTTTGCAATTCACACAGCCACCCAGCTTTGTGTCATCTGCAAACGTGCTAGTGTTACTTCTAATTCCATCATGCAAATCATTAATATATATTGTAAATAGTTGCGGCTCCAGCACTGAGCCTTGTGGCACCCCACTTGCCACTGCCTGCCATTCTGAAAAGGACCCTGAATATTCAGTTCCCAGTCCCGATCCTCCTGCAGCCACGTCTCTGTAATCCCCACAATATCATATCTACCAATCTCTAACTGAGTCTCAAGCTCATCCACTTTACTTCTTATACTTCGTGCATTCATATATAATAATATAACAATGGAGGACCTGATGTGGGGGGCTGTCGTGAGGGGTGTGGGGGGAGAACAAGGAAGGACCCGGCGTGGGGGAACCGTCGTGAGGGGGGTGGGGGGAGACCAATGGACAATGGGGGACGACGACACAAAGGACAATGGGGGAACTGTTGGGGGGGGGACGGACGACAAAAGCAGGAGCCGGCGTGCTTTGCAACTTTGTCAGCATCATAGGGTGGCTGCTATTTGTATACATTGTGTATGCAAGCAAAGAATCTCCCTGTACCTAGTCACATGTGACAATAAAATATTCCTATTCATAACGCAAACAGATCACAGGGTGGAATGTGGCTGTGCACTGAGTTCCCATATGGCAGAAGATGCCACAGGAATAGGTCATCTAGGGAAGCATTTTAAATATAGTTTTTCCATTCTTAATAATAAAGCTGATACTATCAGTTTTAACTTCAAATTTATCATAGGTTGATATTGACATTTTAAAAACAGATTTTCCTGCAAACGAGCTTTCAAAAGCTTTTGACAATTTTAAAACGGACACTGCTGGTGGCCTGTAATGCGTATGCTATCCAATCAAATTTTGCATGCTATCCAATTAGATCAATAATACTACACATAAATACAATCAAGTCAAACTCAAGTACAATAGGTCTTTGCCAATGATCAGCCCTTGTTTGATGAACATGGATAGGTGATGTTTCGGGTTGGGACTTTTCAGTCTGAAGAAAAGGCCCCAACCCGAAACATCACCTGTCCATGTTCTCCAGGGATGCTGTCTGATCCACTGAGTTATTCCAGCACTTAGTGGGGTTTTTTTTGTAAACCGGCATCTGCAGTTCCTTCTTTCTACATTTTATCCCATGTTTGAATGTTGTTCAGGACTTGCTGCAAGCAGAAATGAACTGCTTCTTTTACTGAAGAGCTAAACATTGCATAATCCTCAATGAGCAGCCCTACTTCTGACCTTTTGATGGAAGGAAGGTCATTGATAAATCAGCTGGAGATGTTTGGGCCAAGGACATTGCCTCCTGGAGCTCCTGTTTTAATATCCTAGGCTGGAAAGATTGACATCCATAACCACAGCAGTCCTCCTTTGTGCAAGTTACGAGTCCAACCACTGGACTGTTTTCCCCCTGCTTTCAATTAACTTTACTTTTATCAGGGCTCCATGGTGGCACATTTGATCAAATACCTCCTGTGGCTTTTCCCAGAAGTTAGTAGCGTGCAAAGGGAATGAATAAAAATAAAATAAAACTTGGAATATCAGTGCTGTGCTGGCAATGTTATAGTTAATATTCTTGAGTACGCTGTGTTCTCTGTAACTATTCATACCACGTTTTAGGTAATGGCAGTACTAAATCTTGGACTTTATGTACTATTGCTTGGAAAGGAACGATCATCCATCAGATGATTTATTTGAGATTGGTTTGATAGTTCCATTATTAAATTGAAATGAATGGTAATTTTATGGGCCAAATGAAAAAGGGGTTCTTCTTTGAACCAGGAATGCTCATACATTGGATTTTTGGCCAATTAACTCTAAATGCCAATTTCAAGTAGTTTGACATTTACCTCTTCGCCCAGGATCATGAAATATTGTGAGCAGCTCCTTGCATTTGAAGAGATTTGAAAACCATTCAGCAACAATTAGTGTTTATCCTGAAATGTCTCCCTGGAGCAGCCCATGGACTGAAGTAGTGTTATGCAGTTATTTGGGATACATTTCAAAGACCACGACATCTCTTTCCAGACCGTAAATGCACATTCCAGACCTAGATGGATATCAGTCTCTTCGCACAGCAAATTCGAGTTAGTTTACTATCGTATACAGCCAGTATCTCATTGCCCTGAAGCTGCATTTTCAGGTGTCTGAATACTTCTACTAATGCACTGTAGAAAGTATTCTGATGAGATGCTTTTAGCCTGGTATGGCGACCGTTCTGCTCCTAACCACCTGGACCTACAGAGAGTGGTGAACACAACCCATATCGCAGGCTTGTTACTTCCTTCCCGTCCATCTTCACGGTAGTGATAGTTGGCAGGGTGCAATGAAATAAAGAACCACTGAAGATGTTTTGTTCACATGAAGCTCAGAATAAACAGTATACACATTGTAATGATAAATACATAGAGTGCAAAACAGCAGGATAGTGCCAGATTGTGGTGCAAAATCCAAGCGATGGAATAGAACATTAAAATACAATAATGGATCATATTAAACTTTTTATTGTTTATTATGGTGTCTACTGAATACTAGCTTTACAAATCTGTTGTGCTGCTGCAAGTAAGAATCTCGGGACACAGGACACTAAAATACTTTTGACTCATGATTCTTGAATGACAATGAGGTAGAGTTAAGAGTATGGGGCAGCATTACCTGAAAGGGGGTGTGAATGAAGTGATTGGTTCAGGAGTCTTTTGGTAGTGAGGAATAAACTGCTCTTAAGCGTGGAAGTCCAAGCTCTCCCAGAAGATAGAAGAGAGAAAAGGGGAGGGCCAGGGTGGAAGGCAGCTGGCCAGACAGGATGGTGATGCTTCCAGCCTTCCTGATGCAACCATGAAGATGGACCGGGTGAAGGAAGTAATAAGCCCGTAACAGGACTGATAGTAACAAAGAAGTGCAGATCCTGGTTAATACGCAAAAGGACACAAAGTGCTGGAGTAACTCTGCATGTCAGGCAGCATCTCTGAAGAACATCTATAGATAATCACATATCTGTGTTCTCTAGAGATGCTGCCTAACCTGCTGAGTTACTCCAGCACTTTGCATCCTTGTGTGATAAACTGAGCTGTGTTTGCCATTCTCTGCCAGTTCGGGTAGTTGAGAGCAGAGCAGTTGCCATACCAGGCTGAGTTGCATCCCATCAGAATGTGTTCAGTAGAAGATACATCTGTAGAAATTTTTATACACCTGAAAAGCAGTGTTCAGAATCAACGAGAGTCTGGCTGTGTGCAAAAGATCTGACAGGGTACCGTGTACCATTTTGACTGTAGTTCTGGAACAAACAAACAAACAAACGAGAGTTTTAGTATATAGATGTCCCAGATAGAACAATGAAATTCTTACTTGTTGCACCTCAACATAACATGTAAACATAGTACACTGTAAACAATATGATAAACACACACACACACACACACACACACACACACACACACACACACACACACACACACACACACACACACACACACACACACACACACACACACACACACACACACACACAAACACACACACTATATATATATACATACTCAAAAAACACTGGGGACAGAAGCTCCCATATTGTAACACTTGTTGCTCGTGTACTTGGGGAATATGCACAGCCTCCTGCAGACATTGTAGCCATAAGAATAAGGAGCATGTTGGGCACATTTCTTTCCTCCAGAAGTGTCTCTGCAGACAAACCTACGTTTTGATCTGCAGATGAAATGGAAGTTTGTTTGGATATCTGCTGCACCAGAGGAACAGGATACAAGCCACCGAACACCCTAGGCCAGGAACTGCAAAACAGAGCACCTTGCAATTATTAACCAGGTTCTTCCCCGCAGTTAAGAATGATTGATTTTACCAAATTCCCAGTCTCCTCTTCATCTTGAGGATGAACCAAAACCTCAAGAGTACATGATAGACTCAAAATGCTGGAGTAACTCAGCAGATCAGGCACATCTCTGGAGGAAAAGGATGCCTGATCCGCTGAATTACTCCAGCATTTTGTCTATCTTCAGTATAAAGCCGCATCTGCAGTTCCCTCCACATAAGTGCATGTCGAGTTATGTGCTCGATTATTAATCCTCCTAATGCTTTGTGGAACTGACACCCACTTTGTTAACATTAGAAGGCCACTGATCACTATCTCTTTAATGATTGTGGAAGAAGAACAAGCATGTCTGACTGGATTAGAAAATGGTCTTGGAGGACTTTAAGGAAAAGAGTGAAACAAGATCATGAGACAAAGGAGCAGAATTAGGACATTCAGCCCATCAAGTCTGCTCCGCCATTCAATCGTGGCTGTTCAATTTTTCCTTCCCAACCTCGTTCTCCTACCGTCTCCGGGTAACCTTTGACGCCCTTACTAATTAAGAACCCTATAGACAATAGACAATCGACAATAGGTGCAGGAGGACGCCATTCGGTCCTTCGAGGCCGCACCGCCATTCAATGTGATCATGGCTGATCATTCTCAATCATTACCCCGTTCCTGCCTTCTCCCCATACCCCCTATCAATCTCTGTTTTAAAAATACCCAATGACTTGGCTTCTCAGCTGTCTGTGGCAATGAATTCCACAGGTTTATCATCCTCTGGCTAAATAAATCCCTTCTCATCTCCATTCTAAAGGTATGTCTTTTTATTCTGAGGATGTGCCTCTGCTCTTCAACTCTATAGCACTAATGGAAACATCCTCTCCACATCAACTCTGTTTAGGCCTGACACCTGGTGTCCATGACAATAAATGAATCTGTTTCTAAATCTGAAGGCTCCATCAAGCAACATGTTGAACCATGCCGAATGTGTACGTTCCCATTGGTCAGTTTCTCTGTTCATGACTATTTTTGTTATTGAGAACTTTGTGAGGAATTTAGCACGTAAAGTGGTAAATTTTTCACTTACCTTTTGTGACGTAAATGGTTGTTAAAACATATATAAGATTGGGGGAAATAAAAACATTGTGGAGGCAATTGTGATTTTTTAAATTAATAACACATTTGGATCAAATTAACTAAAAATAATCCAGATCGTATGTCGGCATCCCTTGGCTCACCATTGCACATTTTTCATTCATCTTGGAGAATCTTTGAGAATTTAATTTATAATCTAGTTGGATTGAATGCATGATCTGATTCATTAATTATTAATTAATTAATTTATTTTGTATTTCAGATTCAGGAGCTGTTTTTACATTTGGTAAAAGCAAATTTTCAGATAATGTCCCCAGCAAATTCTGGCTGAAAAGTGACAAAGCTGTTACAATCAGTTGTGGGGATGAACACACTGCGCTCATAACTGGTAAGTTGTTGGTTCTATTGTGGATTTATTTACCCTTTTTCTATTGCCATGAACATTCAATCGAAAACAATAGAAAATTATGAAGAAAACCACAGATAATTCAGTGTTGGAAAATATAGAGTCATGGGTAAAGGCAAATATTCACATGATACACTTTTTTTGGACAGAAAATGGCAAGTTGTACATCTTTGGAAGCAACAATTGGGGCCAGCTAGGCTTGGGAACAAAGAACACTATGAACAAACCCACTTGTGTGAAAGGTATGTTCTCTTGTATTTGTGTCATAGAAAAATGTTAAAAAGGAGATGAAGGAATGGTTGGAATGGAACAACATCTATTGAAGGAAGTGGTGTGTAAGAATGAAATCTGTTGGCTTATCGAATGCGCAGTATAAAAGTGAAAGCAGCACACCATCTCACAAGCCATCCACACATCTGTCAGGCAAAGCACCGCCCAACCTTGCTTAAGGTGAGGGGGGAAAGATATAATAGGAACCTGAGGGGTAACTTTTTCCACACAAAGGGCGGTGGATGTTGAGAACGAGCTGCTGGAACAGGTAGTTGAGGCAGGTACTATTGCAACATTTAAGAAGCATTTGGGTATATTGATCGGATAGGTTTAGATGGATATGGGCTAAACGCAGGCAGGTGGGACTAGTGTGGATGGGACACGTTGGTCAGCGTGGGGAAGTTGGGCCGAAGGGCCTGTTTCCGCTCTGTATGGCTATGATTCGAAATGTGGTAGATTCTGAGGATGCCCCATTGGTCTCATCAGTTTACCTAGAAACTCGAAGTAGAAACAAGTCGTTTTGAATTCTTAGGTTCTGCCTAAGAAAAGAAGAGTAAGCCTACCTACTCTTTGGTATTTTGTGTTTAATTGTAAGAGGTACCAAATGCCCTCTTATCCTGTCTGAAAGATTAATGATCTTGTCCTCTGCAGTTCAGTGCTGTCTTCATGAGATTAATAGTTTCAGGATGATATTTAGTTCTCATTTGCGTAATCATTGTGTTTGATTTGAAAACAAAATTTAAACTGGCCTTTGGGAGAAAAAGATTTATCTTTTAACCATATATTTCAGATTGACAATATACATGTTGTAGATTTTAAATGAGAACATTACAGCATTTCTTATTCAGTATGTGTCTTGTTTTAGCTCTGAAGTTGGAGAGAGTGAAACTTGCTGCCTGTGGGAGAAACCATACATTGATCTGGACAGGTATGATAATTGACCGGTGAAACTGGCTGTACAAATATATTCTTATAAATTTAATGGTTATAAATCCGAAAGATTTCTATTGCAAATCCACATCAATTATGAAATCCATTAGAGAACCATTTTAATATATTGAAATCCTCGCGTTTGTGTACACGTCCCCATTACTTTTGTATAAATTTTCCCATTCCAGTGTCCATAGAGGAAATTGTTCATTTTCACTGATTATGTTGGATTTCCATATTCCTGAGGCTATTCTAGAAAGATGCATTGGTTTTCTAATCATCAATTTTCCTCCTATATCTATCAAGTATAGAATCTCCACATATATTTTAACTGCATAATTTGACCACTTTTGTTTGTTGATTTCTGTCTGTATAAATACATCCACAATCTTAAGGGGACCCCCTTTAGCTTCTCTATTATAGTCCCTCCTTATCTCTGCCATTTTGCAAATAATAAATATCTGCAGGATTCGCAGACAATCCCTTGGGATTTACAGATTGTTATGTAAGAAGACTGAGGATTCACTTGGGGACATATTTTTGGTACACTTTCCTTGTGAAGTGTGGGCATAGGAATTCGCAATGATGATTTTCATTATATTGTTGGGTCAAATTGTCCTGAGAAATTCCAGCTGCACCAGGTTTGACTTCTTATGGGGCAGGTGGTGGAGTACCAACTGTCATCAACTTTCTTAATGGATTAAGGAATTTGTCTGTTAAATCTGATGCGGATTATTTGACCCTATTCAATACGATGGACAGTAACAGATGTTCTGTGACAGGTAATTTACCTTTAGTTAACTTTGTTATCACATGTATTTACAACAGAAACTTTGTTACCCTGCATTTTGCATTCTGACACACTCTAGTAACGATGGGAATGGCCAGGCTGATTGTGGGTGGGGTAGGGAGGAGAGAAAAGGGTAGAGTGCAGTGTTGAGGAAGCTGCTGGGACAATGGAGGTGGAAGGTCAGCAACAAAAGAGATACCCTGTCAATGGAAGACCAACATCAATGGAGCAGTCTAACTGTGGAGGGGTAGTGCCAAGGCAAAGCCCAGGCCAACTTATCAAGGGAAGCCCAGGTCAACTCTTAATCAACTGGTGTATCTGGTGTAAAGTGTATCTGCTTTACCTGCAGGTGTCAAATTTGGCAAATTCTGCATTAGCGCTTTTATTGTAATTATTACCAAATGCATTAATTTTGAAATAATTATAAATAATAGAAACTGGCCATTGGGAACATACAAAAATCTTCAAACCTGTACGTCTTTGGAGTATGGGAGGAAACCGGAGCACCCGAAGAAAACCCATGTGGTCACAGGAAGAACGCACAAACTTTGTGCAGACAGCACCCGTAGTCAGGATCGAACCCAGGACTCTTGTGCTGTAAGGTAGCAACTCTACCACTGCTCCACTGTGAATGGAGCATACTATTTTCCATCAGAAAGCCCAGTAGGCTGCAATGCCAAGCAGATTAGGTTGACGCTGGCATTGTGTAGCAAGATGTCATAAAAAATCAGATCCAGATATTTGTAAATCTAATGGGTAAGGGAGTGCTGTGAGCTTGAGACTGGTCTCTTCTGGGAAATTCCAGGCTTTGCAATTCTATATGCACTTAATCTGCATTTTTTTCCAAATAAGCTCTTATGCTATTATTTATAATTGGAACTGTCTGGTTATTTCTGTCTTGCAATTGTGCTCACTTTGGTTAACTGGAGCATGGAACACAACTACGTAGACTTTTATCTGGACGCCTCAATAAATCACAAAGTGCTAGGCTAACTCAGCGGGTTAGGCAGCTCCTTGTTTTTTCTCAGGATTCCAGCATCTGCAGTCTTTTGTATCTCTCATGTCTGAAGAAGGATCTCAACCCGAAACGTCACCTATTCCTTTTCTCCCGAGATGCTGCCTGACCCGCTGAGTTACTCCATCATTCTGTGTCTATCTCTGACCTCAATGTGTGTTACAGAGCAAGGAAATATCTATGCAGCTGGTGACAACAGTGAAGGACAGTTGGGCCTGGGTGATAATGAAGAAAGAACGACATTTCAACGTGTGGAGTACTTCAAGGGGAAAAGAAAGATCAAGCAGCTGGCTGCTGGTTCAAATATTTCTGCAGCGTTAACTGGTGAGAGATTTTGACATATTCAGCCTTGGTAACGTTATTAACTGTTCATAATTCATTACTTTATTTATTATATTTTATCAATTCATTTGTGGGCATTGCTGTTAGGCCAACATTTCATATTTGTTCCCAATTGGTTTTAGGTGCCAGTAATGCACTATGATCATCTGCAGTGTTTTGGCAAATGTACTCCCAGGTTGCTGTTGAGTGGGGATGCTTGAGTGTCTCCCCAGTGAAAGTGAAGGCACATCATTAGATTCACAAATATCTGGATCTGATTTATCTGGATCTGATTCCACCGGGTGGCGCCGTCAGCGATGGCAGCCTCGCCAATGGTCTGTCTGTCTTTTCGTCTTTTTTGTTATTTTTAGTGTGTTTTGTGTTAATGTTCTCTGGTTTGTTTTATGTGGGGGGGAGGAAAACCTTTTTTCGATCTCTTACCTTGCCGGAGATGCGATTGTTTTCCAGATCGTAACTTGCAACTTTCCTGTGGCAAAGCACCAGGATCAGATGCAATTCTTGCTGAAGTGTACAAAGCAGGAGGCCCTGTCATGATGCAGAAGCTGACTGAACTCTTCCAGTCCATGTGGAATGAAGGGAAGGTCCCACAACAGCTGATATTTTGGGATCACTGAATTCTCAATGATTTGCAGAGTCCAATAGTAGCGTTTAAAACTTTTTACTTAGGCACAATGATTATATGGCATCAGAGCAAAGCATTAAAATATCTGCAGACCTTGACTACCAACTGAACCTAGATATGTCAAGAGAAAAAGATTAGTTAAGGCAAATGTAGGTCCCTTGCAGTTGGAAACAGGTGAATTGATTATAGGGAACAAGGAGATGGCAGACCAATTGAACAAATACTTTGGTTCTGTCTTCACTAAGGAAGACATAAACCGTCTGCCGGAAATAGCGGGGGACCGGTGGTCTAATGAGATGGAGGAACTGAGGGAAATCCAGGTTAGTCGGGAAGTGGTGTTAGGTAAATTAAATGGATTAAAGGCAGATAAATCCCCAGGGCCAGATAGGCTGCATCCCAGAGTGCTTAAGGAAGTAGCCTCAGAAATAGTGGATGCATTAGTGATAATTTTTCAAAACTCTTTAGATTCTGGAGTAGTTCCTGAGGACTGGAGGGTAGCTAATGTAACCCCACTTTTTAAAAAGGGAGGGAGAGAGAAAACGGGGAATTATAGACCAGTTAGCCTAACATCGGTAGTGGGGAAAATGCTAGAGTCAGTTATTAAAGATGTGATAGCATCACATTTGGAAAGTGGTGAAATCATCGGACAAAGTCAGCATGGATTTACCAAAGGCAAATCATGTCTGACGAATCATAGAATTTTTCGAGAATGTAACTAGTAGAGTGGATAAGGGAGAACCAGACGATGTGTTATATCTGGACTTTCAGAAGGCCTTCGACAAGGTCCCACATAGGAGATTGGTGTACAAACTTAAAGCACACGGTATTGAGGGTTCAGTTTTGAGGTGGATAGAAAATTGGTTGGCGGACAGGAAGCAAAGAGTAGGAATAAACGGGTCCTTTTCGGAATGGCAGGCAGTGACTAGTGGGGTACCGCAAGGCTCAGTGCTGGGACCCCAGTTATTTACAGTGTATATTAATGATTTGGACGAGGGAATTGAATGCAACATCTCTAAGTTTGCGGATGACACGAAGCTGGGTGGCAGTGTTAGCTGCGAGGAGGATGCTAGGAGGCTGCAGAGTGACTTGGATAGATTTGGCGAGTGGGCAAATGCATGGCAGATGCAATATAATGTGGATAAATGTGAGGTTATCCACTTTGGCGGCAAGAACAGGAAAGCAGAGTATTACCTGAATGGTGACCGATTGGGAGAAGGGGAGATGCAACGTGACCTGGGTGACCTGGGTGTCATGGTGCACCAGTCATTGAAAGCAAGCATGCAGGTGCAGCAGGCAGTGAAGAAAGCGAATGGTATGTTGGCATTCATAGCAAGAGGATTTGAGTTTAGGAGCAGGGAGGTTCTGCTGCAGTTGTACAGGGCCTTGGTGAGACCGCACCTGGAGTATTGTGTGCAGTTTTGGTCTCCTAACCTGAGGAAAGACGTTCTTGCCTTAGAGGGAGTACAGAGAAGGTTTACCAGATTAATCCCTGGGATGGCGGGACTTGCATATGAGGAAAGACTGGATAGACTGGGCTTGTACTCGCTGGAATTTAGAAGACTGAGGGGGGATCTTATAGAAACATATAAAATTCTTAAGGGGTTGGAGAGGCTAGATGCGGGAAGATTGTTCCCGATGTTGGGGGAGTCCAGAACCAGGGGTCACAGCTTAAGGATAAGGGGGAAGTCTTTTAGGACCGAGATGAGAAAACATTTCTTCACACAGAGAGTGGTGAGTCTGTGGAATTCTCTGCCACAGAAGGTAGTTGAGGCCAGTTCATTGGCTATATTTAAGAGGGAGTTAGATGTGGCCCTTTTTGCTAAAGGGATCAGGGGGTATGGAGAGAAGGCAGGTACAGGCTACTGAGCTGGATGATCAGCCATGATCATATTGAATGGCGGTGCAGGCTCGAAGGGCCGAACGGCCTACTCCTGCACCTATTTTCTACGTTTCTATGTTTCTAACATATCATAACTAACAAAACACACAATCTACGGAATTACGACTGAAAGACTGAAAATGACTAGCAGGCAAAAGATACGGGTCATTCATCTAACAACTTTCACATCGAACACACTGTTGAAAAACGGGCTTCCTAATATAGGATGATTAGGATGTAGCAAGCACCCACGCACTATAAAGAGACCATCGTTCTAGGTTCTTATCAGTTGCAACCTTGAGTTCACAGGCTGTTCTTTGCCACCATGTTTAGCAAACCTGTTCCCAAGCAGTTAACGGTCTTTTTAAAAATAAACTAACCCCATCAGTTCCCGACATTTGAAATGCCAAAGATAAACTGCTATAAACCAAATGGTGAATGATGGGATTCATGTAGACAGCCATGGGCACTTGGGTACTGACATGGACGGGTCAAGAGGCCTCCTCCTGTGCTGCATGGCACTGTGATTTATCATATTGGGGCACTGATGGAATAAAGTTTTGGGTGAGTGATAAGGATGCTAATAAAACACTTCCCTGGATGGGACAAGGACTGTATCATTTCTATTGATTTTGTTGTGTAATAGCTGGAAACGAGATTGACTTTGACTACTTGGATGATAATCACCCAAGTCTTATATTTTATTGGCCTCAATTCCATTCAGGAGCAGCTTCTTCCCTACAGCCATCAGGCTATTAAACACACCAACCTCCAAATAAGCTCTGAACTGTATAGGCTTGGGGGCAATGGTTTTGTCTTTTTGCACTATTATTGTGTGTGGGTCTGTGTCTGTGATGTGAGTACTATGTGTGTGTATTTTATGTGAGTACTGTGTGTGTTTTATGTGAGTACAATAAGTGTGTGTGTGTTTTATGTGAGTACAAAGTGTGTGTGTGTTTTATGTGTTTACATATTCTATTGTGGTGTTCATTTTGGGACATATGACAATAAAACACTGTTGACTTAAATTACAGCTCTAAATATCTTGTCCAATAATACGTCTATATTACTGCCTACTCGTTCTTCCCACTCATTAATTGCACATGTACACTTAGCTTCGGCAATGTCTATTTCTAGTTTAACTGGACTGGAATCTGTTAATGCAAGAGTTACAGTACTTTGTGACATGCTGTCGTCAATTAGTGGATACAGACTATTACAGAATTGTGGAATACCAGGTTATTGAAAAATGATGAATAACTTTTCATGAACTGTAAAGTTGTTTTGCTTTCAGCTGGTTAACTAATTTCATTTTTATTTTGTTTAGAGGATGGGAATCTCTTCATGTGGGGTGATAACTCTGAGGGGCAAATCGGCCTTGGTTTGGAAACCAGTGCCTTTCTGCCACGTCAAGTAGATGTTGGCAAATCAGTCTCCTGGGTTTCCTGTGGATATTACCATTCTGCTCTTGTAACAGGTATCAATGACAGCAAATATCCTAGACTATAAAGAGAATATCACTTGTTTTCTGTCTTGGGTGGGGGTGGGGGGGGGGTGGAGGGAGTAAATCATTTTCATTTTTGGTGAGAATGTCATTTTTGGTTTGGAAAAAGAAATTGGAGAAAAATATATTTTCCCCTGTCATTTATTTTGCATAATTGTCTATGAGATATCAGCCTGGTTACAGGTGTCACTGTAATTATAAAAAGTCACAAAGTTCTGGAGTAATTCAGCGGGTCAGGCAGCATCGCTGGAGATCTCACAGACGGCTGAGGAGAGGTGCCATTTCGGGTCAGGATCCTTCTTCAGTCTAAATAAGTGTCCCGACCCGAAACGTCACCTGCCCATGTTCTCCAGAAATGCATCCTGTCCTGCTGAGTTACTCCAGCACTTTGTGGCCTTTTTTTTGGAAGTCAGCATTTGTAGTTCCTTGTAATCACTATAATTAATTTTGAATATGTACAAAATGTATCTCACTCCTATACTTAAAATTGTTCACAACAATCAGTAATTGCCATTCTCCAAATCCAGCTGCAAATTTTAGATAAAGGGCTAGGCCTGTATGTGGGGAATAGAAATGATTAATGATTTGAATTGCTACTTGAACCAATGCACAAATGTAACTTTGGAGATTTGTTATGTTGAGATGTGACATAGAGTCACATAGTGTGGAAACGGGCCCTTCTGCCCAACTTGCCCACAACGACCAACATGTCCAACTACCCTAGTCCCACCTGCCTGGGTTTGACCCATCTATATACTAAAACTCTCGTTTGTTTGGGGGAAGAGGAGGAAGGGGGAGGGGAGGGAGGGGGAGGGGGGAGGGGAGAGGGGGAGGGGAGGAGGGGGGAGGAGGGGGGGAAGGGGGGAAGGTAGAGGGAGGGGGGAGGAGAGGGTGCTGCACCAATGCAGGCGAGGTTTGGGCCCAACGGGTCCACTTGGTCTAGTATCCCTCTAAACCTGTCCTAGCCATGTACATGTCTAAATGTTTCTTAAACATTGCAATAGTGCCTACCGCAAATACCTTCTCTGGCAGCTTGTTCCGTACATCCACCACCCTTTGTGTAAAAAGGTTCCCCCTCAGACTCCTATTAAATCTTTCTCTCTTCACCTTAAACAAATGTCTTCTGATTCTTGATGCTCCTACTCTGGGCATTTCCCCGATTTATTCCTCTCATGATTTTATACACAACATCTCTGTAGTCACACTTTGAAATGTGAGTACCCTGAAAGATATTACATAGTAGATCACAATACCACAATTCCTATTGAACAATCATGCAAAATGAATGACAGGAAAAAGGGTATCTTTTTCCAAGAGTTACAATTTAAATTTGATATCTGAATGTGGTGGATTCTTTTGGTCATGCAATAATGGAAGCAAGCATTTTAAACTAAACTACTTGCAAAGTGATTATCATGATGGGATTCATGGAAAATGAACACTATTTTTGGTAGTACATGTAAATGAAAATGGATGGTAAATAACTTTATCTACATAATTTCATTGTTCTTCCTACTACTTTTCAGACTAAGTGTTATTCAATTTATATATATTTAATGGCTCACATAGAGTAGATTAACTTGGTGTTCTAAAGCTCTCGGGTGGACAAATGTTTAAAATTTCCAAATAAATGTAGATTTTCTTTCCAGCAGAAATAGATGAAACATTATAAGTTTTTGGTGTTACAAATGAAGAATTAAGAAAATTTTAGATCTTCCCAAAGTTTAGTTGGAAGAAATTTATGCATTAATGGAGTTTGATATTGGACAATGTAACTGACAATTTACTGGAGCGTCAATGGGCAAGGATTAAGCTGGAGCTGTGAGTTATCCACGAGTGAGAGAGTCTTGAAGATGTTTCCAATAGTGGGAGTTCACAGCCTCAGAATAAAAGGACGTACCTTTAGAGAGGAGATGAGGAGGAATTTCTTTAGTCAGGGGGTGGTGAGTTTGTGGAATTCAGAATGCTGTGGAGGTCGTCAATGGATATTTTTAAGGTGGAGATTGATTGATTCTTGATTAGTACAGGTTTGAGGGGTAATTGGGAGAAGGCAGGAGAATGGGGTTGAGCAGGAAAGACACATCAGCTATAATGTATGATCATCTGGTGGAGTAGACTTGATGGGCTGAATGGCCTAATTCTGCTCCTATTACTTGTGAACTTATCACTGTACATGTGGAAATTGTTATACATTTTGGATGAAGTTGCCAAGGAAGGAAACAAGACTGTGGAGATAATAGTGTGCACATGTGAAGCAAAGCCATTGTTGATGGTTGTTTGACAGCAACCAGTTAGAAGTGCACCAAGCCAAATGAGTTTGGTACTATCCAGCATGTCAGTGCCAGAGAGGAAAAGGATGATATGGCTAAAGGTTGCAGATGGATAGAGAAGGACAAAAGGAGAGAAAAATCTGATAAAATATCATCAAATGTCATAATCTCAACATCTCCCTTATAAATTGACATAAACCGATGAAATATCACTAGTCTATGACTGGATGAGAACGTGAATGGTAAGGTTTGTTCAAGAATGTCTACGTAATATATCACAATTTTGAGGTTAAAACTCATTCAAGGATTTTGAAGATGAAAGGAAGATCAGAGATTGGATGATAGTTTGCAAAAATGGAAACATCATAGTTTGAGGGTTTTTTTTGGTAGATAGATGATAATAAGAGAGCGAGACAGATCTGAGGAGATGAACCTATTAACCATAACATGGTGGCCAGGAAATACAATACAATACAATACAATATATCTTTATTGTCATTGTACAGGGGTACAACGAGATTGGGAATGCGCCTCCCATACGATGCAATAAATTAATTAGCTAGTCAGTATTAATTTAAACAACCCAATGAAACAAATTAGAACAGTTTTAAAACAGAATAAAGTGCAGGTAGATCTGTGCCGGTTCACTTTGCGATGTGACCATCCGGCTCAGCAGGACCGGTTCATAGTAGCTATGGCCCTGGGGATGAAGCTGTTCCTGAGTCTGGAGGTGCGGGCGTGGAAGGCCTTGTATCGTCTGCTCAATGGTAGAAGTTCGAACAGACTGTTGCAGGGGTGTGAAGAGTCTTTGTGGATGCTGGTGGTTTTTCTGAGGCATCGTGTGTTGTAGATGCCCTCCAAGCTGGTAGCTGTGTTCCGATGGTCCTCTGAGCTCTATGGACTACCCGCTGAAGAGCTTTCCCCTCTGCCTCCGTGCAGCTGAGGTACCACACAGGGATGCCATGTGTTAGGATGCTCTCTATGGTGCAGCGGTAGAAGGTCGTCAGCAGCTGTTGGGGTAGACCAGACTTTTTCAGTGTTCTTAGGTAGAACAGTCGTTGCTGTGCCTTCTTGACCAGCGCAGCAGTGTTATTGGACCATGTTAGGTCCTCCGAAATGTGAGTGCCCAGAAACTTGAAGCTGGACACTCTCTCCACACTGTCCCCGTTGATAAAGATCGGGGCGTATTCCCCGTTGTGTGACCTACGGAAGTTGATGATCAGATCCTTGGTCTTGGTGGTATTTAGGGACAGGTTGTTATCAGAGCACCAGTCCGCCAAGTTCTGCACCTCCACTCTGTATTTTGTTTCATCACCGTTGGTGATCAGCCCGATCACCATTGTGTCATCTGCAAACTTGACAATGGTGTTGGTGTCGAATGCAGAACACAGTCGTGTGTGAATAGGGAGTAGAGCATGGGGCTCAGAACACAGCCCTGTGGTGTGCCGGTACTCAGGGTGATAGTGGAGGACAGGTGCGGTCCCATTCTCACTGCCTGTGGTCGCTCCAGCAGGAAGTCCAGGATCCATTTGCATAACGACGAGCTGAGGCCTAGCTCGTGGAGCTTGGTGATGAGCTTGGTGGGGATGACCGTGTTGAAGGCAGAGCTATAGTCAATGAATAGCATCCTCACGTACGTGCCCTGTCTCTCCAGGTGAGTCAGGACAATGTGAAGAGCCAGAGAGATGGTGTCCTCTGTGGATCTGTTTGCCCTGTATGCAAATTGATGTGGGTCCAGTGAGGCAGGGATGCTGGATTTGATGTGTGAGAACCAGCCTTTCAAAGCACTTCATGACTATAGGAGTTAGGGCAACCGGACGGTAGTCGTTCAGGTTGGTGATCTTTGCTTTTTTCGGCACCGGCACTATGGTAGCCGACTTCAGGCACTTGGGGACCGTAGCCAGAGATAATGACAGGTTAAAGATCCTGGTGAATACCTCAGCCAGCTGTTCAGCACAGTCCCTAAGTACCATTCGTTATTTTTGTGGTAATAAAATGGAGGTAGTAGGTGGTGGTCACATGGACAAGATGAATTCACCGAGGACTTGAGGGGTGAGAGGAGCGAAACTAGACATTGATGAAAGTTTGGAACTGGACAACATGAGAAATTTGACTAAGTAGATTAGGAGAAAGGAGGGAGACAGCAGAGCAAAAAGTCCTAACATTAGTGACAAAAATCCTAACTGTTTGCAGTGCAACAATTAACATAGCAACTGTAACTGGATTACCACAACATACTTTTATTACTTCTTCATAGGTGACGGAGAGCTCTACACATTCGGAGAATCTGATAATGGGAAACTGGGATTACCACTTGGTGAGACGATAAATAACCGGATCCCACAGCCTGTCAATAATATTTCAGGGAAAGTCAAACAAGTTGCATGTGGAGGTGGTCACACTCTTATTCTTACAGGTATGCTTGTCAAAAGATTGAGGTAAAAATCACCGTTAGATGAATTGTGCATGAAGGTTCAACCTTGTTCCAAATATTACATTCAATAGTGGTTTAAAAAAAATAGCTTAACTATTTTTAGGTTTAAAATGGATGTCTAGATTTGTTTGAAACTACTATGGAATGATTAAAAAGCAATGCTTCATGAGATTCCACAGTAAGCAGATGTATTTAAAAATCCTTAGTTTATGCATTTGTCAAATTATTGGATTTAATGAAAATTGTTTTTCATAATGAGTTTGAGATTAATGTTTGAATTATTCAAATTTCTTTGGTATTTCTGCAACCCAAATGTTCTT
Source organism: Rhinoraja longicauda (assembly GCF_053455715.1). Classification (NCBI taxonomy): domain Eukaryota; kingdom Metazoa; phylum Chordata; class Chondrichthyes; order Rajiformes; family Arhynchobatidae; genus Rhinoraja; species Rhinoraja longicauda. The sequence continues at coordinate 23,229,717 of NC_135964.1, read as the reverse complement.
CCATGTATTGAATATGCTTCACCAAACTTTACATTTTGCTGCAACATCAGCATAGTAACAGACTTCTAAAATCATATGCATTGTAATTTTATATACCGGGTTTCCCATTGACCATCTCATTTATTAAATTTTAAAATAATTTGGAAAGGAAACTAATATATCAAAGGGAAAATTTTGGACCTGTTTATTCAATTATGACAATGGTGTTTAACACATGTTAAATAAAGCAGACAAAAAACAAAGCAGTATAACTTTTCACAGACCATATTACAAATGACACATAACAGCTTGTGATAGTCTGTGAAATTCTTTGTCAAATCGCCAGATTTGGCGCCATTTCCAAAGTCTGTGCACTAGGTCTTTTGGAGCAGCGTCCATTCCAGACGAGCCCCAGGCTGTGGTTTTCTGTGGTCCTTCATAGTAACTTTTGACCTTATTTCAGACCAATTTCATACTTCCATATTTCACACCCTTTTTTTTGTACATTGTCCTCTAGTCTTCATTACCTCTTCCCATTCTTCCTATCAAAATATAACATTTCACATTCCTCATCAGTAAATTTCATGGGATACCCATCTGTCCATTCCACCAGCTGGTTTTCAACTCATTAAAATCCATTGGCATCCTCTCCATGATCCACCCATGCCTCCATGTAGGTTTTTAATTTGGAAATTGTGCCCTTGTATGCAACCCAAATCCATTAATATACGTAAGACCGAATTTCCTGTGCTGTTTCAGATGACTTTCAAGTAAATATTTTCATGTGCGAAATGGTGCTGAAACCCTCTATAACTGATACAAAGGGACACAGTATTTCTTGATTTTAATATTTGTTTGATAAAAGATTATATTGGCAACATTTCTGTTTTACCGTTGTTTTTTTAAAAACTTTTGTGTGCCACTTCACTCCATCTCCTGTATTTGATCTTTCTACAGAGGATGATGTATATGCATTTGGCTTTGGACAGTTCGGTCAGTTAGGACATGGCACATCCGTATTTGAGTCTACATTGCCAAAGGTTGTGGAAGACTTGAAGAAAAAAAAGATACGGTTTATTTCATGTGGGGAGAACCACTCTGCAGTAGTGACAGGTATGTGAAATCACTGTGTTGGCTTTCAAAGTATTACTCGCTTTCACTTCTCCCATGTATTAAATACAAACTTGCCAAACATCTTTGTCAATGCAATGCCTATGTCAATGGCAGGATCCTTTGTGGTGGCAGATCCTCGCTGACCTTAAACTCATAGATAGACACAAAATGCTAGAGTAACTCAGCAGAGCTAGGCAGCATTTCTGGAGAAAATGAATAGGTGATGTTTTGGAGTGGAACCCTTTTTCAGACTGAAAGTAGAGATTTGGAGGGTTGATGAATGGGTGAGTGGGGAGAAATAAACTGGAGGCGCTAAAAGGAGAGCTTTCCTGCTATTGGCCGCCAGGGCTGCATTGAGTGGCTCCCTCTCCCCTTTCCTCTCCCCACTCGCCCGCCCCCCCCCCGGCCCCGGGGGAGTCTTAAAGTGGGGGATGGAGTGGGTGATGGAGACTCTCCAGCCGGCAACGGGTCCACGGGTCGTCAGTTGAGGGAAGGTTGCCGGGCCTGCAGGTGAGGTTTGGACCCAACGGGGGTTGCCGGGCCCGCAGGAGAGATTCGGGCCCAATGGGTTCACGCCCGGCTAGTTGCTATTAAAGTGATGAAATACAAAACAATGACGTTAACATTTTAGAGGTGTCAGTACGCCATCACATAAAAAGCACTGGCACATGGAATTTAACTCTGACAAGTGTGAGGTGTTGCACTTCTGCATGTCAAACAAAGGCTTACACAGTAAATAGTAGAGACCTGGAGAATGCTGGGGAACAAAGAGATCTGGGAGTATAGGTGCATGGTTCCCTGAAAGTGGTGAATTAGGTGGATGGTGTTGTGGAGAAGGCATTTGGCATGTTTGCCTTCATTGGGAAGGGTATTGAGTACAAAAGTTGGGACATCATGGTGCAGCTGTACAAGTCATTGGTGAGACCATACTTGGAGTACTGTGTGCAGTTCTGGTTGCCCACCTATAGCAAAGATATCATTAAGTTGGAAAGGGTACAGAAGATTTTCACCAGTATGTCACCTGGGTTTGTGGGTTTGAGCTAGAGGGATAGATTGGATAGGCTGTAGTGTAGAAGGTTGAGGGGTGACGTTATTGAGATGTACTAGACAAAGAATAAAGTGAAGCTTCAGGGTCTTCAAGGTAGATGATTCTAAAACTAGAGGGCATAGGCTTAAGGTGAGAGCAGACAGATTTAAGAAGGACCTTGGGGGCAGCTTTTTCCAACCAGAAGGTGTTGCTGAAAGGCCGATTGCTACTTTTATTTATGTGATGTTTTTTACTGGTAGATAATGGCCTTCTGTACACCTTTGGTGATGGGCGGCATGGAAAGTTGGGGCTTGGTGAAGAGAACTTTACCAATCAATTCAAACCTACGCTTTGCACCAGATTCTTGAAGTTAGCAGTCCAATCGGTAAGCAATTAAAGACTTTTGATGTTGTCACTAATTCCACTAATTTTGAAATGCCATATTATGTCCAAATGAATTGTGATGGACTTGGTACGTTCAAGCTATAATTGAGCATGGGGGAGAATAATTAAAGTTGTACTACCTTCAGGTAGTTATGTTGTTTTTTCTTCAAGTGTATCAATAATGGTATGTGCCGTTCGATGTGAAAAACCAAGTATACCTCACAGCAATTATTGCCAAACATCACATTTTTATTTGCCTGGACTGTGTGGATTTTAATAAACTTATTAACTGTAGAGTTACTTTTATTGCCCTTCTTTTATCACCTTGTAGGCTATTTCTTGTCGTGTTTCTTCTGGTCCAATTTGAATCGGATTAATTGTGGGGAAACTAAGTTGTTTCCATTTCTGTTATGGCATGAAACAGGAAGCTGACAACAGAAGCAGGCAAATTCTGCTTATATAATGCATCATTCTCTATTTTTAGCTGTGGTAGTCAGTCGATCTATATGGGTAAAATAGAATGGAGTTTCAAACTGTGTTGCAGTTTCAATGTGGAAGCTTAAACAAAATGGATGCCAAGCGGACATTCCCCTCTTGGGAATCAAGAACTAGGAGGTATAGTTTCAAAAAGAAGGATCACCAATTTAAGATGGAGATGAGGAGAAAACTGGTGGTTGTAGTATCGAATAGCTGAGAGACATATAGAGGTATTTAGGGAAGTTGAGAGTTACAGGGAACAGATGGGGAAGTTGAACATGGGCCACGACCAGATCAGCTGTGATCTTACTAAATAACAGACTAGGCTTTAGGATCTGAGGAATGATCCCAATCTGAAATGTCACCTATTCACATTGTCTATAGATGCTGCCTGACCTGCTGAGTTACTCCGTCACTTTGTGTCTTTCTTTGTAAACCAGCATCTGCAGTTTCTTTTGTCTAGGCTTTGCAGCTCATGTCTTATTCTTGCTTTTATTTCTTATGTTCTTGAATGACATTGGTTTGATGACAATGCCTTATTTTCAGCTTTGTGTGGAATATATTGGTTATTTATAATTCTAAGGTAACTTGTTATCCACATTATTGTATAAGGTTTCATTTTAGTTCGTAAGTAGTGAAAAGGTCATGCTATTATCAGCAGGGTATCTAGAATATAGTTCTTGCTGTTTACAATAAAAGTATTCACTATTTTGTAGTTTTATTTTCAAAGTGATTTATGGCAGAGCTTCCTTTGCAGCAACATGTCGCCTTTAATTAGGCTAATTTAATTTAGTTTATTAGTGTCATGTGTACCGAGGTACAGTGAAAGGCTCTTGTTTGTGCTCTCAAAGAAAAGACTGTACATGAATGCAATCAAGTGTCCACAGTGCACTGATAAAAGGTACAATGTTTAATGCAAAGATATAATATTGATAAAGTCTGATTAAAGATAATTCAAAGGTCTCCAATGAGGTAGATGGGAGGTTAGGACCAAACTCTAGGTAATGACAGGACTGTTCATTTGCCTGATAACAGCTGGGAAGAAACTGTTCCTGTTAAGAGAAGAATAAAATTTTCTGAGAGACAAATAGCTGTATCAGTGCTGGTATCCATTTATATCCTAACTATTTCAGTAAAAAATGCTATCATGCTCAATGTTTATGGAATTGCTTTCCATATGTATAGATGGACACAAGTAACCAAGTGCTTTTTTTGCAGGTTGCTTGTGGAGGATGCCACATGCTCGTACTTGCCATCCCCAGGCCATCGGGCTCAGAAAACATTGTGATTGAAAGTGATGACATGAACAAGAACTATTTAACTGATACATATTCCATGACAATGGGCGATTCATCTACAACTAACACATTGAATCGTTCATTTTCGGCACGAATTAGACGTCGTGAAAGGGTACATGTAGAACTGCATTTATCATCCTATGAGATTCAAATTCCACCTGCAACACTTCCATAATTTAGTGGCAAACTGTATCTCATAGTTCAATAATCCCAAACCCAATGCTGTAAAGTGTGGGATATTGTGTGCAGTCTACAGGAAGGATGTGGTGGCTTTGGAAAGGGCGCAGAGATGGTTTACCAGAATGTTGCCTGGATTAGAGGGTATGAGCAACAAGGAGAGTTTGGTCAGACTTAGATTGTTTTCTCTGGAATGCCAGAGGTTGAGGGGAGATTTGATAGAAGTATATTAAATTATGAGGCATAAATAGGGTTGAAAGGCTGAATCTTTTTCCCAGAATGGAATTATTAAATATTAGAGGGCATGGCTTTAAGGTGAGAGTGGCAAAGTTTAAAGGAGATGTGCAGGGTAAGTTTTAAATAAATGCAGAATCTGGGGGATACATGGTATTTGCTGCCTGGGGGGGGGGGGGGGGGGGGGGGGGGGGGTAGTGGAGGCAGATACTATAGTGGCATTTAAGAGACTTTTGAATAGTCACTATGGAATATGTGCCAGCAGATAAGAGCTAGTCTTGTGTTCGGCACAGACATTGTAGGCTGAAGGTCCTGTCCCTGTGCTGTACTGTTCTATGTTTTAGACAGGATTCAGTGTAAGAGACATAGAAGAATGTGATTGAGGCAGAAATCAACTAACATTCATGATCATATTGGGTAAATAAATGGAAGAAAGTGGAGTGAGTTGATATAGGAATACAATTTAACTGGGACTGATGGTGAGCGGGAAAAATATTGACATGGACTGCTCAGGCCAAATGGCCTGTTTCTGTATTTCAATGGCAGGTTTGATATTGATGTCATAATGAATTTTGGCAGCTTACTTTCACAAAGGAAGAAAATCTCCAGAATTAATCTAGACACTTTAACTGTTGTGAATGTGCGATTACATTAGGCACTAGACAAATGGAGTATGGAAGAGAATGTCTCCCTGTTGTGTCTTATCATCATGTCTCATCACTGTCTTCTGCCAAAAATTAATGACTGGAAGTTGATCCTAATTATGGGAGTACTGGGGATTTTCAAATTAACAATAGAAACGTTTGCAAATTATAGTTTAGAACTTGGGGACAGTGGTTAATTGCATGGTATTGCAATGCTCCTGGAGTATTGTGCGCAGTTTTGGTCTCCTAATTTGAGGAAGGACATTATTGCTATTGAGGGAGTGCAGTGTAGGTTCACCAGGTTAATTCCCGGGATGGCGGGAATATGAAGAAAGAATGGTTGACTGGGCTTGTATTCACTGGAATTTAGAAGGATGAGAGGCGATCTTATCGAAACATATAAAATTCGTAAAGGATTGGATAGTCTAGATGCAGGAAAAATGTCCCCGATGTTGGGGGAGTCCAGAACCAGGGGTCACAGTTTAAGAATAAGGGGTGGGCCATTTAGGACTGAGATGAGGAAAAACATTTTCACCCAGAGATTTGTGAATCTGTGGAATTCTCTGCAACAGAAGGCATTGGAGGCTAATTCACTGAAAGTTTTCAAGAGAGTTAGATTTAGCTCTTAGGGCTAAAGGAATTAAGGGATATAGGGGAAAAAGCAGGAACAGGGTACTGATTTTGGATGATCAGCCATGATCATGTTGAATGGCCTGGTGCTGGCTCGAAGGACCGAATGGCCTAACCCTGCACCTATTTTCTATGTTTCTATGTTCGTCAGAATACTTTTAGAGCACTGCTCTATAAATCTAGATTTAAACTGTAATACATTAAACTTTATTTACATTCAGTTTTGTTTTCAGGAAAGATCTCCAGAGCAGTTTGGTCAGATGGTACGTACACTGCCTCCAATTGGAACTAGTATCATAAAGCCTTCTTTGCCCGACAGTTGTAACACAATTCCAGGAGAGAAAATAATTGAAAAAAAAATAATTGTCTCAAAGCCAATTATTAATGTTCAAGTCTATGAAAAATCACCAATATCCAGCATAGGTAAGCACTTATTCCAGATTTCCGACATCTTTTGTATTTTTAAAAAAATTGAAAATAATTAATGAATCTGTTCTACTTGTACCTCCTCTAGGAACCTTTTTTTTGTTGCTCCTGTGCTATCTGCCTTTGTATTGCACTATTCGTTTTTTTATATAATCTCTGCAGCCTTCCACCAAATCATTAACCATCCCTTTTGCTCGCTCCTTCTCGCCTCCGAATCTTTAAATATGTTTATATCTACTTTCTGAAGAAAGGCCATTCCTGAAACATTAAATCTGTTTCTGCCTCCATAAACCCTTTCTGTCCAAATTTTTTGAACGTGCTGTAGCTTCCCAACTCAAATACCACCTCTCTACCAATAACCTGTATGAAACTTTCCAATCCGGATTCCGCTCCAACCACTGTACTGAAACTGCGCTCCTCAAAATCACAAACGACCTTTTCCTCTCCTCCGATGCTGGCAACCTCAACATCCTCATCCTACTTGACCTCATCGCCGCCTTTGACACCATAAATCACTCCATTCTCCTCACCCGACTTGAAACCTCCTTTAACATCACCGGCACAGCCCTATCCTGGTTCAAATCTTACCTCTCTGACAGGCACCAGTTCATCTCCATTAACAACTGTAAATCCCCCACCGCTCCCTCTACCTGTTCCCGCTTGATCAATTAATCCGCCGTCATGGTTCCAACTTTCACTGCTTCGCCGATGATATCCAGCTCCTCATCTCCACCAAGTCAATCTCCACCACCACACACTCTACACTGTCAAACTGCATCACTGAAATAAAATCTTGGCTTCAATCAAATTTCCTCAAACTCAACTGCAACAAATCTGAAATCATCATAATTTGTCCAAAAACGCTCACCAAATCCACCCAAAACTTCATCCTCAATATTGATGGTCTCCCAGTATCCACCTCCCCTCACATCCGGAATCTTGGAATCATCTTTGATCAAACCCTCTCCTTCGATAAACACATCAAACACATCACAAAGACAGCCTTCTTCCACCTCAAAAACATTGCCCGTCTCCGTCCATCCCTCTCCTCCACAGCTGCAGAAACCCTCATCCACGCCTTCATCACCTCCCGTCTGGACTACTGCAACAGCCTCCTCTATGGCTCACCCTCAAAAATCATCAGTAAACTTCAATACATTCAAAACTCCGCTGCCCGTCTACTCACCCACTCCCCGATCCGTGACCATATCACCCCCGTCCTTTACAAACTCCACTGGCTCCCCATCCCCCAGAGAATCCAGTACAAAATCCTCCTCATGACCTACAAAGCCCTCCATAACCTGGCCCCATCCTACCTGACTGACCTCCTCCACAGGCACACTCCCACCTGCACCCTCCGCTCTGCTGCTGCCAATCTCCTGTCCCCCCCCCCCATCCGGACCAAACTCAGATCCTGGGGGGACAGGGCTTTCTCCATCGCTGCTCCCACCCTCTGGAACTCACTACCCTAAACCGTCAGAGACTCCTCACTCACCACATTCAAAACATCACTGAAGTCTCACCTGTTCAGCACTGCCTTCAACCACTGAAGGTCACCTCACCTTCTGTCTCCTTTTTCTGTTCGTTTACTTATTTATCTATTTATTCACTTCTCTATGTTCTAGAAATCCCTGTAAAGCGTCTTTGAGTGTTTGAAAAGCGCTATATAAATGTAATGCATTATTATTATTATTATTATAAATGAGCAGTTCCAGCATTTCCATTTTATTTATTGCAATGACTGAGTGAGTAATATTGCATGAAATTACTGAAATTTTGAAAGTGTTTTTTGAATGCATACCATGTTTTCCATTTGCTAAATAGCATGCTGATAAAATGCTGCTGCAAAATTAATAGGCCAAGTCATGTTAGCCGTGCGCTGTTGTTTTAAAGGGAACTACCACTATTCAATTGCTCTCAGATAGGTAAATCTTGTACTGGCATCTGTCACTCCTCTCCACATGGTTCCAATGATAGAGCTTGATTGCTTTGGGATCAGCCATGCGATTCATCCTCTAACCAATGCCACATAGTTCAAGTGTAGACCCCATTCATTTGTTATTTGCATAGAACCTAGAAAAGTATGCTTAGGATCAGGCCTTTTGGCACATCATGTCTGTGCCGAGCATGATGTTAAACTAGTCTCTGCTTGCACATGATCCATATCCCACCATTCCCTGCAAATTTATCTCAAAGCTCCTTAAACGCCACCGTTCTATCAGTCTCCACCACCACCCATGGCAGTAGATTTGAGGCACCCACCATCGTCTGTGTAAAAAAAATATCTTGCCCTGCACATCTCCTTTAAACTTTGCCCCTCTCACGTTAAAGCTATGGCTTCAAGTCTTTGACATTTCCACCCTGAGAAATAATTGGTAATTATTAAGTGTCGTTAAATATCAGACACTTTATAACAACTGTTATAAAACTTTTAAACTGTTGATATTGTATGCATCCAACATGGATGTTCATCCAGCTGTGCCTCATGTGATATGGTGACTGGATGTTACAGGGTGTGGCCTAAGCAATACTCCACCTGAGGCCGACTCAATAGTGAGATCTGATGCAAGAAAGTGTACGGAGGGAGGCAGGATAAGTAGCCAGTTGAGTAGTTGGATTTTTGGTGCATTAGAAGAATACAGTTGGTATTGGTTTGGTGGAAAGAGGTGTTATTTATCAGCTCAGCTCTTCATATTTAAGTTGAAACAGAACTTGTTACTATAACTTAAAGCTTAAATATTGATGTCTAAAGTACATTTTCAAACTAGTTTTGCATCATTCAAGGATTCTTTAATATAAAATGAAAGGTAATTTATAAAATGCTTTATACCACTGACAACGCATTTTGACTAATGTAGTTGATTTATGTAAAGTGATGGCAAAAAAGCTGAATAATGAAAGAAAATTGATGCTTTTTTTGTGACGGTAACAGCATTCTGGCACCTCTTATAAATTTAAACATCATTACTTCATTTTCCGGCCACATTTATTAATCGTGCCTGCCGACACCTTTTTGTTCACTAAAAAAGCTCTGGATGTGATGTACATTTTGCTAAGACTTGGCACAAACTAAAGCACCAAAAATCCATCAACCATGGGATCTAAAAAAATAAAACTACCAATTGTTTGTAAGTAGTAAATTGTGCTTCACCAATTGGATTGAATTTTTGGATCAGAAATTATAGAAGTTTAAAGAAAAGTTTAACATAGTGACTCAAAGCATGAAGCATTTTGACTGAATATATAAAATAAATCTAAAGTGGTAATAGGATTGGTAATCAGTGAGAGCAGGTAAAATATAATTGGCTAAAGAGACAGGGTGACATGAAGAAAGCAAAAGTTACATTACTTCTATCATCATCTGATTGAAAGGGTAGATGAAATATAATTTATTAGCTACTTAAATGATTGATTAAATATAATTGACTGTTAAACTGTATCAGGGACTTGCGGCTGGGTTCTTCTGGGTAAATAGTTTTAGTTTTGGACAATATGCATGGAAACAGACCGTTGGTTCACCGCCAACCTTTGATCATCCATTCACACTAGTTCGATGTTATTCTACTTTCCCATTCACTCCCTACACACTAGTGGTAACTTATAGAGACCCACAACCTTGCACCTCTTCTGGATGTGGAAGGAAACCAGAGCACCTGGAGGAAACCCATGAGGTCACAGGGAGAATGCAGCCTCCATATAGACGGCACTCAAGGTCAGGATCAAACCCGGGTTTCTAGCGCTGCAACGCAGCAACTCTACTAGCTGTACCACTGTGTCACCCAATCTGTCGATCTCGAATTAGATGTTTACACAGGATTTGTTGTGTCCTTTTATATCCTTCTCATTGCTCTCAAATAATTTTGTTGACAAATAATTCAGAATTTAAAATTTAAAATGATACATATGCATTTTAAAATTAGAACCAATTTCTGATGCATGGCTCAGCCATCAAAGCAACACAAACGTTAAACTGTGATCTACCCAGAAGTATTCTTTTGTCTCATGTCTTTGTGCATTCTTAAAAATATGATAAGTAAGCACTGGTTAAATTAAGTTCATTTGAGCAATCTAGTCATTCAGAATAGCAAGTTGTACTTCATAGGTATTTTATTTATTTATATCAAATGTTAATCAAATTCATACAATTATTTCCAAAAGATAAAGAGGTCAAAGATGCCCAGAAAAGTTCAGCTGAAGCAGAATCTGAGGAAGAGGAAAGCGATAAAGGTCTTGGCGAAACAATTGATCCGTTAAATATGGTAAGGTGAAATAGTGAAAGGTTAAGAACATATTGTGGATGGTCAAGAATGTACTGTGGAAATCTGATGAACAATTGACAAATAAACATGAGAGGTGGTAGATTTTGGATGGAGGAATAAGGAGGCTAATAAGGTTAGTTTGAAAAATTAAGCAATCTGGAAAGAGAAATAATCAAATTTGAAATTGATAAGCCCATGATGCACTAGGACTTCATTTCTGGAAGGTCGAGAGAGAGAGAGAGGGGTAATTTATAAATTTGTCTTGAACCTTGATTAGATCATAATTGAATTATAATGTGCAATTCTGCTCGTTTTTACTTGAAGAAAATGCAGAGCCAACTTAAAATAGACAAATTGCTGGAGTAACTCAGCGGGACGGCAGCATCTCTGGAGAGAAGGAATGGGTGTCTTTCGGGTCAAGACCCTTCTTCAGACCAGAACCAACTTGCCAGATTTGACATGTTCAGTGAACACGAAAAATGGGGATGTATGTGCTTTCCCTGAAAAAAGCAGAGACTAGGAGGAGGTCTACTAATTTTTAAAACAATGAAGGGGGTTGGCTGTGTGAAGATGGGTTCTATCATGGTGAAGATTGGTAAATGATGTTGGTCTTCTGAATACTTAGTGTTTAGACTGGATGTACAGCACCGGAATGATTTATTGGTTGCCTCAATCTTTTGGTTGCATTAACATGTACAAAATGTTGCAGTGACCCTTGTTGTCAGATTTGGGCTCCAACATCAATGGAAGTTACAAGAGATTTATTTTTTAGATTGACTAGTCTATATTGAGGCATGTACATTATTCTGCTCATCTGAGGAAATATTCTGTTCTGGAATATCATGTAGACTATTCTTTAGGCATTTGAACAATTTAAAAATGATTGCTATTGTATATTGTATAGCTGTTTGTATAATATATGATTGCTATTGTATAATATATTGGTGTTTATATAATATATTGCTATTCTATGCTATATTGCTATTGTATTGCATATCGAGACCATTAGATATGCACCTGGAAATGCAGGGAAAGGAGGGATGTGGATTATGTGCAGGCAGATAAGAGTGTAATATAAGTACGGGAGGTAAGAGTTGGCTTGGCATCATGTTCAGCACAGACATTGCGGGCCCAAGGGCCCGTTCCTGTGCTATTATGTCCCATGTATGTACTGTGAGTATTATTTTGTTGATATTTTAAATTTGATTTATTACCAGATAACATTACAGTAGATATTCACTTCATTAATTGTTTTTCTTTCTAGACTCATACAGTCATGGTGAATCCTAATGACAAAACCCTGACCTTATCACCTGTTCATAAGGAACAGGTAAGTGCAAAGTTGATTTTCTTTGAAAACAATTTATAATAAATTGAATTGTTTAATGTACCATTTAGAAACTGGAGCTGCAAGACTGGGGCTTATATCTGGTATTTAGCACTCCATACAGAATAAATATAAAAATTAAGATTGCATTTCCATTTATCCTTTGGGTTCAAAATAATATACCAGTTACTTATGTTTGAATGCAGTGTTTGCTCATGATGGTCAGGGTAGATGATGTGAAAACTCACTGATTCAGAAGAGGAATAATTTTCAAACTAGTCTTTTTTTCCCCCTTTGATGCCATTTTTCAGTAAGCTGTGGGGAAAATACTATTGTCTTTGCCTCAATTCATTGCAGTATAATTTTATTTATTCAAGTTGACATCTTTTAATCCTATTTTTTGCAAGGCTCCCAGACTTATTTATCTCTCATCTCTAAAATTGTCACCTTTATCTCTGATGTATTGACTATTTATCCCAAGCAATTATTTTTTTCATCGGGATCTGTAGCTTTCCTTTCTTTAATTAACTCTGTTAATAATGTGATCCTATATATTTGATTTGCTATCTTGCTCATTCTTCTGTTTTATTATTTTGTTACCACATAACCTATGTGGACATTATATTTATCTTTTACTTTTAATAACCCTCTTTTTTTCCTTTTCATTCATTGCTTTTCATTTGGAATAGAAGAAAGGTAAAAACTCTGGTAAGGGTGGACAAAGAAAGATTAATGAGAAGCGGGAAGTTAGAGAGCCCATAAAAGTTAAACAGCTAACACAGTCTTCAGGACTAAATCTGCACTCAAGTGTGCTTGAAGGAATGGCAGATGGAAACCATGCCAAATGTAATATCAAAGGTATTAGCAATGAGAAAAAAACAAGTGGCAAAGAAAATATAATAGCAAAAAAGAGACTGCCAATGACAGCAAATGACAAGCACATATATGGCTGTAGTACTATAAATGCAAGACAAAAAAATGCTGTAAATATTTCTGAACCAATTGAAGACACAGCTATGCAGGAAGGAAAAGAAGAATTAAAATATAGGAAAACCAAAGAAGAAAACAATGGTGTCAGAATAAGTGGTGATAGTCACATGGGCAATAGAGTTAAAAAAGCCAATAGAAGTAAGAGTGTGAAAGGCCGTAAGTCAATGAAGGGGAAAGAGGAGTTAAATAAAGAAGAGAAACAAGAGGAACAAATTAAGTCCACGTTTGAGCTTAGTGATTTAATCAAAAAAGGTAATGTAGAGTCAAGAAAAAAACATAATTCACATAAAAATATTCTGAAAGTTGTCAATAAATGTACTGAGAGGAACTTTATAAATTATGAAATATTAAAAGAAGGCAAAGATACAGAAGAAGAAAGAAGAAAAGAAATTGAAGAGCAGAAAACTTCGAACGGTGAAGAGGATACTGAAGGACGTACAGAAGTAGAAGGGAAAAGTGGTAAATGCAATGAGGAACAACCCAATGGGAGTATTACTGGTGGTAAAACTATAAGAGAGGAAGTGGCTCAAGAAACTGGAGATGTTGATGCAGAGGAAATTTATGAACAAGGAAATGTAACTGATCAAAACCAAAGAGGAGGAGGAGAGAACAGAATAGCAGCGAGGAAAGAAATCAAAAGACAGTGTGAAGCTGACAGTGATGAAGAAAATGAGAATAGAGAGGAACCAGAAGAAGGCAAGAGGACAGAAGCAAATGGCAATGCGGAAGGAAAGGCAGGACGAAATAGAGTGTATGAAAGAGGCTTGGAGACCGATGGAGATGAGGAACGTGCTTGGATGAGCAAAGAGGAAATGCAGAGCCGGGTAGATGAAGAGGAGAAAGAAGATGAAAAGAGAGTAGAAGGGAAGGAAAAAGGTGAGAGCAGTGATGATGAAGAGGAAAATGAATGCAGGAAAGCTGATGAAGTGGAAAGGGAACGAATGGGCAGGGAAAAAGAGGAAATTAAGGAATTGGAAGATGAAGAGGAAGAAGGTCAGAGTGGGGAAGACGATCAGAGTGGGGAAGACGAGGAGGAAAGTGAAACTAGGGCAGAGGAGGGAGGTAAAAGCACAGAAGATGAGAGTGGGGAAGATAAAGGGGAGGAAGGTGGGAGGAGGAAGAATAAAGGAAATAGAGACACAAGCTGGAACAAGTCCATTGAAAGCGCTAAAAATGAAAAACGTGCGAGGGAAAGAAACAAAGAGGAAGTGGAGGAAGAAGGTGAGGGAGGGGAAGAGGAGGAAGAGGAAGGTAAGAACAGTAAAGAAGAGAAAGATGAGAGTGGGGAAGAGGAGGAAAATGGTGAGAGTGGGGAAGAGGAGGAAGGTAAGAGCAGTGAGAAGGAAGAGAAAGATGAGAGTGGGGATGATGAGGAAGGGGAGAGCGAGGAAGAGGAAGATGGTGAGAGTGGGGAAGAGGAGGAGGAATATGGTGAGAGTGGGGAAGAGGAGGAGGAAGATGAGAGTAGGGATGAGGAGGAGGAGAAGGAAGGTATGAGCAGAGAGAAGGACGAAAAAGATGAGAGTGGGGTAGAGGGGAAAGGCATGCGTAGGGAAGAGGAGGACGAGGAGGAATGTGAGAGTGGGGAAGAAGAGACAGAAGGTGAGAGTGAGCAAGAAGAGGACAAGAGATGTGAGAGTGGGGAAGACAGAGAAGGTGAGAATGAGGAAGAGGATAATGAAGAAGAGGGGGAAGAGGATGAGAGAGGAAAAACAGTGTATAATGAGCGGAGGAATAAACAGAAGGATGATGAGGAGGAAGGTGAGGAGGAGGAGGAAGGTGAGGAGGAGGGGGAAGGTGAGGAGGAGGGGGAAGGTGAGGAGGAGGGGGAAGGTGAGGAGGAGGGGGAAGGTGAGGAGGAGGGGGAAGGCGAGGAGGAGGGGGAAGGCGAGGAGGAGGGGGAAAGCGAGGGGGAGGAAGGTGAGGGGGAGGAAGGTGAGGGGGAAGGCGAGGAGGAGGAGGAAGGTGAGGAGGAGGGGGAAGGTGAGGAGGAGGGGGAAGGTGAGGAGGAGGAGGGGGAAGGTGAGGAGGAGGGGGAAGGTGAGGAGGAGGAGGGGGAAGGTGAGGAGGAGGGGGAAGGCGAGGAGGAGGGGGAAGGCGAGGAGGAGGGGGAAGGCGAGGAGGAGGGGGAAAGCGAGGGGGAGGAAGGTGAGGGGGAGGAAGGTGAGGGGGAAGGCGAGGAGGAGGAGGAAGGCGAGGAGGAGGAGGAGGAGGAAGGTGACGAGGAGGAGGAAGGTGAGGGGGAGGACGAAGGTGAGGGGGAGGAGGAAGGTGAGGGGGAGGAGGAAGGTGAGGGGGAGGAAGGTGAGGGGGACGAGGAAGGTGAGGAGGGGGAGGGGGAAGGTGAGGGGGAGGGGGAAGGTGAGGGGGAGGAAGGTGAAGGTGAGGAAGAGGAGGACACAGTAGGGGACAGCGAAAGTGGGAAATATAAACTTGAAAGCAACAGAAGAAAAATGGCAGATAAGGAGGAAAGAGAAAGTTTAGAAGAATCTGATGGAGGGAATTTTGAAGTAAACAAGAGCAGGGGAGGGAGATGTAGAGATAAAGGAAATTGGGTTGATGATAATGACAGGAATCCGAAAACAAAACCTAAAAGAGCAAAGTTTGCTTTGAAAGAACACACAGGTGGAGCACAAAACTTGAATGAAAAGCCTGGCACAAAGAATGAGAAAGCTAACTCCAAGCAGTTTTGGAATAATGTGCTACCTCATTATTTAACGCTGAAATAAGAATTGATAGCAAACCTATTATTAGCAAGTTACAAACTTCACAACCTAGTTGCTGTCCATGTGATTGTGTATAGAGCAAAATTAGGGTAAACATGCCTTTCTGTTCTGCTTCTCATTCAAAGTCTGTTCTTCAGTTTGCATTTTTTCCCTATGTATTTCATACATTAATTTATGTGATTTGTGAACCAATGCTTTTTTCTTACTTTATGATCTGTCCTTTTTTAATTTCTATTGTATCATTTTGCATATCACGCAATTTCCTTTTATATTTCATTTGTGCCTTTTTGCAAATAATGGTCGACAAACAGTTGGAATAAATGACATCGATTTTTTTAACTGAAAGATGATCAAGTAAATAAGATCAAATTAATGGCCAGTATTACTCCACAATTAATTTCTGCTTTCCATTAATATGATAACATGTAAAACCAGATTTTCTTCTGATTCTGTTAATTTCCTCTGGGGTGGGATAAGTTAAAATGACCCCCAAATGCATAAAAATGTTGGGTCAGGGGAGTTGCAAAGAGGTCAGGGGATGAAATGGTTTAGAAACCTCTAAAAGAAATTAAGAAACACAAAGAACTGCAGATGCCAGTTTATTAAAAAAAAACACAAACATCTGGAATAATGCAGAAAGTCAGGCAGCATCCCTGGAGAACATATGGTGATTGTAAGTCAGGCAGCATCTCTGGAGGATATACTGTGACTGCCTGAGCCACTGCCTGCCTCACTGGGTCAGGCAGTCAGTCCTCCAGAGATGGCCTCCACTGCCATGTGTAGCAATGAATTGTACAGATTTACCATCCTCTAGCTAAGGAAATTCCTCCTCATCTCCATTCTAAGAATTGACTTACATACAACAGGTGAAGTTGCCACAACCAAAGCATTGATCAAATGCACTCCATTTGAGACTATAATCTGGTTCACATGGGGCAGGTTGCAAGCTTGTTCGTGGTATTTGTAGTTCAAAATATCGTGCACTTGCAACACCATATCTGTAAATTTCATTATGCAGTTAACAAGCAGCATTGTTTATTTGTATCTGACACATTTGGAACTATTGCCACATTTACTAACTGATCTGTAAAAATGTATGTATATTTTCATATTTTTGTACAGTAAATGAATTACGTTTTGAAACAACATTGAAAATTGTATATTGTATATAATGAATAAGAGTGAAAATTAGAAATTTCTTACAATTTATATTTGGTGGGTTGTGTTTCGAGATGTATTTCATTAAAGTTCTTGCTCAAGTAGGGTTTACAAACTTCATTATGATTTCCTATAAGTATGATCAATCTTCCTATTCCTGCTTATTAAGTTTATTAAGAAATTAAGTCATAAAAAAATCAAAATTATATTTTGTCACATTTTGCCATTGGGTTGATGCAATCGGTGTGAATCGCGAACTTCCAATACCTTGGTAATACAATATTACAGTTATTTGCTGGGTTGTTCGGAAAGAATCTGGGGTTGCTGAAGTTAACTCTAGTATGTCATCATTCTCTTCTATGACCTGTTCACAATTGGACACTGAAAGCACAGACCAGGGTCCACACACCACGATGCAAATATCATTGAATGGTCTGAAGAAGAGCCCCGACTAGAAATGTCATCTATCCATGAGCTCCAGGGATGCTGCCTGACCCCCTGAGTTTCTCCAGCACTTTTTTTTCTATTGAATGGGACTAACCGGTTAATGCATCTGCTGGAAGTCCTTTAATTTCTGCCAACCTTGCCAGCAGTATGTAGTGTACTGGTATTGCCAGGTTCTGATCTGATCTTGTGTGCAGGCAGGTACTGCAGATGCTGGTTTAAACCAAAGATAGACACAAAAAGCTGGAGTAACTCAGCAGGTCAGGCAGCATTTCTGGAGAAAAGGAATAGCTGACCTTTCGGGTCGAGACACTTCTTCAGGCAATAATGCTGGAATGAAACAATTGGTTTAACGACAGGCACTCACCAATTTACATGAGAATCACCAACCCCATCTCCTGCCCGAAATAACTCGCTGACACTGAAGAAAGATCTTGACCCGAAATGTTGCCTGTCCATATTCTCCAGTGATGCTGCCTGACCCACTGAGTTACTCCAGCACTTTGTGTCCATCACTGAGAGTATTAACTGTCTCAGCGGAGTGCGTCTGCATCTGGGGCAATTTATGTGGCACGCGGCCTTCTGGGTAAGTACAACCGCCATTGCCAGCTTGGTTCCGATGTAAACGTGAGTGATCGCATGGTGTTGTGGAACTTACAAACTGCCTTAATTGCACTAGGGACTGAGTACAGAATTATTTACGTAAGTGCGAGTTTACCTAAGTTGCCTTTTGCATAAGTCGGGGAGTATCTACTGGTGATTTGAAAAGATATTTCTGCACATCTACAGTTTGCTGCTACTTAACATCAGGATGTGCTTTGCTAGGATTTACATTATCAGATGCTAAATTTATAAGCCGACAAGAAAAGTTGATTAAATACTTTGGTCTTCCAGTGAAAACAATGCGATTAAGCAATAAAGCTTTCCTTGGCAGCTGCAATAGGAGAATTAACTGCACACTGTTTGAATGCCAAAATAAAATCTTCTGACGATATAATGGGATATTGTTTATTTCATGCAGCTGAACCTTGACACGTGACATTTGTTGTATTTGTCAGTAAGTGAAGTCCTGTGGTTTCATCATGTCAAGTTGGCAACACTTCTATTGTCGTACAGAAATGGCTTGAAACATTAGGTTTATTTCGAGAAACTATGTCAATGCACTCGTTTGTCAATTGGCTGTTGTATCTTTCATAGTGCATAAATCCTATCCCAGGAAGAAAGAAATGCTCCGTGTCAAGTCACTTCATGTTATATTGTTAGATGATTCTGTGTAGCAACTCGAGGAACTTGGTGGTGAAATGAAATTTCAGCAGGGGCCCAGAATAGGGAGGTTTGTGAATCAGCTGCATGTTATACAGACCATTTAAATTTCCTTTATGTTGCAGTGATTCTCTTTACTCTGTTCAGTAAGCACCGCTGACAGTGACCACTATTGGAACAAAACTAGTTTGTTTTGAAATCTGTTTAGGCTGCTCTTTACCTAATTTGAAAAAGATTTCTTGCAGTGAAATCTTGTATTTTAAAACTCAAGATTTCTTAGATTGTTAATTGTCTTGACTGTTTCTGACCTTACTTTGAAAACTTCTAAACACATGTTTTTAAACTTACCCGCTTGTCACTTGAATTCTGCTCATGGTTAAAACATTCATTTCTTTAATTCATAAGAGCATAAAACAGTACAGCATAGGAACAGGCCCTCCTGTCCACAAAGTCTGTACCGAGCATGATGTCAAGTTACACGCATCTCCCCTGCCACATGTGATCCATATCCCTCCATTCCCTGCATATCTATGTGCCTAAAAGCCTCTTAAATGCATCTATCGTATCTGCCTCCATCACCACCCCTGACAATGTGTTCCAGGCTCCCACAAATCTCTGTTTAAAAGAAAATTTGCCCTGCACATCCTGTTTAAAATTTGATCCTCTCACCTTAAAACTGTACCCTTTATTCCTTGACATTTCCGCCATGGGGAAACATATTTTGCTTTCTACCCTATATATACCTCTCATAATTTTATATACCTCTATCAGGTCTCCCTTCAACCTCCAACATGGCAAGAAAATCCAATTTTGTCCAACAAGTTTAGATTTATTATCGACATGTGTTCTGAGGTTCAGTAAAAATCTTTGTTTTGCATGCTATCTAATCAAAATCAGGTAATCAGGTCATAGATCAAATTAAGTTAAACTCAAATACAATAGCTTAGTTTAGTTTATTGTCCCATATACCAAGGTACAATTAAAAGCTTTTTGTTGCATGCAATCTAGCCAGCAGAAAGACTATACAAGTAGGGTGAAGAAAAAGATAGAGTGCAGATATCATTCTTAGCATTATAGCGTAACAGTTCCAGAGACAAAGTCCAACGCCCCCAATAAACACCCTCTAATTGCAGCCAACAAATTAGAAATTATGCACATTAAGCATGGTGCTTTGCTTTTAATAACGCAAGTATTAGTGGAAGCCTTTTGACAAAATGTAACTCTCAGTGCTATTTGGAAAAAAGATAAACCAATGTGCAGAAAGATAAACCAATGTGCTCTGAATTTTTCGGTCGCCTTTTAAACATGGTCACGAAAGATTGCTGCAAAACACCATAAACGACTTGCATCCACGTTAATCTCATTGTAATAATAAACATGCACCTATACAGAATTGATAGGTTCATGGATTTATAGCTTTTTCATGGTCTGGAGCTAATATGGGTTTTTGGTTTTAGCAGATACTAGACCAAGTGGACCCGTAGGGCTCAAACCTCTCCTGCATTGGTGCTGCACCCTCCCCTCTTCCCTTCCCCTCCCCCCTTCCCCTCCCCCCTTCCCCTCCCTCCCTTCCCCTCCCCCTTCCCCTCCCCCCCTTTCCCCTCCCCCCATCCCCATCCCCCAATCCCCTCCCCTTCCCCATCCCCCTCCCCCTTCCCCTCCCCCTTTCCCTTCCCCTCCCTCCCTCCCAATCCATCCCCCTCCCCCCCACTCTATCCCCCACAATTCTTATCCTCCCTCCCCTCCTCCCTCCCCCTTCCCTCCCTAGGAGATAGATTTAAACTTTAAAATGTGAATAACTTAAAAAATATAACACCGATTTCAATGAAACGTCTTCCATTAGCACCAAAGGGACGACGGTGAGTAAGGTGGGCCTAAAATTATTGTGCTATCGTGTACCGTTTTGGCTGTAGTTCAGGAACAAACAAGCAAAAAAAAGAGAGTTTTAGTATATAGATATCTCACGGACAACACCAATTTTTGCCACAAGATTTCTTTGCAGTTTACTGGTGAGGCCACATTTAGAGTATTGTGTTCAATTTTGGTCACCATGTTAAAGCAAAGATGTTGTCAAGTTGAATCAATGGAAGGCAGAACAGAAGCTAAGTCCTTGCCCATTTCCAATCTGTAAACCCCACCCCTGCCTTCAGAAAATTGACCCAAAGTTTAACAGGGTGGCAGAGTCAAGAGCTGGTGGGCATGGTTTCAGTAGAAAGAGTTAGTCACTTAAGACGTGAGGAGGAATTTTTTTTTGTCTCAGAAGGTTTTGAATCTTTGGAATTTTCTATTTTCATATAGGGCTATAGAAAGCAAATCATTAAGTACATTCAAACCTGAGAAATGCTTATACGGTGTGGAATTGAGAGGTTTTAGGTTTAGAGAGGAAGCTGGATCTAGGATTGGAGAGGAAAATAGAAATAAGGCCAGTTAGATCAGCCACAATCTTAGTGAATGGTAGAGCAGGCTCAAGGAGTATGATGACCTATCCTGCCCACCATTTTTTATTGTCAGTAGGGTTTTCATGGCATTAACTATTTTTCGACAATGAAATTTGAACCTATTCATCTTTGTCAGTCAGCATGTACAGCAATTTGTTAAATCTAAGGAGAATAAAGAAAGCATAGCTGATCTGTGTTGAATAATTTAATGCCATGATGGATGTTACAAAAATGATTCCTCACCTATTTGTGGCAGGAATTACTTTTTCTCTTTCATGAATGATGGTTAAAAACACTGGTCTTCTCCATTTGTTACAGCTGCCAGTGAAGTAATTTGCTAAAATTAAATATTGAACAGACTATTTTGTTTTTCCACTGAAAACTATTTCTAGAAATTGAACTGAAATGTTTTGGATAACATAGCTGGTCAGGAGAAAATTTCTACGTTAAAATTAAGAAAAACATTACCCATATGATAATATTTCTTTTTCACTTGAATGACCTCTTATTGACTAAAAGAAATCTGTAAATGCTGGAAGCATAGGAAATTGGGTAGCATCTGTGGAGAGAGAAACAACATTAATGTAGACACAATATAGTGGTTTACAAAAAAAGACACATGGTGCTCGAGTAACTCTGGGTCAGACAACATCTCTGGAGAACATGGATATGTGACTTTTTTAGTTAGGGAGGAATAGTTGGATACAGGTGAGGGATTTTCTTTTGAAAAGCAGAAGGTTGGACGAAGGCCAGAGATGATATGATAAAAGGTGTGAGATAAGGGTAGAAGATGTGTGAAATCTGGAGCCAGAGGAAGGAAGAACGGGGAGGGGGAGGGGTGCAATGGGTACTAGTCCAGGTGGGGCACAGGGAAGAGAGAGGGGGAGGGAAAGGAGAGGGAGTGGTGGTGTTTGTAAGTTATCTAAAATTGGAGAATTCCGCGTTCATCTCGTTAGGTTGTAAACTACCCAATTAGTGTTTTGGTCCGAGACCCTTCATCAGACCAATAGTGACAAAGGGACTCTAATGTGAAACATCAACTATTTTTCTTTTTGCACAGATGTTGTCTGGTTCGCTCCATGTTTGCAGCATTTTATGTTTTCTTTCAGATTTCCAGCATTTATAATTTTTTCCTTATTGAGTTAGTGTGTTTTTCTGAAATATATAACCATTTCAGGAGCTAGTTCTGATCCAGATTCAGAACCTTTGTTATATGTGCCAGGACAATTTCCAGTGCACCTCTAGGAGATAATGCCACCTGAGGAGAGGGCAAGCCCAAGCAAATTAATGATCTCTTATTGGGAAGTAGGAGATTAAATAAACTGGGAAATAAACAGATCTGTCATTTTTGCAAGATTGAACGCAGACTGTCCTTATTTGGACGAGGTATTTTCCATTGATGGTTGTTGCCAAAAGGAAAGTTCTTGTGCATTACAATAGGCTAGGAAGTATATGTGTTATTTAATGCAATTCACAGATGGTTCATAGTGGATAAATGTTACCATCGTGAAGTATAGATGACAATAGTGGCACAGGATCTGTAATGAGACTAACAGTGAAACTATCACCATTCACTATTAGTGAGTGGAGGAAATCTGAAAGGGAATTCTGGCACACGCACAGGTAAAGTTAAATGCAGAAAAACAGAAATTGCTGTCAGTGCTCCCCTACGCTGCTGCTGCCTACTCCAGTGTGTTTAAGGAAAACAACATCTGGATAAACCACATTTGGTTAAATGAATCTTAAAGTATTAATGCTTAATAACTCTTTCGTTATCTCACATCTTCCCAATGAAAAGTATTTGTACATTTCTGGAGTCGTATTCAGGATTTTTCAAAATATCATGACTTAAAGTTAAAGAGATTACTTCATACAGTTTATTTATTATGTCCCATTCTTAAATATTCTCAGTAAAATGTTAATGTCAATTATAAACTGAAGCTTTTTACTTCCTGACACAGAGGTAGGGCTTTTGACCCATTGAGTCCAGTGGCTGTTTGTGGATCTGATCGGTCCCATTTCCCCATTTTATTCCTGTAGCCCTGTCAGTTTGTGGGAATCAGCAAATTTTCCAGTGTCCCTGATGACTGTAACAATGGGAAGTGTCCAACTGCAGGTCCTGACTGACCAAATGAAAGAATTGGAACTAGAGCTGACATACCCAGGAAGATCTGTGATATTGAGAGCATCATAGATAGGAGTTTAAGTGAGTTGGTCGCACCTAAAATGCCAGGAGAAAGTAGCTGAGTGACTACCAGGAAAGCTAAAGGGAGTAGGTAGATAATGCAGGAATCCCTGTGGCCATTCCCCTCAAAACCAGTGAGTGTGGGAAAATGAGGCTAGGACAATGAATGGAGGAACACCACCTCATATTTCGCATGGGCAACTTACAACCTAGTGGGAAAAGGTTAATTTCTCTCATTTCAGGTCATTCCTGAATTCCCTCCCCCTCCGCCTGCAGTTCGCTTACCAGACAAAGATGGGGGTTGAGGATGCCATCATCCACCTGCTCCATCATTCCTATCCTCACCTGGGTAAACCAGGAAGCTTTGTGAGAGTCATGTTTTTTTACTTCTCCAGTGCTTTTAACACCATCCAGCCTTCACTGCGAGGGAGCAAACTCTCCCTGTTCACCATCTACATCTCGGACTTCAGATTTAACTCGGACTCCTGCCACCTGCATAAGTTTTCAAATGACTCTGCAATTGTGGGCTGCATCAGTGATGGGAGGGAAGCTGAATACAGAGGTGTAATCAACGACTTTGTTGAATGGTGTGGGCTGAATCACCTGCAGCTCAACACTGACAAGACTAAGGAGATTAAGATGGATTTAGGAGGAGAGGAATACCTCTGTCCCCTGCTTCCATCATTGGTGTGGATGTGCAGTCTACCAAGGAGTACAAATACCTTGGAGTGTACCTGGACAGTAAACTGGACTGGTCCAGGAACGCTGAGACCCCATACAAGATGGGTCAGAGCCGGCTGTACTTTTTGAGAAGGCTCCGCTCCTTCAACATCTGCAGTAAGATACTGCAGATGTTCTACCAATCGGTGGCCGTGTTTTGGGACAGCAGGGCGAAGGTCGCAGACGCAAATAGGATTAACAAGCTCATCTGGAAGTCTGTCTCCGTCCTGGGGGCACAGTTGAATTTATGGGAGGTGGGCTTGGAGGGGAGGATGCTCCTCAAACTGCGGAGCTTCCTGGACAATACAGCTCACCCCCTCCATGACACACTGGTCAGCTTGAGGAGAACCTTCAGCAACGGACCGGTTCCAGATGCAGTACAGAATGCCACAGGAGATCCTTCTTCCCTGTGGCTATCAAACTGTACAACTCCTCCCCTTTTTGTTATGGGGTAAACTGAGACTGACTCTTCCCCCCCCCCCCCCCCCAATCTTTGCACATCCCCAAACCTTTCCACTCGTCACTTTAACTTCATGTTTCATGTATTTTAGACAATAGACAATAGACAATAGGTGCAGGAGTAGGCCATTCAGCCCTTCGAGCCAGCACCGCCATTCAATGCGATCATGGCTGATCACTCTCAATCAGTACCCCGTTCCTGCCTTCTCCCCATACCCCCTCACTCCGCTATCCTTAAGAGCTCTATCCAGCTCTCTCTTGAAAGCATCCAACGAACTGGCCTCCACTGCCTTCTGAGGCAGAGAATTCCACACCTTCACCACTCTCTGACTGAAAAAGTTCTTCCTCATCTCCGTTCTAAATGGCCTACCCCTTATTCTTAAACTGTGGCCCCTTGTTCTGGACTCCCCCAACATTGGGAACATGTTTCCTGCCTCTAATGTGTCCAATCCCCTAATTATCTTATATGTTTCAATAAGATCCCCCCTCATCCTTCTAAATTCCAGTGTATACAAGCCTAATTGCTCCAGCCTTTCAACATACGACAATCCCGCCATTCCGGGAATTAACCTAGTGAACCTACGCTGCACGCCCTCAATAGCAAGAATATCCTTCCTCAAATTTGGAGACCAAAACTGCACACAGTACTCCAGGTGCGGTCTCACCAGGGCCCGGTACAACTGTAGAAGGACTGTTGGCAGATCAATTTCCCTCCTGGGATAAATAAAGTTCTATCGTATCGTATTGTACCCTACTCGTTCTACCATTCCACTGTTCACATCCTTGTATCCCTCTTGTTGTCACACCTTCCCCAGCCAACAATGGACTATTACGGCTCCACCCTTCTTGAGGTCACCTGTTACCGGCTTTGATTTGTTCTGGCCTTTTCACGCACCTCCCAGTTTATTTCCCGCAACCCCCCATCCCCCACCTCTAGTTTCTGTCTGAAGAAGGGTTTCAACCTGAAATGTCACCTATTATTTTTCTCCAGAGCTGCTGCCTGACCCGCTGAGTTACTCCAGCACTTTGTGTCTATCTTTCAAATGAATGCATATCTGAAGATTTGGTGCCGGGGCAGAGATTCTGATTTTTGGATCACTGGGATTTCTTCTGGGGCAGAAGCGATCCAGAGGAAAGGTTTAGTGGGATATGGGCAAAATTCGGGTGGATGGAACTATTGCAGTTGGGGCACCTTGGTCAGCATGGAGAGATTGGGCTGAAAGGCCTATTTCCATGCTCTATGACAATGACTCTATGACAATGACTCATACTGGAAGGACAGGTTGCACCTGAACAGGACGGTGACCAATATTCTGGCAGACATATTGTTTAGTGCTGTGGACTTGTTTACTTTTGATCGACAGTGGGTGGAGTCCAAAGCAGTAATGAGGCAGAGTTGCAAGGCAGGAAATTGATAGAGAGGTCGACCACAGTAGACAAGGTGGCTTTGGACTTAATTCCTTGGGACATAGGAGATTGAGAAGCACTTTTACAGTGATGTATAAATTCATGAGGGGTGACTATTTTTTTCAGGGTTGGGTAATCAAGAGCTTGGGAGCATAGATTTAAGGTGAGAGGGGAAAAATGTAATAACAATCTGACAGGCCACATTCACACAGAGGGTGATGGGTATATGGGACGAGCTGCCAGAGGCATATTAAAGGTATTTACAAAAACATTTCAAAGACATTTGGATAAGAACATGGGCAGCACAGTGGCGCAGCAGTAGAGTTGCTGCCTTACAGCGCCAGAGACCTACGTTCGATCCTGACTATGGGTGCTGTCTGTATGGAGTTTGTATGTTCTCCTTGTGACTGTGTGGGTTTTGTCTGGATGCTCCATACTCTTCCCATACCCCAAAGATGTACAGGTTTGTAGATCGGTTGGCATTCGTAAAAAAAATGTAAATTGTCCCTAGTGTGTAGGATAGTGTTAGTGTTAGATCACGGGATGATTGCTGGTCAGCGCAGTTTCGGTGGGCTGGAGGGCCTATTTCTGCACTGTATCTCTCAAGTCTAAAAGGTTTAGAGGCTTAATGGTCAAATGTGGGCAAATAGGACTAAATTAGATGGGCATCTTTTTCGTCATGTAGTAGCAGGGAGGAAAAGCCTCTTTCTGTGCTCTATGACTCTGACATATGGATCTGATTTTTTATTTCTGCACATTATACTGTAATATAGCCTCACTAGAAATAAAAATCATTAGCATTAATAGTATTGTAATCATGTGTATTAGTTTGATCTCAGACTTGAAAAGGATTAGTGAACTTTAGTCTAATTAGCTTTGGTTTTGGAGATTCAAAAGTTACAAAGCTATTATTCAAAAATTAAAAATAGAGCTAACCTATCTTAAAGGAGTTATTGTGTAGATTTTACTTATTAATCTTGGCAATCCGCATGCATAAACCCACTGAAGAAGCAGACCATTATTAAACTGTGCACTTTAATGGAAATAGGCCAGTTTCCCCACTGAGAACCTCTTGTAAGATTGCTTTTCCAGCCAGCTTAGCAGCTTGTGTCAGAAAATGTGTCTCAGCTGACCATGCACGAGTAAGAGCAGAAAGGTGTTACCTGAGGTGATGCAGTAGTTTTGAGAACTAGGGTCCTGTCAGCTAAATGTGAATACTATATAGTTCATACTACCAAAATGAAATAAAAATCCTTCTTTGGAAGTAAATACTTACCTGAACTATGCTAGTGAATTTATTTTTAGTTTATGGACCAAAATACAATTATTTAGGAAAGGCCCCCCTCTTTAATGCATTTCTTTAGCAGAATAAAATGCATACAAAAGGAACTGCAGATGCTGATATATACTGAAGATAGTCACAATGTGCTGGAGTAACTCAGGGGGTCAGGTAGCATCTATGGCAAAAAAGGGTGGGTGATGTTTTGGCTCAGGACCCTTCTTCAGAACTTCTTCGTTTGAAGGAGGGTCCCAACCCAAAACGTCACCCATCCTTTTTCTCCAGAAATTCTGCTTGACCCGCTGAATTACTCCAGACACTTTGTGTCTATCCTTAGTAGACAGTTCATTATCAGGGATTCATAAAGAAATGAAGTATTTAATTGGGAATGAATGGTGCATTAAATCAAACTGGATATATTAAAATATTACAGATGTGATTTTCCTATTGATATAAATATATTTCAAACTATAATTACAATATTAATAAGTAATTGATTATTTATTAGGTGAATCCTGATAAGTAGAGAAATGGTAAACATTTTTGCAAGGTCTGAAAGGATTAATGATAGGTATATTAACCAAAAATTGGAGGCTTTCATGATTGAAATTACCTGTAAAAGGCACTTTTTCTATTCACTATTTGACTATTAAGGCAAATAAAAACAGTTATGTGCATGGATAATAACTAAGGGGAAATAGAAATCGTGCCAAACAGGAGATATTTAATACTCATACTTGTATCTAGTACACCACCCTTTTCTATCATGGACTATTGACCATGCTGCTCTCTGGTCAAAGGTGCTGCAGCATACGGTGCAGAACAGCCACGTTCTGCAATAGCTTCTTCCCCCGAGCCATCAGACTCTTGAATTCACAATGATCCGCCGCCATTATCTTATGTGCGAGTTATTTAGTTATTTATTTTTCTTTAATCAATTTTTATTATTTGGTGTTACATTGTGAGCCAGTTGCAATGGAATTTCGTTCAAATATGCACTCGTCTGGTGTATAGTTTTGAATGACAATAAAGTTATATTCATTCATTCATAGGGACACTTAATAGACAGGCAGGGTGGCACAATGGCACAGCGATAGAGTTACTGCCTCACAGCGCCTCAGACCCAGTTTGATCCTGACTAAGGATGCTGTCTGTAAAGAGTTTGATCGTTCTTCCTGTGATTCCATGGGTTTTCTTTGGGTGCTCCGGTTTCTTCCACCTTCCAAAGACATGCAGTTTTGTAGGTTAATTGGCTTCTGTAAATTGTCCCTCCTGTGTAGGACAGTGCTAGTGTATGGGGTGATTGCTGGTTGGCACGGGCTTGGTGGGCCGAAGGGCCTGTTTCCATGCTGCATCTCTAAAGGCATCAAGGTGAAAGGATACAGAACCTTGTGCACCAGAGCTTCAATTTACATAGAGCTTTGTCTCAGTGCAGTAGCTTTTAATGCTTGGTGAGCATGGATGTGTTCAACACCAAATCATATCATTGTTACATTTCATGACTCCAAATGGATAAATGTATATTCTACACCCATTTTCTATTGAAGCTAATGTGAGATATTTCTCAGCACAGCACACAATATTATGATTTAACATGTCATAATTGGACAGCATATAAATTACATTTATGTCACTTGTACAATCATATTATTAAAATAAGGCTTTGATAAAAATATATGTTACATATTAAAAAATACTGTTTCTTAAGCAGTTATTCTCAAACATTTAGTGCTACCAAGTAGCGTAGCTTTCCTTGTGAGTGGAAATATAAAGCTAAATTGGTTAATTTTCTTTTGTAGTTGGAGGAAATTCAGAATGATGAAAGTGAAGAGGTTGTATATGTGGTAAAAGACACAAATAATAAAGGTGAGGATGATGAAGAGGAAAGGAGTATTCATGAGGTGGATGACAGTGAAGAAACAGCAAGTCTAGTAGAAGCAGTTGATGAGAAGGAGAATGATGTCAGTGAGCAGGTTAGTTACTTTGTGTTCATTGCCTTAATCCCCAACATCTAATTAGTTCGAGGAAGGTCTGGCCAACATAGTGTGATTGGTTTGTAAATTTGATGTACTTCATTGTTTAAAAAAAACACACTAATGTTATATTATTTAAGCTGGTGGCCTTGATCAATGTTGCATTTCCAAATCATCCAGCTAAACCTTGGGTTATAGGAACCTTTAATATATTATTGCAAAAGCCCAATCGGTTGAGGGGAAAACAAAAATCAAGAAACCTCGCCCTGCATTATTGCAAATGAAATGATAATTTACTATGTATGGTCCAAGCTCTTGCCCACCATCATATTAAGCTCTTTCCTCCATTAATCTTTAACTAATAACTATAAATCCAAAATCCTATTTTCCCTGTAGAAACAAGGAACTGAAGATGCTGGTTTACAAAAAAGGATACAAAGTACTGGAGTAACATCGGGTCAGGCAGCATCTCTAGAGAACATGGATAGGTGACATTTCGGGTCTGTATGAGGGGTTGCGGGCAGATGTGGTTGAAGTAGATGTTAGATGGGATTGTTCAGATGGACATCAGGTAATTGGGAAGACAACAGTTTAGATATAGCGTGGAAACAGGGCCTTCGGCCCATCAAGTCCGTGCCGACCAGCGTTCCCCGTACATTAACACTCCTACACACTAGGGGCAATTTACAATTTTTACCGAAGCCAATTAACGTACTAACATGTATGTCTTTGGTGTGTGGGAGGAAACTGGAGCACCCAGGGAAAACCCACGCGGTCACGTGGAGACCATACAAACTCTGTACAGACTGCACCCTCAGGAACAAAATCTGGTCTCTGGTGTTGTTTGGCACCAATTCTACCGCTGCGCCACTGTGCCGCCCAAATGCAGTACAATGGCCCTTCCATTGATGTGACACACTTCTCAGTCACTCTGTGGTATAATGCACCGGGGCAACAATTTTGATGACTGAAGAATTTAAACAGTTTGTTTTAATAATAGAGGGGCCGTGTTGAGCACTGTCAGTTGCCTGGGAATCAATTGAATAGTTCAGCAAAACTGAAGCAACTTCTTTTGCTCAAGTAATGCTGGATGTCATGGTTGAATATGCAGTTTGTGCAGAGTGAAATTATGCATGAAAAATAGGAAATATTTTCATTGATATATTTCCATCAATCAATTTGCTTACCATACATTTTTTGAGTGTGAATTGTTCTTTATATGGGAATTCTTTCGGGCTTTCTTTTTTATGTAAGTTCATAGATAGGTGGAAGTCACCACAACTTGTAGCAAATTTAGATCCTGGTTTCTTCTTGATTGCACGATTCAACGTTAGGCAGTATGGGACACTGATTGTAAATAAATAATTTATCATAGCTCTTCATTGGTTTTAATTTACTAAATAATTGGTAAAGATGTCAATTATTTAAAAATTGTCATAACTTGTATTTTACAAGGTAACATCAATTAATAAAGATCAGTTGGAATCAGAGTCGGAAGATGAAGAAGGTGGGCAAAAATATTTTATTGATATATATTAAAAATGAACTATTTATAACAATGGTAAAACAGATTACAATTTAATCTGTTATTCAACATTAATCTATAGTTGCAACTCAAGAGACAAGAGTGTTTAATTGTCATATGTACCAGCAATTGAATAATGAAACTCATTCTTGCTACAGCTTTAAAGGCCCATTACACAACAATGCACAACTAAATGTACAATAAATAGTAGGTAAAATAAATTAATAGTGTAGTTTATTATCACGTTTACCGAGGTACAATGAAAATGTTTACTGCGTGCTATCCTATCAGTGGAAAGACAATACATGATTACAATCAAGCCATCCACAGTGTATGGATACAGGATAAAGAGAATCTGTTGGACTAGAGGTTTAAAATAGTGGAGCGATTGTAATGAATGATTGCAGATTCACTTCTGGGACCTGCACGTAGGCAGCCAGATCATAATAGTGCAAAATGAAAATATGTAGTGAAACCAAAACAAAATCCATGGCAGATCATTGTTACTGAGGTAGAGTTGTGGTTAATATTTGTGCATAGATCAAGAGCATGATTGTTGATGGGAGGAAGCTGTTCTTGAACCTGGAGGGCATGATTTTCAGGCTCTGGTACTTTCTTCCCAATGGTAGTAGTGAGGTGAAACTGTGGACAGGGTGGTGTGGGTCTTTGATGATATTTAATGCATTTTAGATGATGGGGAGGTGAGGACCCATGGTGGAAGAGGCAGAAA
This sequence comes from Rhinoraja longicauda, assembly GCF_053455715.1. Taxonomy (NCBI): domain Eukaryota; kingdom Metazoa; phylum Chordata; class Chondrichthyes; order Rajiformes; family Arhynchobatidae; genus Rhinoraja; species Rhinoraja longicauda. Next base: position 23,198,445 of record NC_135964.1, on the reverse strand, counting down.
TATTAAACATAATTGATTACAGTGGTTATCAATATCTCCTTTGTTATGTCATACAATTTCCAAAATGGTAAACCATGATGTAATTGGAGCATGTCTTTGTTGTAGACATTTCGTTTGTCTATAAAACACTAGCAGTAAATGAAATGTTTAAAAAAACTGCAGATGCTGGAAATCAGAAAAAAAATAAGCAATACAGATTTTAAAAGATTTTAGTGATTTTAAAAGAGAATGTCATACATTAATTTTGCTGATTATAAGTTGCTCAATTCAACTAACTGGAAATTGAAGCTGTACTTATCAGAATGCATACGTTTGTTATTTAATTAGTTTGAATTTAAAATTCCATGCCTTTCAATGCTGTGACGTATAATATTATGAACCCCGGTGGAAAATCTGGTTTACATCCACATTGAATAGGTATATGGGTGTTTCTGTAAATAAGGGTACTAACCTGTGACATGGGTGGCCAAATTTGAAAATTATTCAATCATAATGAAATACCACAGCATTAAGAATGGGCCTCCCTATGATCCTTTTGAGCTAATTTGCGATCAAAATCGACCAAAATTCGACCAAAATCTAATACTTTCAAAATTAAAAAAAAACATGTCTTATTTATAAGACATATGGGACACTTACTGATTTCTAAGCTCCCTTACAAAATGTAGGCACCTAACACACCACGAGGCTCGTAGTTCATGCCAGAGTCATTATAATCACGTTGGTTGAATTTTTTTAAAAATCACGATGAGTGCAAAAAAAAACTCTGTTATAGTGTGATAAATAGCATTGAAAACCTTAGACAACGGGAGGGACTACAGAGTGAGACATCGCTAAAATAGGTGAGCAAACTAGATTTTTATTTTGTGATTTTAAGTTCTATTCATTATTAAGTATTTCAATGGAAAGCTTAAACACAAAATATAAACAATAAAAAAAGAAACAATATATATAAAAATGGTTACTCTGCTTTTAAATCATACATGTCCCAACATGACCAAATGGACACTGCTATTCATGTTCTGCTGCAAAAACAGGGCATCAGAAAACCATCTTATCAGGTGATAAATGATAAAAATCATAAGCATAATCAGAATTTGGCTTATATAGTGTTATTTAATTGCAAAATTAATGTAATCTTTCTGGTATAAATTAGCCTAAGGGTTTGATGAAATCCTGCTTGAAAAATGTTACAATAAAAGGTAAGAAAATACAGAGACATATCTGATATTTTTCAGATATCTGGTATTTATTTTTGCGTCATCTCATTATTTTGGCTATACACCATGATCTATACTAATTAAAATACAGGATATGAAACAATGGGAATATTACATAAAAAACAGGAAAATAATCTGGAAGTTTGGAGACCTTCAGTTTCACTACTGAACGCTGTATTTACGGAAACACCCATATAGGTATATGTTATATTCCCATCGTCATCTGTACTGGTTTTGCATGGAAGAGGGAGATGGAGGGAGGTTGCAAGCCTTCTAAACAGATTTGTTGCAGATTGTGACAGGGCTATGATGTCCAAAAAATGAGGGTAAATAATTTTAAGGAGAAATAAATAAAATGCAGTATAATGGCAATAAAATATGCAACAAGCAGAATTTAGCTATGTTTGCTAGTTTTTTGTATTGCTAATGTTTTAAAGTCATGATGATGTAATACTAATGGAGAGTATTGATAACTGTGTTCTTGTATTGATAAAGACTTTCAGAAAAAAGAAAATGTGAAAATATCAGCAGAAAATGAAGATGCTCAAAGATTTGGAGAAAATGAAGAGTCGGAAAGCTCAGAGTTGGATGAATGTTCAGAAAGTTTAGAAGAAAATGAAGATTCTGGAAGCTTAGGGGAAAATGAAGATTCTGGCAGCTTAGGGGAAAATGAAGATGCAGATAATGTAGGAGAAATTGAACACCTACAAAACTCAGGTGAAAACAGAGACACAGAAAAATCTGGAGCAAATGAGGACACACAAATATCAGGTAAAAATGAGGACACAAAAATATCAGAAAAAAATGGGGACACAAAAATATCAGGAGACAATGAAGACAAAAAAATATCAGGAGAAAATGAAGACACAAAAATATCAGGAGAAAATGAGGATGAGGACTCAAAAATATTGGAAAAAAAAGAGGAAACAGAATACGCAAAACAAAATAAAAACACAAAAGGTTCTGAAGAAATTAAAACATTAAAAGAGAACAGGTCGAATGATTTATTCATTAGAACTAAAAATGTAAGTAGCCATTCCTTCTCTCTCATTTTACTTATTTTCATATTTATTCATAAAACATACACATTAGTAGAAAGCCAACTGACTATAGAACATTTTCAGAAGCACAAGTGGGAAATTGGATTTCTCAGATTCATTCTCTGATGCCTTTAAAAGTGTATAAATTGTTACCATTTAGGAAAACCAAAATGGGCTGTCAAATGGTAAAAGTGTGAATTATTGGATACAGGATTTCTGCAGAAATCCTGTATGATCACTGTATACACAATGCAAAAAAAAAGATTGAATGATACAGGTACATGGATTCAACTGATTATAGCATAAAAACATAATTAAACAACATTTGGAATGCCACTGCATATTACTTGTGTTCACAAAAATCAGTTTGCATTCTGTAGGCAGATTTAAAATGATAAAATATAACTCTTTGTAATATAACATCTGCCGAAGAATGTTTCACATATTTGCAATATCAGTACTTTGCTTCAGCAATTTTAGAGTGAAGCAGAGAAACGTGATCAAAGTTTGCCTTCAATCATTTTGTTGGTACTCGCATTGAAAATGTGAATCTGTGGATATTGCATCATCACTGCCTTTGATGGGGTGATATTAGAAATGTGTCTTTAATAAGAAATATTAGGTTAGTAGAAAGTATTTTAGAATATAGAACAGTACAGCACAGAAACATGCCCTTCGACCCGCAATGTTTGTGCCGAACATGATGCCAAGTTAAACTAATCTCATCTGCCTGTACGCGATCCATATCCCCCTATTCCCTGCACTTTCATGTGCTTATCTAAACGTGTCCTAAATGTGCTTAAGCGTGTCCAATCCCTTAATAATCTTATGTTTCAATAAGATCCCCTCTCATACTTCTAAATTCCAGTGTATACAAGCCCAGTCGCTCCAGTCTTTCAACATACGACAGTCCCGCCATTCTGGGAATTAACGTAGTGGACCTATGCTGCACTCCCTCAATGGCAAGAATGTCCTTCCTCAAATTTGGAGACCAAAACTGCACACAGTACTCCAGGTGTGGTTTCACTAGGTCCCTGTACAACTGCAGAAGGACCTCTGCTTCAATTTGATGTTGAGTTGCATAAAGCAACATAGAGCAGATGACCAAAAGTTTTGGAAAAGAGTAGAGTTTTATGGAAACATCTTAAGAGGAAAAAGGAATAGAGAGAATGGCACAGAGGTTTGGTTCATAGAGGGAGTCCCAGGTCATATGGTCTTGGGATGGAATGAAATGGGGAGGCGCAAGTAAATGCAACTGGAAAGTTGTGGGGTAAATTTAGAGGAGGTAATTGTGATATGAAAAGGCAAGGCCAAAGAAAGATCTGAAAATGTAAATGAAAATAGACAGATGGACACAGACAGACAGATAGGGTCTGAAGAAGGGTTCTAAATCAAAAAGTCACCTATTCCTTTTCTCCAGAGATGCTGCCCGACCCGCTGAGTTATTCCAGCATTTTGTGTCTATCTTCAATATAAATCAGCATCTGCATGTCCTTTCTACACAATGTAAATGAAATGTCGCTTATTCAATGGCCAATATACATCAGGGAGCAAGTGAATTATAAGTGACCAGGAAAGAGTGTGATTCAGGACAATGATAGCAGATATTTGGCTGAGTTTTACATTAGCTTGTAGAAGGTGGATGGAACACAATTTTAGTCGGTTAAGTCCAGGGAGGTAACAAAAACATGCAGAGAGACAAATAAGGATTAATCAAATCACCAAAAAAAGATGGTTAATCTGCGTTCTAGACATTAATGACATAGAAGGAGACTGTTTGTTCGATCCGGCACACCTCTTCCTCTCGCATCTGAAACCCATCAGTTCAGTTCTCTCTTTATTTTCCCGGTACTCTGCAACTTATTCCCACACATGCCCATCAACACGTTGTTTAGTTTTCATGAATATTCAGATTGACTGAAATATTATGCATTATATTTATGATTTTTTAATTCTATTAACCTGTTGCCCCAATTTAAATGAAGTTTCGCCGTGTATTTGCAGCTGACATTTTTTAAGAGAAATTCCACCAAAGAAACTGAAGGAAAAATACAGTGGAGGAAAACAAAGTCTGAGGAATCAACCAAAGAAAACTCTGATGGAGATGGAAAAAATCTGAACTGTCCAGCAGAGGGTTCAGGGGACAACAATTCCTCTGATCAAAACACAACAAAAGCAATACAAAGTAATTTTAAAAGCAAATATAAATCAGCTACTTGTTTGTTGGTGTAAGGAGCGAACTGGAGATCCTTCTCAGCAATTTAGAAGAAGTCGCACTTTAATTGGATGGTGTTCCAAAATGGAGCTTTCCGACTTATGTAATCATGTGCCTACGAAGCCATCAGTGTTACCAAAATCACTGTCCTTTGAGACCTGCAAAGAAATATTTGATGCTAAGAGAATAATTTCTAATCTTTCAGGGATTCAATAACAGTAATGGCGTAATGTTACAATAACTGATTTGATCAGGTATATTTTTGTATGAACAAGATATGGTTCGAATGGTTCAGAACAGTGGCTTTAATGGTGCTTTTCTAATTTGTCACTTGTTAACAGTTATTTATCCTACACTTCTCTTGTGTGTAAATAATTACAAGTACAGTTTGTTCGATGTTTAAATTTTTGTCATCGGAATAATTTCTTAACTGTCGTATAAAATATTATACTTATGTTTGGGTTTTACATTTTGAACGGTAAATCATTGAAATTAACTTGGGTCATGAATAAACCAGGATTCTTCATGGTTTTCATGTTATTTTAACACACTAAAAGTAAATACGTAGTATGATTTTGTGAAATTTCAGCAGAACTGAAATATTTGGTTAGACTTGTCTTTACACAGTGAAGTAAACCCATTCATATCTAATACCAATTTTAAGTTACAATTTGAGTATGCTGTCTTAGGAACAACACCTGTCTTTGAATTTTAAGCATTACAATTGAATAAAACATGAAAACATTTTGAAAACAATGTTTTTGCTAGTTTACTCTTTTGCTGCAGTTGTAATTTTAATTCCCTTCTCGTTTTTAAGCTTGTGATAAATTGCGTAGATATCAATATATAAAGGAAAATACTGGGTTGTAAAAAAACTGTATAGTTCTAATTTGTTTATCAAGGCTGCTTTATGTTTTGCTTGCATCTGCATTTTAAATCAAGAAAGCCCCTGACCTGCTTAATGATATTGAGAAAGCTGGAAAAGAGGCGGGGGCGGGACTAAGCCTGGCAAGTGATAGATTGATACAGGTGATAGGGGAGTTGCCTGGCTTTGCCCGCCCGCACCTCTTTTCCAACTTTCTCCACCTATTAGAATTAGTCTGAAGAAGGGTCACAATGTGAAATGTAGCCTATCCATGACCTCCAGATCTGCTGCCTGACACACTGAGTTACTCCAGCATTTTGTGTTCTATACAAGATTCTAACCTCTGCAGTTCCTTGTGTTGCCTTCTTCACCACCCTATCTACCTTCAGTGAACTGTGTACCTATACCCCCATGTCTCTGTTCTATAGCATTCTCCAGGGCCCGATCATTTACTGTGATAGTTTTACCCTGGTTTGATCTACTAAAACACTACACCTGAATTGCAAATTTCCATCTGCCATTCCTTGGCCCTCTTCCCCAGCTCATCTAGAAAAGCAACTCTCCTCTACTTTGCTCTGACTCCTACCACCAAGCCATTGTGTGCCCAATTGTTCAGCTCACTCTCGATCCCATGTAATCTAACCTTCTGGGTTAATTTACCATGTGTCTTGTTTTTTCTTATTGGATTTCAGTCGTACCAGGTTTTCTTGATGCCACAGTCAAATGATGCCTTTTTGTCCAATGCAGTAACTCTCACCTCGCCTCTGAAAGTCAAATCATATTTTCCTTTTGACCAATACTAAAATGAAAGCTGGAATTGAGCATTTCTGGCAAACTAAAACTCGCCTCCAGTGAATTTAAGACAGAGAAATATGAGCTGTTGGATTTTAGGAAGTCTAACACAGTGAATGGTAGGGCTCTGGAGAGTGTTGTAGAGCAGAAGGATTTAGGAATGCGGGTACAGTTCCTTGAAAGTGGTGCAACTGGCATTCATCAGTCAGAGTATTGAGCCTAGAAGTTGGGAGGTCATGTTGCAGTTATATAAGATATCGGTAAGGCCACATTTAGAGTATTTTGTTCAGTTTTGGTCACCATGTTATAAGAAAGATTTTGTCAAGCTGGAAAGGGTGCGGAGAAGATTTATGAGGATATTGCCAGGACTCGAGGGCCTGAGCTAAAGCGAGTGGCTGAGCAGGCTGGGACTTTATCCCTTGGACTGTCGGACGATGAGGGGTGATCTTATAGAGGTGTACAAAATCGTTAGGAGAATAGATTGGGTAAATGCACAGTCTTTTGCCCAGAGAAGGGGAATTGAGAACCAGAGGATATAGGTTTAAGGTGAGTGAGGAAAGATTTGATGGGAACCTGAGGGGTAACTTTTTTACACAAAGGGTGGTGGGTGTTACTGATCAAAGAGTAACTGAGTAAATGAAGAGGTTATTACTGAGTGAATGTTCAAAAGTCAATAATGTTCCTATCAAATGCTGATGAGTGATTATCTTGATCAATCATCTCTAAAACTAATTTCTTCAATCTTTGGACATCCTTTGCTAACCGTTTCCTGCATACATCTTATTAATAAACTCTCTGTAATACACCTTAAGATACTTTCCATATTAATATAACCTTATAAAAGCAAGTTGATCTGACAGCAGGGTAAGGTTGCATGGGGTAATTAATATCCGGGTTTCTTGTGATATTTGCCAAAAATGTTTTGGTCGTTAATGCAATAAATTGTAAATATTACTAAACTCCTTTGCATGCTTTTTCTTGCAATGTGGGAAATTATAGAATGTATCTCCTTATACTTAGATGTACATTTGATCTGGTTCCAAAACTAATGTTTTGTAGCTTTTAAAACAAGTTCATGATTGTTAATACATAAGTAATTAAAGTGGAGAGATGTCTGTGCTTATCACCCATTCTCTAAATATTCCACAGAGATGATTGTAAAAATACAAAATTGTTTTGATCATACGCTTGTTTAGTTTAGGATTGCTACTCTAAGCCTCCAATGTTATTTTTTTGCATCGAATTGAATCCTTCCATTCATAACATTATTATTCCACCAAATTTCAGAAACGTATTCCAAACACGTTGCCATTGGCATTTGCCAATCCAGCATCCCTTTGCTGCTGCAGCCACACACTGGTTGTGGCTTTTTGATCAGCTGGGTTACAGCGCTTGGACGTCAGGTAGCTGTGGACGACTATGCCTTGATTCGGGAAGCGGTTTCCGGTAAACGCGGCGTTGACTCGCAGTAGTTTTAATGCAAACTTTTTTGTAAACGTTAGAAAGCGAACTACCCAGAGCGCAGTATGCACATTGTCACCAAATGCATTTTTCTGTCCGCTTTCTGCATTCTTACAGCGGAGGCATATGCAGGTATGTGAGATGCGAAATTTTGTAGTGCTCCAGATGTTTTTTTGTTGCAATTTTGTTTCTTGCTTGGGAAAGGGTCCGACGCTTTCAGTTTATCGCCCAACTGCTTCCTGCAGAAAAGTGGGGTTGTATTGTGTTTCCAGGGCTGATTGCAGATATGCGTGCGTGTGCATGGAGAGTTGGGAAGTTTTAAAAGGGGGTAAAAATAAAATCCCGTCAAGTTCACGGTGAGTGGATTGAAGTCATTTTTATTGGAGAGTCGGTTTTATTTGCAGGGCGGGCGAGCAACATTGATTATTAGCTTCGCATTGTTGGGCTGGAGAATGCTTTAAAAAATGCACTTAGCACCGGGTTTGAAAGAGGATGCGAGAGAAAGCGGCGCAGTTCTTGAGCGGAGACGAGGTAAGGTTAGGAAGCCTGTGTGTGAGTGGCAGAACTTGTCCCTGGGACTCACTGGCGTCCCCGGTGCTCAGGCAGCGGCGGCGGGGGCGCGCGCGGAGTGGCAATTGGCGACGCGCGCCCCGGGGATCCCTGCAGGCGCGTGGGCAGGCGCTGCAGCCAATGCATTGCAGTCCGCCCGGGCACCCGCCCGTCTACCCACACCATCTCGGAGCAGCAGTAATTCGGGTAACATAGCTGTGGTTTTGGACTTGCAGCCAAACGTGGAAATGCAGACTGAAAACAAGCATAGAAATGGCAAGGAGCTGCATGCTCATGTGTAGGGACGGTTAAACCATTAAATAAAATCCGCACACATGAGTGGACCTGGCAGCGCCAAAATAGTTGCACTTTTCCTGTTAATTTAAATCTTTTCAATAGGTTCAGTTCACTTCCCTTGCCCGTGCATTGAACTCGGCCCCACTTTGAGGCTCCTGGATAATGAGTTAAAGTATCATCATTTGTGATAAAACTTTGGGCCACGTTGGCCACACTCGCTGGAGCATAAAACTTATCTTCAACCCACTATGATTGTAAAAGTATTTTGACCACTGCTTTCCCTGTTTGCATTTTACTGTTTGCATTTCAGCTCTAACCTCCCATCAGAGGTGGAAAGTGTTATAGATGTGCAGGAAGAAAGTGCTGAGTTACACTGAAAAACACAAAAAGCTGGAGTAACTGCAGATGCTGGTTTACGCTGTAAGGATTGTGGCAAAGAAAGGGAGATGGTGGAAGGAGTGAAAAGGGACATTTGTGATATGACAAGGGATGGTGGTTCAAGACAAAAATGGGTGGAAATTTATCAGTCTGATCAGGAATGGTCTTGTCAGAATCGATCGTTTATAAAAATAATAGACTCCAAAAAAAGTTTTGAAATCCGTACACTCAAAACTAGTGTGTCATGTACACAAATGGTTTGGTTTAATTTCCTCTGATGTTGTATAGCAAGTTGGAATCAGGCAGCTGCCTCCTGGGGTTAAATTACATGCTTGAACTAAAACGGTATCCCGACATGTAATTGGAAATGTCTTTTTTCAGGAGGACAAGTTGACACAAAAACAAACTGCTTGTTAAATCTGCCAATTTGAGCAAAGATGCCTCTTGGCTCCACAAAGGAATCTGGTCATTCAAGGTAAAGACGTATCTCACATGTTCCAATGTCCAGGAGTGTACGGTGTATTAGAAATTTAGTGCATATAGGGTAAAACAAAGAATCTGGTCCTATTTGTGCGATTAGTGTTATGGAAAGTGAGCACTTCCCGTTTTAAAATATGGAATATAACAATCTGATATTTTCTAAAGTTGTAAATTTAGACTTTAGTTTGTTAATCTTTCATGTGACATGGATGTACTAGCAAGACCAGTATTCAGAAGATAATTGTGAGGCGCTGCCTTGAATTGCAACAATTTATGTGCTGTTCGGAAGGCACTTGCAGGATTTCAGCTCAGCAATAGAAACCTTATTGTGGCTTTCGTCCTTCTAGATTATATAGGATGTGTTTTGTTGATGTGAAAGATACAACTTCTGGATGCGCTGGGACGCATCCTCAGTGATGTGACCTGGGGTCATCGGGTGTTTCGGGCCCCACAACATCAGACACCCTCGCCCAGGCGACCCAGCCGGGGTTGATCAGACCCCGATTTGCGTCCCAGCAGCAACTGCCCATGGATCAGCCCTCTTAATAACTACTCTGCAGGGGTTGGGAGACTCTGGTTCGTGGATGGACTGGGCTCTGTGGGGTGAGTCCTGGCCGGGCTCCTCCTGCGTCTCACCGGGTTCAAGGCCTATGCGCTGGACCTCTTTCTCCTTCTCCGAGCATTTCATTCTTGCCTGATGGCATTAGGCCTTTCCGTAGCTTATTGGATTTCTTTCTCACGAAAGATACAGACTGGGGTGCTAACCCATCCTGTCCCGGGTGCCGTCTTTCCTTGTTAGGGAAGAGATCGCAAATTACTGCATTGCTATCGTAGTTGGTACTTCAGGCACAATAGGTCAGGCAGCATCCATGGGGAACATGCATTGGTGACGCTCATGCATAGGTACACTCCTGGACATTGGAACATGTGAGATACGTCTTAACCCTGAATGACCAGATTCCTTTGTGGAGCCAAGAGGCATCTTTGCTCAAATTGGCAGATTTTTTTTGTGTCAACCTGTCCTGAAAAAAGAAATTTACAATTACATGTCAGGATACTGTTTAAAGGAAATTACCAGGACTCGAGGGACTGAGCAATAAGGAGATGAGGGAGAATGAGCAGACTAGGACTTTATTCTTTGGAGCACAGGCTGAGGGGTGATTTTATAGTATACTAGAAAAGAGGGCCCGTTGGGCCCGTCCCCACACCCCCCATTCTCTCCTCCCCCAGCCCCACTCTTACTCTCCAAGTGTGCCCGTTGGGGAGGGCCCGTTGGGCCCGTCCCCACACCCCCCATTCTCTCCTTCCCCAGCCCCACTCTTACTCTCCAAGTGTGCCCGTTTTTTTTTTTTTCCTAATCAGATGTTTGTTTTTTTTTTCCTAATCAGATGTGCAGTACTTTGGTCAACGTGGGTTGTTTTTAAATGTGCTATACAAATAAAATTGACTTGTGGGCCCGTCCCCACACCCCCCATTCTCTCCTCCCCCAGCCCCACTCTTACTCTCCAAGTGTGCCCGTTGGGGAGGGCCCGTTGGGCCCGTCCCCACACCCCCCATTCTCTCCTTCCCCAGCCCCACTCTTACTCTCCAAGTGTGCCCGTTTTTTTTTTTTTCCTAATCAGATGTTTTTGTTTTTTTTCCTAATCAGATGTGCAGTACTTTGGTCAACGTGGGTTGTTTTTAAATGTGCTATACAAATAAAATTGACTTGACTTGACTTGACTTGCAATAACAAAAAAGACTTCTTGGAAGCTTTTCGAAACAATGTAGCCGTCACAAGCTGAAAACTAAATCCTTGCAATGTGCTATACAAATAAAAGTGACTTGACTTGACTTGACTTGACTTGCAATAACAAAAAAGACTTCTTGGAAGCTTTTCGAAACAATGTAGCCGTCACAAGCTGAAAACTAAATCCTTGCTGAAAACTAAATGATTTTCTGTAAACTTTTGGAAACAAATGTAGCCCCTTGAAGAAAAGGGTTAGAAATGAAAATTTAAACTTTAATATCTCTCTAGCTTTAAAAAGGTAGCTTCAATTTGAACGAAAGTACTTACAATAGTTGCCCAGGTTAATGGTGAATACGGCGGTACAAAAATCGTAGCGCTTTGGTGTACCGTCTTGGAGGAGTAGGGTTTGTAAGTTAAAGCCCAGGTTAATGGTGAATACGGCGGTACAAAAATCGTAGCGCTTTGGTGTACCGTCTTGGAGGAGTAGGGTTTGTAAGTTAAACTTCCGTACATACACACATACATCCCTACATACGAACGCAGAGTTTTAGTATTATATAGATAGATAGATATAGATAGAAGAAGATATAGATAGATATAAAATCATGAAGCAGATAGATAGGGTGAAACTTTTATCCAGATAGAGGAATCAAGAGCCAGAGAATATGTTTAAGGTAAGAGTGGAAAGACTTAATAGGAACTTGAGGGGCAACTTTTTCACACAGTGTGGTGGGATATATGGAATGAGCTGGAATGACCTGCCAGGTAGATGAGGCAGGTAGTACAACAGCATTTAAAAGACATTTGGACAGGTACATGAATAGGAAAGATTTAGAGGAAAACGTGGCAAATGCAACAGGTGTGATGAGTGTAGGTGGCTCATCTTGGCCGACATGGGAAAGTTGGGCCGAAGGGCCTATTTCTATGTTGTATAACTTGACTATGTGTCATATGCACTGGATATGAATCGTAACATTGAAATTCATTGCTATTATACTGAACTCTGCAATACAATATCTCCTTTTAATTTACATAGAGCAGTACATTACAAGAATGGACCCTTTGGCCCACAATGCCGAGCTGAACTGATCTCATCTGCCAATACATGATCCATATCCTGCAATTTCCTGCACTTCCATGTGCCTATCTAAAAGCCTATTAAACGTCACTATCGTATCTGCCTCCACAACCACCCCTGGCAATGCGTTTCAGGCCCCCACCACCCTCTGTGTACAAAAAATATGCCCTGCACATCTCCATTAAATATCCCCCCTTTCACCTTAGAGCTATGGCTATGCCCTCTAGTGTTGGACATTTCCACCCTGGGATAAAGGTTCTGACTGTCAACCCTATCTATGCCTCTCATAATTTTATATACTGCTATTAAGTTTCCCCTCATCCTCCGACTTTCCAGAGAAAACAATTCAAGTCTATCCAATTTCTCCCTGTAACTGAAACCCTTTAATCCAGGTAGCTGTTTACTGCTTCAGATGTAGGTTTATTAAAGCACATTATAGGTTATCATTTCTTAAATAAAATATACAATTTAAGAAAAAAACATGCATATGTGACGCATGGTGCATTCAAAGTAATTAAGTAAAAAATAGAATATGTCAATGTTAACAGAAATATTTTTTGTTGTTGCATTTATTGTTATGTGTACAAGTACCATGAGGTATAAGTATGATGAAAATCTTGCTTGCAGCAGCATCAGAGACTTAGATCAACACAAGTCATGCATGACAGGGAAATGAAAAAGACTGCAAAAACAAGACACAAGTGCAAAACACTATGAGAAAAATAGTCAATGGTAGTGGTCCATTACTGGGGCAGGATTAAGGTTGTGCAGGTCAGTTCAAGAATATGATGGTTGTAGGAAAATAGATGTTCCAATTTGGACTCAATGCTACTTTCTTGCTAAATTCCTTTGATCCTCTAACAGTTTAAATTCTGTCAATATATTCCTTGTATTCAACAACTGCTCTCGAGGCTAGGGAATTCCAAAGACCCACTGAGAGAAGAGATTCCTCTGTGTGCATCTGAAATGGGTGATTCCTGATTCTAAACCTGTGCCTCCCAGTTCCAGATATCTCATCCAGGGTAAATGTCCCTCTCAGCCTCCACCCTGCCCATCTCCTTCTGCCTTGTGTTTCAATGAAATCATTTCTCATTCTTCTATACTCCAATGAGTGTTGGCCCAAACTGCTCATATTTCTTCATGTATCAACCCACTTGCTCCAGGTGTTGATCCAGAGAGTGGTTCCGGAGCCTTGCAAAGTTGCATATTATTTACTTCAAACACCGTGGATGATAGGCCAATTTGCCATTAGCTTTTAGAAACAAGAATTAGCAGATGCTGGTTTACACAAAAGCTCACAAAAAATGCTGGAGTAACTCGGCGGATCAGGCAGCATCTCAGGAGAACATGGATTGGTGATGTTTCAGGTCGAGACTTCTTCAGACTTTACTGAATACTTGCTGTACTTATAGGTTAACAATGTGTTTCATGACTAAATCTCCCAGATCCTTATGTACCACATTGCTTTGTAGTATTACTCCATTTAAAAAAAAATGCTTTTACTTCTTCCTGCCATTGTGGATAACTGCACTTCTTCCCACAATAAGAAAGCAGTTAAATGATAACATGACCAACATGATTAAATAGAATTACAAAACCCATTATAAATATATTAGAAGCAAGGGGGTAGTGAGGGAAGAGTATGTTCGCACAGGAACCAAAAGGAAAGTCTTTGTGTGGAGGTGGGTATATGTGTGATGGCCTGAATTAATATTTCAGTATTCACCAGGGAGAAAGATAAGCCAATTAACCTACAAACCTGCACGTTTTAGAATGTTGCCTGGGTTTCAGCACTTAAGCTACAGAGAGAGGTTGAGCAGGTTGGGTCTTTATTCTTTGGAGCGTAGAAGGTTGAGGGGGGACTTGATAGAGGTTTTTTTAAATTTGAGAGGGACGGACAGAGTTGACGTGGGTAGGCTTTTCCCTTTGAGAGGGGAAGATTCCAACAAGGGGACATAGCTTCAGAATTGAGGGACAAAAGTTTAGGGGTAACATGAGGGGTAACTTCTTTACTCAGAGGGTGGTGGCTATATGGAATGGGCTTCCGGTGGAAGTGGTGGAGGCAGGCTCGATTTTATTATTTAAGAGTAAATTGGATAGGTATATGGATAAGAGGGGATTAGAGGGTTATGGTCTGAGTGCAGGTAGATGAGACTAGGTCAGGGAGAGTGGTCGGCGTGGACTGGTAGGGCCGAACGGGCCTGTTTCCGTGCTGTAGTTGTTATATGGTTATATGGGAGGAAACTGGAGCACCCACTGGAGAAACCAGAGAAAACCCACGCAGACACAGGGAGAATGTACATACTCTACAGACGGCACCCGCAGTCAGCATCGAACCTGGGTCACTGGCATTGTAAGGTAGCAACTCTACCACTGTGCCACAGTGCTGCCCCTAAAGGGCCTGTCCCACTTACGCGATTTTAAGTCGACTGCCGGCGACTATGCTGTCGCCGACAGTTCGCTGGGGTGTCGCGGGCATGATCGTGAAGAGTCTTCCAAAAATCGTAGTGGATCTCGGCGCGTCACTGAGAAATCATCCTGTTTGAAATTTCTCGGCGATAGCTGGCTTGTCGCCAGGTATCGTTGCTTATTGCGGGCGCTGTCGCATGCTGTCCCCAGGTTTGATAGGTTCTCATAGATGCATTTAGAAGCACATAATATTAAAATAAGTAAAGTCATTTCAAAATACCATAAAATGCTTGTGTTTAACCAATTTATTTACCGTCAGGACATTTGACAGGTAGATTGGAGGCGACAGTTTGACGGTCAGGTAAGCGTGGGAATTTTTGCGATGTTTATGGCCATCAGCGATTACATTTAAAGTGGGCTCCCAATCCAGATATGCCACCCAGAAACCAGATATGCATCTCCCTTACATTTTCAAAGAATACCCACACACTTTTCACAAAAATCCACTTCACCACTTAAAAATATATATTTTTTAATACAGCTAGTAGTAAACTGGAAGTAAATCCAGTTTATGCCTTGTTACAGTGAAGCTTGGTTTTTAAGTAACCCATACAAGGTGTTAATAGTTCAAAACTCTCAAGTACTTACCGACTTGTCAGTGATTTCAGCGAAAATGAGGATGCCGTAGAAGCATTGACAGCGTGGGAATTTTCACGATGTTTATGGCCATCAGCCATTACATTTAAAGTGGGCTCCAAACCCAGATATGCAACCCAGAAACCAGATATGCATTTCCCTTACATTTTCAAAGAATGCCCACACACTTTTAACAAAATTTCACTGAACCACTTTTTAATTAAAAAAAAAAAATCCAGCTATTAGTAAACTGGAAATAAAACCAGTTTATGCCTTGTTACAGTGAAGCGTGGTTTTTAAATAACCCATACATGGAGTTATAGTTCAAAACTCTCAAGTACTTACCGACTTGTCAGTGATTTCAGCGAAAATCAGGATGCCGGAGAGGCATTGACAGCGTGGGAATTTTCACGATGTTTCAGAAGACGTAGTCTCAACCTGACTCGGCATTGTCGTGGTCATTGTCGTCGGGTAAAAGAAAATTTTGGCGATCTGCTACGACTTTGATAGTCGCCGGCAGTCGCAAAATAAATCGCCTAAGTGGGACAGGCCCTTTTCACTCAAAGTCATGTCTGGTTATCTGTACAAGTTGCTGCCATTGTATTTTCCAGGGTGCCAAATCCAGATGAAAGTAATTTTAAATTGAGGAGCAAGACAAAGAATTATAGAATTGGCTTGTCAATTAACACCTGGAGATGATAACATTCATGCATGGGTCTTTTATTTTTGAAGAATACCTAAAAAGTAGAAAGAGAATGATTATACTTTAATTGGGGAATTCAAAAGAATATTCTACAGTTACATGAGCTCGTCAGATGGTTTGTTATAATTGGAGGGGTAAGATGAGCAATGTTTATTTGGACCTGCACTGCAAATATGTTTTGTTCCAAGTTGGCTAACCAGTTGGCATGTAAACTATTTTGGAACCAATCTTTTAGCTTTAAGCCAATTTTTTTTCAATGTTACTGTTTCCAAACTATCAGCCACTTTTAATTTGCCTGTTATTTTAACTAGTAATTCACCAATGAAGGGAGTGGATAGGCGGCGTTGTTTCAGGTCAGGACCCGTCAGGCTGGTGGGGATCGGGCAATGTCAATACTTTCTGCAGCCTCTTTTATTCTTGGGAGTTTGAATTACTGCACCAGGCTGTAATGCAACCAATCAATGTGCTCTCCACCATACACCTGTAGAAGTTCAATAAGAATATTCATTAACGTGCTGAATCTTAAATTTCCAAGGCAGTCGAGGTGCTGGTGAACTTTCTTTGTGATGTAGTCAAACGGGATGAAAAATGCAATATTATCTCTCAATCAGCAATCGACACATCCTTGATTCAATTATGCCAGCTGCTCAACAAGAAATTTCTGATTCAGTGTGCATTTATGACCCAAGTTGATATTTTTGTGGAAATTTAGTTTAGTTTTAGCTTATTGTCACAGATACTGAGGAATAGTGAAAAGCTTTTTGTTGTGTGCTGTCCAGTCAGTGGAAAGACTGTACATGATTACTATCAAACCGTCCACAGTGTACAGATATAGGATAAAGAGAATAATGTTCAGTGCAAGATCAAATTGAGTAAAGTCCGATTAAAGATAGTCTGAGGATTTCCAATGAGTAGCTCAAGGCCGCTCTCTAGTCGGTGATAAGGTGGTTCAGTTGCTTGATAACGGTTGGGAAGAAACTGTCCCTGAGGTATTTGTGGAGGATCACATTACCTTCATTTCATTCCATCTTTTTTTTGCTTGCTTGCGAATTTTATTTTCAATACAATATATTTTGGCTAAACCCTTTATCAGAAAGTAGCATTTCCAAAGCTCCATCAATGATATTTTGAAGTTGTCATAGATTCTGTGCTCAATTTCTGATCTCCGAATTCAGTGTGTTGAGCAACCTGCCTCGGAACGAAGATCTCTACCATCTAATGCAAGATTATCTTTCCAGTGAACGCAAGCTTAAATTCATCAAACCGGCCTGCTGTAAACAGGTACCAACAGGCCTCAAAGGTTATGTCTCTATTTAAAGCATTTCCCTTTGGTAAGCTTTTTGTCAGTTATCCCAGTCTTCCTTCTGCTTTTGATGTCTAATTTTATTTGATAATCATACTTCTGAAGTGACTTGGGTTATTTTATGGCAATACTATATAAATCAAATTGTTGTTATTGAGTATGTTTGGTCAAGCCTCAAAGGCAAACGTCTTTCCATGAAGGCTTTGTTGATAGTTGCAAACTCTCTCTCTGAAGCACTCATGTATACATTCCCAACTGAGTTGGCTATTGCAATGTATGTTTTGAGTGGGATGGAGAGAGCTGGCCAAATGTCTCCTATTTTAGAGATTCTGGTATTTAGATTATTGGGAAGAATTCCAGATGGAAGTTTCCCAGGATATTGCCTAAGTTTCAGATTGTAGCAAGGTGCCAGGGGAATATTTTCTGGACGTTCAAGACTCCATGCCATGTAATTACTGTGATTTATTTTGCAAACTGAAGTCTACAATGCCAGACACTAAGACCCCCTAACAATAGCTCTCTCGGTCGATATTCACTGTTAGATTGAAGTTTGAGTGGATTGCAATCATTCATCCCTGACGATTGTTTCATCTGCTACAAGGAAAGGGCTGGAACTCGTTTTAGCAGTGATATCTGAAATTTATATAGAATACGGTTTAATGTGTTGGCTCCAGAAGGGAAAACAACTGCCAAAATATAAAAAATCTTTAAGTAGGAACATAGAAAATAGGCGCAGGAGTAGGCCATTCGGCCCTTCATGCCAGCACCGCCATTCAATCCAAAATCAGTTCCGGCTTTTTCCCCCATATCCCTTGATTTCCTTAGCCCCAAGAGCTAAATCTCTTGTGAAAACATCCAGTGAATTGGCCTCCCCTGCCTTCTGTGGCAGAGAATTCCACAGGCTCACAACTCTCTGGGTGAAAAAGTTTTTCCTCGTCTCGGTCATAAATGGCCTACCGCTTATTCTTAAACTGTGACCCCTGGTTCTGGACTCCCCCAACATCGGGAATATTTTTCCTACATATACCCTGTCCCATCCTCTAAGAATGTTATATGTTTCTGTAAGATCCCTTCTCATCCTTCTAAATTCAAGCGAATACAAGCCCAGTCGATCCATTCTTTCATCATATGTTAGTCCCGCCATCCTGGGAATTAACCTGTGAACCTACGCTGCACTTCCTCAATAGCAATAATGTCCTTCCTCAAATTACTAGACCAAAATTGCACACAATACTCCAGGTGCGATCTCACCTGGGCCCTGTACAACTGCAGTAGGGCCCCCTTGCTCCTAAACTCAAATCCTCTCGCAATGAAGGCCAACATGCCATTGGCTTTCTTCACTGCCTGCTTTACCTGCATGCTTACTTTCAGTGACTGATGTACAAGCAAACCCAGGTCTCATTGCACCTCCCCTTCTCCTAATCTGACACCATTCAGGTGTTGTAACAATGCTTCTTGGCAATAAATCTTACACCGTTGGAAAGCCTGTTTATTTCCCTTTTAAATGGTGCCACATTTGTAAGGAACGTGCATTTGTGGGATGAGCAGCAGAGCTGAGTATGTGGGTTGCGCCCATGAAAAATCTGCCAAATCTTCTCTGCCAATGCCAAACAGCTTATTCTGCCATTGACTCTTGTTCGGTGTTGTTTGCTGGATTGGATGATTGAAGTCTGAAGAAACAAGACATATTGGCAATTTAACAATTTATTCATTTAATAAACAGGAGCCTCAGTAGCGTGTGGAAGAACCATACACAGCCACAACAGCCTGGCACCTCCTCCTCATGCTGGTCACCAGCCTGGTCACACACTGTTGTGGGATGGCATCCCATTCTTCAACCAGCATTTGTCGCAAGTCAGCCAACGTGGTTGTGTTGGTCACTCTGGCACGAACAGCACGCCCAAGCTGATCCCACAAGTGTTCAATGGGGTTGAGGTCAGGACTGCTGGCAGGCCATTCCATCCTCTCCACTCCCAAATTCTGGAGGTAGTCTCTGAGAAACCCTGCTCTGTGGGGGCGAGCATTGTCATCTTGGAGGATAGAGTTCGGTCGCAGACTGTGGAGATATGGGATTGCCACTGGTTGCAGAATCTCATCTCGATATCTCTCTGCATTGAGATTGCCTCCAATGATGACAAGCCTCGTTTTTCCAGTGAGGGAGATGCCGCCCCACACCATCACGCTGCCTCCACCAAAAGATGTTACTCTATCGGTGCAGCAATCAGCATAGCGTTCTCCGCGTCTTCTCCACACTTTGACCCTATGATCCAACTGCCGTAGGCAGAATCTGGACTCATCGCTGAACATAACGTTCCTCCACATGTTCAGGTTCCAGGGCACGTGTTGCCGACACCAGCGCAAACGGGCCTGACGGTGAAGGGCAGTCATGGCAGGCCTCCTGGCAGCCCTATGAGACCGGAGATCGGCTGCGTGCAGTCTGTTCCGAATTGTCTGGGCAGAGAGCCGTCGACCATATCGTCCTGCAAACCTTGACTGCAAATCTGTAGAAGACAGCCTACGGTTCCTAAGTGCTGACAGGGTGAGGAAACGGTCTTCTTCGGGTGTCGTCTTCTTGGGACGCCCACTTCGCGGCCTGTCTCTGACATCCCCCGTTATATGGAACTTAACCTTCACTTTGGAGATGGTACTAGGGCTCACTCCAAATAATGCCGCAACTTGGTTTTGCGGAACACCAGCTTGAAGTTGCCCTATAGCACGGGCCCTACCCAGATCAGTCAAACGTGGCATGCCGATTCTTGGAGCAGACACCTACTGACCACTGTAGCAGGGCCCATGCTCACAGATGCTGCCAATCAGGTGCCAATCAGGCACCTGATTGTCAGCACCTGGGGGTACCAGAAGCTCAAAACAAGAGTCAATAGCAACAGCAGAATAAGCTGTTTGGCATTGGCAGAGAAGATTTGGCAAATTTTTCATGGGCGCAACCCATATACTCAGCTCTGCTGCTCATCCCACAAATGCATGTTCCTTACAAATGTGGCACCATTTAAAAGGGAAATAAACAGACTTTCCAACGGTATAAGATTTATTGCCAAGAAGCATTGTTACAACAAAGAAATAATCTACCAAACACAAATCTCCTTACTTTTTGTGCTATGTTTATATTATATCCCTTAACTACTATGTGCATTCAATTCATCCACCTTATTTCGAATGCTCCTCGCATTAAGGCATAAAGTTTTCAGGTTAGTTTTTCTTATCTCCCTTCTATCTTTTGCTTCTGTCCTTTTATGGCCTTCTGTCTCCTTGCATTGGGTCCCATCCCCCTGACCTGTTAGTTTAAACGTGACCTTTCCTATACTCTTTCCCGTTAGCTGCACAGATTGGCATCCACGTTGTTGATTCCACCCCCCCCCCCCCCCCTCCACTTTTTAGTTTAAATCCATCCGTGTGGCACTAGCAAACCTGCCTGCCAGAAAACCTGCCTGCCTGCCAGACTTGTACAAAAGGAACCTTCCAATTAAGGTGCAACCTGTCAGTTTTTACAGGTCACCCCTGCTCTAGAAGAGATTCCAGTGATCTAGAAATCTAAATCCATGCACCAACTTCTCAGCACCCCTGCACCAACTTCTCAGCCACACATTCAGATCCCCTATCTGCCTGTTCCTACCCTCACTAGCACGAGGTACTGGAAGCACCCCAGAGATAACCACCCTAGAAGTCCAGCTTTTCAGCCTCCTATCTAGTTCTCTATACTCACGTTGCAGAACCTCATTCTTACCCACGTCATTTGTGCCTATATGCACAACTACATCCGGCTGCTCACCTTCCCTCGAGGATGTTCTGAAGTCGGTCTGAGACATCTTGGACCCTGGCACCAGTGAGGCAACACACCATCCTCGAGTCTCGCCTGTCGCCACAGAACCTCCTTTCCGCACTTTGGACAATGTAGTCACCCACCACTGTGGCTCTGCCTGACATCGGTCTTGCTGGTCGAGTCTCAACGCTAGGATTCGAGTCATAGACCTGTCCGCCAATCGGACTGGAAGTGTTGTCTGCCCCGACAGCTCCCAAAAAATTCTTTAAGGTTGGAGAGGGAGCAAGTAGGTTGAATGACCTGTGGTATCAACTCAACGTTGGCTTTGGAAATGAGTTTAATGGAGTAGATGCATTTTTCAGATTGTGAAACGGAGAAATGAACATTAAATGAAAAATGTTTCATCTGATCGCCAATTGTATTTAAGTATACAAATGTACCTCTACTGTAGATGTAACCAGTTTATACGGAAGGAAAGAGACAAGTCTCTAATTTCCAGGATTTTTAATATGTTACCCATCCCTCTTCCTTGGCTCCAAATCAGTTTCAGTTGTGCTTTTTCTGAATTATTCATAGGATCGCAAGTCTAGATTGTTTAGATTTGTAGGCTCGGGTACTTCAGATATAGAATCTACACAACTTTAATAATTGAAAATTTAGTTAGAAAGTCCATTATACAATTTATTTACCAAAAGAGAACCGAGAGCCCCATAGAGCTATACAACACGAAACAGGCCCTTTGGCCCACCTTGTGCTGCCAACCAAGTTAGCATATTGGGCTAGTCCCATTTGGGACTACCACTTAGTGGGACAATAGTGATGTTTGTAATTATTTCTACTGACTCAGTTTTATTATTTTTCTTTTAAAATTCCAAATTTTCAATACATCATCTGGTGCAAGAATGAGAGAAGGATGCACTGTTCAGGGAAACATTTAAGCGAGGCCTCATCAGATACATTTCACAATCCAGTCAATATTTATTCCTCAGTGAACATTGTTTGTACAAGAGAAGTGTATTGTACAAGAGAAGTGTATCAGTCTGAAGAAGGGTCTTGACCCGAAACGTCACCCAGTCCTCTCCCGAGATGCTGCCTGACCTGCTGAGTTACTCCAGCATTTTGTGAATAAATACCTTCGATTTGTGCCAGCATCTGCAGTTATCTTCTTATACTAGAAGTGTATTGTCGTTTGTTAGAGGTTTGCTGTGTACAATATTATATTTCCTACTTTACAACTATGGCTATACTTCAGAGGTGAACACAAAATGCTGGAGTAACTCAGCGAGTCAGGCAGCATCTCGGGTGAGAAGGAATGGGTGACGATTCGGGGGGAGGGGAAGGAGAGTGTGCTGCACCAATGCAGGAGAGGTTTGGGCCCAACAATAGACAAAGGTGCAGGAGTAGGCCATTCAGCCCTTCGAGCCAGCACCACCATTCAATGTGATCATGGCTGATCATTCTCAATCAACGGGTCCACTTGGTCTAGTTCCCAGTAAAACTCTACTGCTAAGTACAACTGTATATCTCTTTAAAACTCAAAGACTATTTGCTGTTAAGTAAATTCTGGGTAAAGTCAGAGTTCAAGTGCTCCTAAGGCAACAGTTACCTAATCTTCCTTTTTGAATAAAAAGTACAATTGATGCATTTGTAGGTGACACACTATGACTGCTGTTTTATCTGAAAAGTATAATGTGCTCAAATTTCTAATAGTGGTTTAATGTAGTAGTTAAATCTTACTTAGACTCTTGGTAATGAATCAAATGAGTTTAAATTGCATTTTAATTAGTAACTTAGTGTTATTACCACATAAATTGTACACCAAAAACCAAATGTTCCTCACTCACAAGCTATATCCAATTCTTTCTCACTTCATCTCTCTTCCAACTTGCAATACCTACCCAACCACCACAATCAGTCTGAAGAAGGATCCCAAACTAAATCGCCACCTATCCATGTTCGCTAGAAATGCTGCCTGACCCCGCTGAATTACTCCAGCACTTTGTGTCTTTTTTTTGTAAACTAGTATCTGCAGTTCCTTGTGTTTCTAATCGTAGCCTTGGTGTCTTGCCTTGGCAGCAAAAGTGATCTTTCTTCCTCCAGTGGAGCAATGTCCCAGGCCACCCGTAGTACTTGGGTTTATTACATTGGGCTTGAATTGGTTTTGTCCTGGTATCCTGTTCCACTCCTTCAGTACCATTGTATCCGGAGTTCCGATCATCTTGTCCAGCAACATAATGGATTTTTACAATTGTAACATTTGCAGGGAGCAAGCCTTAAATAGGTAACCCAATAGACATTGCTGCCTTGCGTTGGCTGCAGGGTTAATACAGGCTCTCTCCGACTTGCGTAAGGGTTACAAACCATGAACCCCTACGTAAGTCAGATTTCACGTGTCTGAATCACCATCCCCATCCCCTGCCTGAAATAACTGAAGAAGGTTCTTGACCCGAGATGTCACCAATCCATGTTCTCCAAAGATGCTGCTTGAGTCACTCCAGCCCTGTGTGTCTTTCACTGAGAGTATTACCTGTATCAGGGGCATCTGGCTGCAGCGCGCGGCCTTCTGGGTAAGCACTACCGCCGTTGCTGACTTGTTTCTTCTATAAACCTGAGTGATTGTACAGTGTTGTAGAAATGACAAACTGCCAGAATTGTTTATGCAAGTGCAAGTTTACATATGCCGCCTATTGTGTAAGTCGGGGAGTGCCAGTAGTTTCAGACTGCTGCACCAGCAACTTTTTGACGTAGGAGGCCGCCGTGAGCCTTTTCATTCCTAAAATAGCAAATTCCCAAAGCATGCTGAAAGTAAGCCGCTTTTCATCTGACATTTTGCAGATGGACATGAATGCTGATGCTCTAGCCCCTGTCACATACAAACATGATGGTTGAATTATAATATCTAAATGTTTTATTGGTATTTACTTATTTCTCTCATCCACTCACCCTTTATCATTGGCACTATTATCCAATTTTATGTTCTTAGACAAGTTAATGTTCATAGTTGAGTAAGCTGGTTCATTATCTAAGAAATTGGAGAGTGCACTTGGCATATTGGGTTCAGTTTGGGTCACTAAATTCCAGGAAAGATGCCATTAAGTTGGGAAGAGTGCAGAGAAGGTTTATGAGGATGCTGCCAGGACACCAGGGCTTGAGCTAAAAGGAGAGGTTGTGTAAGGTATGACTTTACTCCTTGGAGTGCAGAAAACTGAGAGATGTACAAAATCGTGAGAGGAATAGATATCATGAATGCAGAGTCTTTTTCCCAGGATAGGGGAATCAAGAGCTTGAGGGCTGAAAAAGGGTGTCCACCCGAAACGTCACCCATTCCTTCTCTCCAGAGATGCTGCCAGTCCTGCTGAGTTACTCCAGAATTTTGTGTCTACCTTCGATTTAAACTAGCATCTGCAGTTCTTTCCTACACAAGAGCTGGAGGGCATTGGTTTAAGGCTAGAGGATAAAGATTTAATAGGAACCTGAAGGGCAACATTTTCGTGCAGAGGGTTGTCAGTATATAGAACAAGCTTCTGAAGCAAGAGGTCATCACAATAACAACATTTAAAAGACATTTTGACAGTTACATTCATAGAGAAACTTTAGAGGGACAATTGAGGGCAAATGGGACTAGCTTGGATGGGCGTCTTGGTCGGCATGGATGAGTTAGTCCGAAGATCCTGTTTCTGTGTTGTAAGACTTCAAAATCAATCACAAAATGACTATTGAAGAGGAACACCATTTTTCTCATCTTACCGATGAGGAAAGACACTAAAACACACAATTGTTTCTCAAATGAGTCTCGGAATTCCAGTTCCTTAGAGATGGGTGTCTCCACCAAACTGCGGAAGCAGGTTGGCACCGTATGCTTATATTTGCTTGTCAATTGTTCCACTGTGGTGCAAAATGTAAGCAAAAATGATGATTATAATGTTAGCCTGAAATGGCTAAATTTGGAGTTGACCACAATCCAGCTGATATTATTGCAGAGCGTACAGAAATGATATCTGTTCTTTGGCTATGTAACACATTTTCCATTTTCTTTTCTTGCACAGTTAATACCTTCAATCATGTTTCATAAATACTGTGTCATCTTGGGACAAACAAGACAATGCACAAGAAAAACACAGAAGTTGTCCATCTGTCACTGGCTTGTTTTTTAATCTAAATTTTGAAGTCATTTTAATCTAGATCAAGAAACTTCAATGCACAATATTTCACTTGTGCTCTTGCCCAAAGGCTTTGGCACTTGAGCACTAAATATCATCTCACTACTAAGCTAAAGTTGAGAATGGGCAGCACTGTGCCGCGGCCTCAGTGCCAGCAACTAGGTTTCATCGTGACCTCCAATGCTGTCTTTGTGGAGTTTGTATGTTCCCTGCGACTGCATGGGTTTCCTCTCGGTGCACTGGTTTCCTCCCACGTTCCAAAGATGTGTATGTTAGTCTGCTTAGTGGTCACTATTGTGTAGGTGAGTAATAGAATCTGGGGAAAGCTGATGGGAATGTGTTAGAGAAAATATGGGATTGATGTAGCGTTAGTGTAAATGTGTGAGTATTGGTCAATGCTGATTCAGTCTGCTTCTGTGCATGTCCCACTGGAAGTATAATATTAGACAGCAGTTTGCATAGTGGTGAGCTGCCCCATGCTGCTATATAAAATAATGAGAGGCATAGATAGAACAGACAGTCAGAACCCATTTCCCCAGGCGTACATGTCAAAGACTAGAGGATAAGGTGAAAGGGGCAAACTTTAAAGGAGACTAGGCCAAGTGTGCCCGTTGGGCCCGTCCTCGTAGGGTTTCCATTGTAACCGGGAGGGGGGGAGGGAGGATGGGAGGGGGAGAGGGATGGAAGGGTGGAGTGGGGGAGGGAGGGATGGAGGGAAGGGTGGAGGGGGGGAGGGAGGGGGAGGATGGGGGGAGGGAGAGGGGGGGGAGGGAGAGGGAGGGAGGGAGGGGGGCGGGCGGGAGGTGTGGAGGGGTTGAGGGAAGGGGACCTCCCCTTTTCCCAGTACCCCTCTTTCCCCCACCACCAAACCCCCTCCGCAACGACCCCTGTTGTCCCCCTCCCCAGTCCCCATTCTCAGCCCCCCCCCCATTCTCTCTCCCCCAGACACACTCTAAGTGCTTTTTTCGCAACACTTGCCCCGGGGGCACACGAGCATAGGGGCCCCATGCTCATCTGTGTATGTTAAGTGACTTGCAATAAAAAACACCACTTTAAAACAATAAGTGCTTTTTTCGTAACATTCCCGGTTACTAAGTGCTTCTCACGGTGATCTGTAATTGCTTTTCGCAACAATGTAGCACCCAACTCACACAAGCATTGTGGCGTCACACGCTGAAGACCTTGAAAAAAACGGTTAGAAAAAAAATGTTTTGACTTTTTAAACCTCTAAAGAGTAGACACACAATAGCAGCTGCTTGTCCATTGTGACGTCACACGCTGAATACCGCGGGGGGGGGGGGGGGGGAAGGGGGGTCAGCTCGAGCTCATCTCACAGGGGCATTGTGACATCACACGCTGAAGACCTTCAATAAATCCGCACCGCAGCGCCCCCCTGAAAACCTTCAATAAATCAGGGGGGGCAGCGCTGTAAAACCTCTGTAACTTAAAAAATATGCGACCAAATTAAATGAAAATATCACGGCCGGTCGTCCGGGAGATTGGCGATTAAGGCGGTGCAAAAACCATGGCGCGACGGTTTACCGTTTTGCAGATATCACTGATCCAAATATAGAAACATATACGTATATATATTCATATATTCACAAGATCTGAGTTTTAAGATTGGTGTTTGCCAGGATCATGTTGCCAGGGATGGTGGTAGTGGCATTTAAGAGGTTTTGGACAGGCACATGGATTTCGATCACACGCGGGCAGAGGAAATTAGTTTAATTTGACATGTTTGTCACCGACATTGTGGGCCAAATGTGCTGTGGTGTACTGTTGTATGTTCAATGCTTTGTGAAATAAACACAAACTTATCTTCATTGATCTCAACTTGCTCGAGGCAGATAGCCTGATTCCTTGTGGCAAGGTCTTTTTCCATGGTAAGGATTTCCATGCTGGGACCAATCGCATGGGAAACAAGAACAAACCCCTCCTATCAAAGGTTTTGATGTAATGGAAAAGTTTGCTCCATAACTTAATGAGAACCGTCAAAGACTGCATATTACAAACACTCAAAAGCCTGTCAGCATTCAAAAACAAAAGCAAAAAACATTTGGAGTGCTTTAGGGTTTACAAAAAGAATCTAAATTACCAAACAGTTACCCAAATCCCTCACAGCTGTTACCAGCTGTTGAATTGTGGTGAAACACTCCGTACACCTGTGGACATTGCACTGAAAATCACGGGAGGTGGCCTCAGCTTCTGGCTTCCACATGGAACTCCGGGAAGCTTTCCAGGTGGCTGAAACAACAGCAGAATGCTGCTGATGGTTTTGGAAATCCTGGAAATGCTGACAGTTCCTTGGGGAAGTGTTGGGAGTTGTGCCAAATGTTTCTTAACAAAATCCGAATCATCAAGGAGCGGCACAGTAGCACAGCGGTGGAACTGCTGCCTTACAGTGCCAGTGGCCCGGGTTCGAGCCTGAAGACGGGTGCTGTCTGCACGGAGTTTGTACGTTCTCTCTGTGACTGCATGGGTTTTCTCTGTGACAATAGACAATAGACAATAGGTGCAGGAGTAGGCCATTCAGCCCTTCGAGCCAGCACCGCCATTCAATGCGATCATGGCTGATCACTCTCAATCAGTACCCCGTTCCTGCCTTCTCCCCATACCCCCTCACTCCGCTATCCTTAAGAGCTCTATCCAGCTCTCTCTTGGAAGCATCCAACGAACTGGCCTCCACTGCCTTCTGAGGCAGAGAATTCCACACCTTCACCACTCTCTGACTGAAAAAGTTCTTCCTCATCTCCGTTCTAAATGGCCTACCCCTTATTCTTAAACTGTGGCCCCTTGTTCTGGACTCCCCCAACATTGGGAACATGTTTCCTGCCTCTAATGTGTCCAATCCCCTAATTATCTTATATGTTTCAATAAGATCCCCCCTCATCCTTCTAAATTCCAGTGTATACAAGCCCAATCGCTCCAGCCTTTCAACATACGACAGTCCCGCCATTCCGGGAATTAACCTAGTGAACCTACGCTGCACGCGCTCCATAGCAAGAATATCCTTCCTCAAATTTGGAGACCAAAACTGCACACAGTACTCCAGGTGCGGTCTCACCAGGGCCCGGTACAACTGTAGAAGGACCTCTTTGCTCCTATACTCAACTCCTCTTGTTATGAAGGCCAACATTCCATTGGCTTTCTTCACTGCCTGCTGTACCTGCATGCTTCCTTTCATTGACTGATGCACTAGGACACCCAGATCTCGTTGAACTCCCCCTCCTCCTAACTTGACACCATTCAGATAATAATCTGCCTTTCTATTCTTACTTCCAAAGTGAATAACCTCACACTTATCTACATTAAGCTGCATCTGCCATGTATCCGCCCACTCACACAACCTGTCCAAGTCACCCTGCAGCCTTATTGCATCTTCCTCACAATTCACACTACCCCCCAGCTTAGTATCATCTGCAAATTTGCTAATGGTACTTTTAATCCCTTCGTCTAAGTCATTAATGTATATCGTAAATAGCTGGGGTCCCAGCACCGAACCTTGCGGTACCCCACTGGTCACTGCCTGCCATTCCGAAAGGGACCCATTTATCCCCACTCTTTGCTTTCTGTCTGTCAACCAATTTTCTATCCATGTCAGTACCCTCCCCCCAATACCATGTGCCCTAATTTTGCCCACTAATCTCCTATGTGGGACCTTGTCGAAGGCTTTCTGAAAGTCGAGGTACACCACATCCACTGACTCTCCCCTGTCAATTTTCCTAGTTACATCCTGGTACAGCTCTGGTTTCCTCCCACATTCCAAAGGCGTACAGGTTTGTAGGCTGATTTGGTTCAGTAAAAATTGTAAGTTGTCCCTCGTGTACAGGATAGTGCTGGTGTACGGGGATCGCTGGTCAGCGCAGACTTGGGCCGAAAGCGTCTCTTTCCGAGCTGTATCTCTAAAACTAAAATTTAAATCTAATCTGATTTTGGGTGTCTTACACAACAACAAGTAAAAGCAGCTTATTTTAATTGAGTGGATCAATGTGATTGCAACGCTAGTATCTTGGTTTTGGTCACTTATTTTTTATATAATTTAAGTCAGCTGATGCTTTAAAACGAAACTTTTTCCTCTGAAGATCTTGCCCTTACAGAATTTACAAATCGCTTCCCATAAAATTTGAGATAAGGAATAAAAATTTGTTCTAGGATTTATGTCCGGAGGGAAAAAAGTAAAATTTTCAACTCGTGCTTCATATAGATGACATTTTGCATCGTGGAAAATTGCTAGGAATGTGATCCCCATAATACAGGAGTTGGCAGTACATTGAAGTATATTTATCAATGAAAAGTTTTAAAGTATTGCATGCTAAATTGCATTAAACATGTTGCCCTTCACTATTTACAAAAATGCGTACATTCATTGTGTACTTACTATTTCAAAGTGAATTGCACAATACATTTGTCTTCATATTGTTATGAGTATTTATTCAGGTAAACCTAATGTGGCAAATGACTATACATTAGTATTGATTTTGCTGTAATGACTTGAAGGTTTGTTAACCCACCAACTCTGCACAAAATGAATAGTGCGCTAAGGTATGAGGCTGTAAATTGTATAACTAATGATAATTATTGCCAGCTAACCTTTCTGAAAGTGAACAGTTAATTCTAATTATCTAGTGTCTCATTTGTGGTGAAGAAAATTGTTACTACAGATTTTAATTTTGTTTTGTTCGGCCCTGTATCTTCTGTTACTCTCTCTTCTCTTAATCTCATTGCCATTTCCTAATATTTCTTTCACTTTCTCTAAATCATTTGATTTTTGTTTCTTTATTTTTCTTGGCTTTCCCACCACCCATTTAATCATAAAATTAGTTCACTCTGGGTAAAGAGTCCTGTTGTCACTTGCCCCATTCACTTGCCTTTCAGTTTCCTAGTAGATGGCATCACATTGGTAAAGGTAATTTGTGCAGTTGGTAAGCCCGTGGAAATGTCTGTGAGCAGTTGTCAGCAAAGTGGGAGCAAACACCAGCCCCTTGCCACTGAGATCAGGACTCTTAACTCCGCATCATCTGCGATCTGTAAATCTAAATCATGATAGATGTTGATCTGCGAAATAAAGCTTAAGCATCCCCAGATATACCAGGTGGTGGTGTAGCTCTTTATGTAGACATGAATTATAATTATAAGGTGGTGGAAGAAATCTCAACTGTGGTAGATAATGTACTTGAATACAGGAATACAGAGCTTTATTTGTCATTCGGTACCGAGGTACCGAACGAAATTACATTGCAGTCACACACAAAAAAAAAGAACACAAGACACATAACCCCAACACAAACATCCATCACAGTGACTCCAAACACCCCCTCACTGTGATGGAGGCAACAAAACTTCCACTCTCTTCCCCACGCCCACGGACAGACAGCTCGTCCTCGACCGGCCCGCACAGTCCCCGCAAGGGGATGGAAGTCCCCGCGGCCGAGCCGTACCGGGTGCTGAAACGTCCCGTGACCGAGCCGGGCGATGGAAGGCCCCGCGGCCGTACCGTGCGCTGCTAAGTCCCGCGGCCGAGCCGCACCGTGCGATGTTAGGTCCCGCGGCCGAGCCGCACCAGCGATGTAAAGTCCCGCGGCCTAGCCGCACCGGGCGATGTGAATGTGTTACAATAGAAATATGTATGGGAAAGAAAAAAAATGTAATTGTAAGTTGTATATATAGAACATCAGGGTCTAATATAGACACATTTAAAGACTGGATGGAGGAACATTTTACAAAAACAAATCATAAAGTTATGTTTATCTGCGGCGACTTCAATATTGATTTGCTAAATCCGAATAATCATAAAATGACTGAGGAATTTATCAATACATTGTACAGTATCAGCCTATATCCCAAAATTACCAGACCCAGTCGGATTACTTCCCATTGTGCTACATTAATTGATAATATGTTTACTAATGATATAGATAACAATACAGTAGGAGGATTATTAGTAAATGACATCAGTGACCACTTTCCAGTTTTTACAGTTTATAACAGCAACTACGGAAAAAATAAGCAGGACAATAAACAAGAATACCGAAGGGTTAGGACAGAAGAGTCCATGATTGCACTTAAAAATGATTTACTTGCACAAAACTGGGAATTAATATATAAAGAAAATGATATTGATAAAGCTTATGATGAATTTTTAAGAATATTTAAAATACTATATGATAAAAATTGTCCAATGAAACAATATTGTAGAGAAATAAAGTATAAAGATAATCATTGGATGTCAAAAGGATTGCTAAATGCCTGCAAAAAGAAAAACACTATACAGAGAATTCATTAAACATAGAACTATAGAAGCAGAAAATAAATATAAGAAATATAAAAACAAGTTAACTAATATCATGAGAAATTGTAAGAAAGAATATTATAATAAACTATTAGAAAACAATAAACACAACATTAAGGGTATATGGAATATATTAAACAGCATAATTAGAAATAACTCTAGACAGATTAATTACCCGCAGTATTTTATAGAAAATGATAAGACAATAAATAACATGGATGACGTGGTTAATAAATTTAATAATTTTTTTGTAAGTGTTGGACCTAATTTACCAGAAAAAATCCCAGATCCGGTGACATCTAATGATAATCTTATAGAAACGAATCCAAGTACAATGTTTCTTAAACCGGTAGAAGAAATGGAGATTGTAGATATTGTTAATAAATGCAAGAATAAAACATCCACTGATTATAATGAGACAGATATGAAAATAGTAAAAAAAAGGTAATTGATGGGATTTCTAAACCACTAACACACATTTTTAACATCATTACAAACCGGTCAATTTCCCAATAATATGAAAATAGCTAAAGTTATTCCGCTGTATAAAACTGGAGATAAACACCACTTCACAAATTACAGACCTGTCTCTCTTCTCCCACAGTTCTCTAAAATTCTGGAAAAACTTTTCGTCAACAGATTAGACAATTTCATAGATAAGCACAATTTACTCTCTAATAGTCAATATGGATTCAGAAGTAACCGGTCAACATCACTAGCTTTAACTGAACTCATTGAACAGATCACAAATTCTATAGATAAAAAGAAATATGCTGTTGGGGTATTCATTGATCTAAAAAAAGCATTCGATACAATAAATCATGAAATATTAATCAATAAATTGGAACTATATGGGATTAGGGGGTTGGCTTTAGAGTGGGTTAGAAGTTATTTAAAGAACAGGAAACAATTCGTGAAGATGGGAGAATATCAGTCTGGATGTTTGGACATTGTTTGTGGAGTCCCCCAGGGGTCAGTGTTGGGTCCTAAACTCTTCATCATCTACATCAATGATATATGTAAATTATCAAAAATATTGAAATTCATCCTATTTGCTGATGACACTAACATTCTTGGTTCTGGTGAAAATTTACAGCAACTTTTGCACAGTATCACGTCAGAATTTTGCAAAATTAAAAAATGGTTTGACATTAACAAATTATCACTAAACTTGAGCAAAACAAAAATTATGATATTTGGGAACAGTAAAATAAACAATCAAGCACAGGTACAGATAGAGGGTGTTAACATAGAAAGAGTAAATGAAACTAAATTCCTTGGGGTGATAATAGATGAAAAAATTTACTGGAAATCTCACATTAAACATATCCACAGTAAAGTATCTAGAAGCATTTCAGTTCTGGCCAAAGCAAAACATTTCCTAGATAACAAATCACTTCGCATTCTGTTCTGTTCACTAGTTTCACCTTATTTAAGTTACTGTATAGAGGTGTGGGGAAGTACATATATAAGTTCACTACAACCACTATTTATACTGCAAAAAAGAGCCATTAGAATAATTCATAATGTTGGTTTTTGTGAACACACCAACTCATTATTTATAAAGTCTAAAATAATCAAATTTTATGACATTGTGGAATATCAAACAGCTCAATTCATGTACAAAGTGAGAAACAATTTGCTACCAAGTAACTTA
Source organism: Rhinoraja longicauda (assembly GCF_053455715.1). Taxonomy (NCBI): domain Eukaryota; kingdom Metazoa; phylum Chordata; class Chondrichthyes; order Rajiformes; family Arhynchobatidae; genus Rhinoraja; species Rhinoraja longicauda. The sequence continues at coordinate 23,165,403 of NC_135964.1, read as the reverse complement.
CAGGAAATGTTTTATGAAAGAGAGGGGGGGGTATAATTTAAGGGGAACATTAAATTTCAAGATTCGCAATACTCGAACAACAATGAAAAGATTTTCTATATCAATCAGTGGAGTAAAGCTATGGAACAGAATGAATGCGGAATTAAAACAATGTTCAAACATCATCCAGTTTAAAAACAAATATAAACACATGATTTTTTCTAGGTACAGTGAGGAGGGGGATTAACAGTCACCAGGGGTCTACATATAATACATCATTATTTAAATAAGTATATCTATATGAACATATAAGGGTGTATGAGTATTTTTGTATTAATATCTGATACTTGATAAATATTGATTAGGGAATGGGGGTAGGATTAAATAAGTTCACACTTCCTACTCCTTTTCGCACATGTTAAGTAATGGATGAAATTCCTTGTATTTCTTCTGTTTTTTTGTTTATTTTGTTTTTTAATTGATGTCTTTTAACATGTTCGAAATAAAATAAAATGAAATGAAATGAAATGAAATATATTTCCATTCATGAAAGATTGAAGTATTTGCACTTAACTGTTGTATTTTATTGTGAGTGCATAAGACATAGCAGCAAAATTAGGCCATTTGGCCCTTTGAGTCTGCTCCACCATAGAGTCATAGTTATACTGTGTGGGAACAGGCCCTTCGGCCCAACTTGCCCACGCCGACCAACATGCCATCTACACCAGTCCCCCCGCCTGCTTTTAGCCCATATCCCTCCAATCCTATCCATGTACATGTCCAAATGTTTTATAAACATTTGATCCTGATCATCAATTTTTCCCACTCAATCCCATTCTCCTGCCTTCTCTCCATAATCTTTGATGCCCGTACTAACCAAGAACCTATCAATCTCCGCTTTAAAAATACCCAAATGACTTGGCCTCCATCGCCATCTGTGGCAATGAATTCCACAGATTCACCACTCTCTAGTTACAGAAATTCCTTCTCATAATCTCAGGGTGGCACAGCTGGTAGATCCCGGGTTTGCTCCTGACCTCGGACGCTGTGTTTGTGGAGTTTGCATGTTCTCCCTGAGACCAGTGGGGTTTCCTCCTACATTCCAGAGACCTGCGGGTTTGCAGGTTAATTGGCCTCTGAAAAATCATAAAAATGATGTGTAGGGAATAGATGAGAAAGTGGGATAACATAGAACTAGTATGAACGGGTGATTGATGGTTGGCACGGATGGTGTGCCGAAGGGCTGGTTTCCACGCTGTATCTCTGAACATAAACAATATGTCAGGGCATTCTCTTACCTTTTTGTATTGAATACACATTTCAATGGTAAGTTATTTTGTACATCTCTTAACTTCCAACGGTATTATAGTGATGAGTATTTTTAACGTTTAAAACAGTCGCTGCTATTTTACAGTGAGAATTCTTAGTTCACTTTTGCCTACGGTTTGATCCGGACTACGGGTGATGTCTGTACGGAGTTTGAACATTCTCCCCATGACCTGCATGGATTTTCTCCGAGATCTTCGGTTTCCTCCCACATTCCAAAGACGTGCAGGTTTGTAGGTTAATTGGCTTGCTAAATGTAAAAATTGTCCCTCGTGGGTGTAGGATAATGTTAATGTGCGGGGATCGCTGATTGGCGCGGACCCGGTGGGCCGAAGGGCCTGTTTCCGTGCTGTATCTCTAAACTAAAAATAATTGCACGATTTCATAAATCGTGTGAGGAAATGAATGGGACTGAATCATTGCTCACTTCTTTTACTTGTACCTGTAACGTGCACACTGTTTTTAACACGATTGCTTTGTTCAGTTTTAGATCTTTTTGTTTTGTAGGATCTGGATACACCCCGGTAGAAGACGATGAGGACATTTATGCAAATGAAGCCCACTACTCTAGATACGAAGGTGAATGGTTTATCGACATGTTATGTGTAACTGTTGAAAGGAGTTGAATCCTTTATCAGTTCATCAATCATATTGATAATGGTGTGTCCTTGTGTTTGGCTGCTGTCTGAGCTGGAAATTGGACCAGATTTCATGGCCTCTTCAATTTCATGTTGCTGATGTCTGATACAATACTTGGTTTTCTTTCTCACCACATGTAAGTGCAAATTGTGGGAAGTTTTAGGAGCCGCAAGCTCTTAACTGCCTTTATAACCTTATTGGTTATATCGGGGAGATAAGAGTTTGTGGCACCTAAAACTTTCCACAATTTGCACTGATATTAAGCTTTATATCAAACCTACCAGAGAAACATCTACTTTAATCTTCAGAAATCTCCATGGTACCCTGTTGTCCAACAAAAGAATCAGGTTGGTCCCCCAAATCATGGAAGGAATTTGGCCTACTTAGCAGCTAAATTGTTGAGGGGGAGTGGGGGGAGGGGGAGGGGGGATGTGTGGGAGAGGGGAGGGTGCTAGTCAATGCAGGTTTTGGGGAGTTTTAAGGGGGATGGAGAGGGGGATGAGGTGGTTGGGGGAGAGGGGGATGGAGTGAGTGAGGGGGGAGATGGGGTGAATAGGGATTGAGTGGGTGAGTGTGGGGGAGGGGAGGGTGCTAGACCAATGCAGGAGAGACTGGGTCCACGGCTCGCTCTGGCTGCAGCGCTGGCGACACAGGGCTGAGGTGAGTGGCTCCCTCTCCCCTTCCCTGTCCCCCCTCGCCTGCCCACGGTCCCGGGAGACACTCCCAGCCCGACATCGGGCTTCGTCTGTTGGAGATGGTTGCCGGGCCCGCAGGATCGTCAGCTGGGGGAGGGTTGCCCCAGGAGAGGCCCGCAGGAGAGATTTGGACCCAGTGGGTCCACCTCAGTCTAGTAATATATAACAATACATACAACCATTAAAATATATTGTTAAAGTTGTTCATCAGATTAATCTATATTTATCTCTGTAAACAAGTTTTAATTAGAATAATCCTGCAAAGACAATAGACAATAGGTGCAGGTGGAGGCCATTTGGCCCTTCGAGCCAGCACCGCCATTCAATGTGATCATGGCTGATCATTCTCAATCAGTACCCCGTTCCTGCCTTCTCCCCATACCCCCTGACTCCGCTATCCTTAAGAGCTCTATCTAGTAGATTAGTAGACAGTAGATTTCTGGTCATATTTTAAAAGAAGATAAATATTAAATATATATGTTGTAAAGAATGTGAAGTTGGCATGAAATTATTCTAAATTTACATGCATATTGTATCAGATATCAGTAATGATTTGTGTCAATTTGGGCTCTTGATGTGTAGTTATCAGAATCTCACACATTGTCAGTATGATTGTTTCAACATTGCTTTGGAAACAGTGTCAATGTTGAAACCTAATAGATTGTAACATGACCATTCAATTCGTGATTAATTTACTTTGCAGGTTCTGATTTGCAAGTTTGACATTGTGTAATGTTGCAGTAATTTTTGTTTTTTTGTAATCTTGGCTCAGTTTAGAGATCACCAAATAGGATCTTTATTAAGAAGTTGATATTTTGTGATAAATAATTCATAATGTGGATGAAATGCTTCTCTAATAGAAATATTATAATGATATGCATGAGGCAAGCTTAATCTGATATCACTGGTGAAGATAATTAATGAACAACACTTTGGTGGCAGTTTACTACAATATAGCTCACCATGCATGCAGCTGCTTGCTGTTCATTTGCTGGAACTAGACTGTTGGGTGATGTATCCAAATCTCATGTAAAAATAAATCTTGTCTCCGAGCTATCTCCCATCATGGGCATGTGCCTGAATCCTGGTACATTGTAAGTATCAAGGCAATTATATTGTTTTTGTGAAAAATCTACTGAAGTCAACACAATAAACCACATGAAATCTGAATTAATGAAGGCTTGTTTGAGAGTGGGAAGAAAGAATAATTTTGCATTTCAAGAGAGTACAATGAGGAAGAGCTGCAGCAGCAATCAATTAAGTTGAGTGCGTGCAGGTTGCTTAGGTAAGCCCACAGTGGTGCAGTGGTAGAGTTGCTGGTGTATAGCACCAGAGATCTTTGTTCGATTCATCTGTATGGAGTTTGTACGTTCTCAATGTGAACGCCTGGGTTTTCTCTGGGTGCTCTGGTTTCCTCCCACATTCCACAGATGTACAGGTTTGTAAGTTAATTGGCTTTTGTAAATTGTCCCTATTGTGCAGAATAGAACTTGTGTATGGGTTGTTCGTTGGTCAGCGTGGACTCTGTGGGCTGAAGGGCGTGTTTCTGCGTGGTATCTCGAAAGACTAAAGTAAAATATGTAGTTACATATCTGGGTGATTTCATTCTACACATTGAAAGCGTCAGCCCCACAGAGGAATTGTGAAAACGTTTGGCGCCGGAAACGAGGCGACTTTTGCATAGTCTACCTCAGTGTAATCTACTATTCTTACACTCTTGTACTTAAGTATGATTGTGCCTATGTATGGTAAGATTTTTCATGAACTGTATGCAGAAAAGAGCCTAGGTACATAAAGTACATGAAATTAGTTTATCTCTCCCAAAGGTTCCCCTTCTGAGTAAAGTAAAATTGAGTTACTCAAAATTCTGAGTAAGGTAAAATTGGCCTAGGATTTGTCAGAGGTGCGAATTTTGAAATGAGAGTTATGACTTGAATTTTTTATTCATTTGCAGTTGATGCAGTTTTATTTTTGGCTATCTGATTTGTGGTAAGTGATAAAACCAACGATAGTTTATCTACCTAACCAATGGAATTCAAAGCTAGGCAGTCAAACAGCAGGAAATGCGTTATACATTGGAAATTGAAATGAAACCAAAATTGCTAGAAATACTCATCAGGTCAGGCAGCATCTTTGGAGAGAAAAAGGGAGTTAATGATTCAGAATCATGACCTTTCATCAGAACTGTTTCAAGAATTCTGATTGAAGGTTATAGATCTGAAATGCTATCTCTATTTCTCAGCAAGTGGCAATGGGTGAAACAGAGCGATATCCAAGGCAAGTTCCCTGAAATGATACATGCCTGAGGCAGAAATGGTAGCTATGCATTAACTGTTATTGCTGTTCACAGATATTCCACAGTGCGCTCCTTTTAAGCTCAAAAATGGTTATGTCAGATGCAGAACGCCACAAGGTGTCCATTACCAAAATGCGCAGGGGACAATGTGTGATCTTTCTTGCCGATATGGATATGAAATTCACGGACTCAACCGGGTCCATTGCCTTTCAACCAAGCGCTGGACACAGACTGTTTCTTGCAGAGGTGGGTAATACCAAGTGCTCTGGGTTTGTAAAAGCATAAATGAAAATTAATGAATCACAGTTTACGTACACACTCAGTGGTGGATGACAGAAGATTATCATTGGGAGTAAAACACAAACTTCTGGAGTAACTCAGTTGTCAGGCATTATCTATGGAGGTCATGGATAGGCAGCATTTTGGGTCAGGACCCTTTTTCAGATGGAAAATAAGGATTAGTAGGTCTTTAAATCTGCCATTCCAAAACATGATGGTTGAACTGATCAATGATCTCATCAATTTTTCTACACAAACGTTAGAGACTCCAGGAGAGTCAAGAGCTCGTAGAGCCATGGGGTCAGTTATACAGCATGGAAATAGGCCCCTTCAGACCAACTCGTCCATGTCAACCAAGATGCCCCATTTGGCAGTCGCATTTTCCCACATCCCTCTAAACCTTTCCTATCCATATGCCTGTCCAACCCTTCCGAATTTGGCGGAAAGTTTCCTCTTTCTTATTTCATTTCCACCATTCCGATTTCCACTCACATTTTTCCGCAAAACACATGCCTCGCCTCTCGCCCCGCCCCGCCCCGCCGCTCGCCTCTGGCCTCGCCGCTGGGCTCGCAGCGCCTCACTGCTGGCCCCGACTCGCCGCTGGCCCGGTCTCACCTCACCGCTGGCCTCACCTCGCCTCTCCACTGGCCCCGCCTCACCTTGCCGCTCGCCTCGCCCTCGCCTCACGTCGCTGGCCCCGAGTCGCCTCGCCGCTGGCCCCGCCTCGCCTCGCCGCTGGCCTCACCTCTCGGCTGGCCTTCCATCGCCGCTGGTCTCGCCTCACCTCGCCGCTTGCCTCGACTCGCCTCACCTTGCCACTGGGTTCGCTTCGCTACGTAGCGTGAGGCCCATTGATGTTGAGAGGGGATGTGGTGTGGGGGTCGGGGGGGTGGAGTAAGGGAGAGGAGGGGGGTGGGGGAGGATGGGAGGGGGAGGGGGAGGAGAGGAGGGGGGTGGGGGGGAGTGGAGGTGAGGGGAAAAGGTGTGGAGGGTGGGAGTGAGGGGGAAAGGGGAGGGGAGTATGGGGTAGGCAGGAGTGGGGGGGGTCGGGAGTGGGGGGAGGGCGTGAATAGGGGGGAAAGGGGGGAGGGGAGTAGGGGGGAGTCGGGAGTGAGTGTAGAGTGGGAGTGGGGGGAGAGGAGTGGGGGGGAGGGTAGTGGGGGGAGGGGGGACATGGACTGTTGTGATTTGCTGTTGAAGACCACTGGAGCAAGTATGTCGTCAATGAAATTAGGTAAGTGCAGTTTTAAATGAAACTCTTTCTTCATAACTTAGTCATACATTTTGTGTAAGGAAAAAGCAAAATAGAGAAAACAAAACAAAACAATTTTTTCTTTGTGTTGTAAAAAGTGTTTCTGTTCAATAACCTTTCTATAAATGGCAGAATATACTCATGATAGGCCTAACACTGTACATGTAGTCCAAGAACTAAAGACTGTTGGAACTAATAGCAGTTTTTCACACGTGAATGTAGCGCAATGCTTACATGCATTTGGCGTGCATACGTTTTTTTTTGCTGAAATGTTGCATAATGCGCCATATTATGAATTTTGTTGTAAAATTCTGAATTTTGGACATCAAAATTGTGAATTTGTAAAATCAAATGTTGGGAGGTCTGCTGTCCAAATGTCTTTTAAATGCTGTTATTGTACCTGCCTCAACAACCTCCTCTGGCCGTTCATTCCAAATACCATCCATACTGAGTGAAAAAGTTGCCCCTTCTTTTTCCTCTCACCTTAAACCTATTAAATCCCGGATTCCCTTCCCTAGGTAAAAGACTGCGTTCATCCTATTAATTCCCTTCATGATTTTAAACACCTCCATAAGAACATCCCTCACAACCCCCTGTGCTCCAAGGCATAAAGTCCTATCTGCTGTTTTGGTATGTAAGTATATTGTTACTTTAAAAAATTTATTTGAGATATGGACATCATCGACAATGCCAGCATTAGTTTCCTATCCCTGATTATTAAGAAAATAGCAGAGAGCTGCTTTCTTGAACTGCTGCAGTACTGATGAAGTGTGACTTGTTGGACTGCATTTATTGCACAATACATATCTTATAGATGTTTTTAATGGGGTGATGTAATCCTAGAATTGCATGGTTTCAACAAGAAATTATATTATCCTCATTGAGTCGTTTAGCATGGAAATGGGACCTTTGGCCCACCAAGTCCTCACGGACCATCAAGTGCCCATTTTAATCTCCCCACATTTCCACAAACTCTTCCCAGATTCTACAACTCAAATTACACACCAGGGCCAATTTACAGTGGTCAGTTAACCTACTAACCTGCACGTCTTTGTGGAAATGGGAGGAAATTGGAGCATTTGTGTTCACGAGGAGAGCATGCAAACTTCACACCTACAGCACCAGAGGTCAAGATTGAAAACAGGTTATTGGACTTGAGGTAGCAGCTCTACTGGCTGCACCAACTCTGCCACTCTCCTGAGGGGAAAGGAAAAAAAGAGAGCTATTGTTTCAAATCATTACATTTATTTTATTTTTCTCCCCTAGAAATACGATGTCCCAAGCTTTCGTTGTCAACTCAGGGGTATGCAAAGTGCTCAGATGGAGCCTATTTTAAATCGAAGTGTGATTTTTATTGTACACCTGGATATAAAGTTATGGGAACAAAGGATGTGATATGCATGCACAATAAAGTGTGGAGTGGAAAAGAGCCATCTTGTCAGGGTGAGTTACATTCAAAAATAATTTTTAAATGATAAAATCGGATGTTTAAACATTATAAAGCAGAGGATGTATTGGAAATATGAACTATTTCATAATTTCAGTGTATATTTTGTAATTTTATATTGCATGTCTTGCACTCAGCCTACCCATAAACTTCATGTTGTCATTTTGTTTATAAATATTTAACATTAAAATTCCTTATGCAATTCTTTCTGAATTTCGCAAGATAAATGTATGTCCTTCATTGTTTATTGATGAATGCACTGTATCATTTCTGGTTTATTTGTGATATTCTTCTAAGTAATTTATTGTCCAAAAATTATTTTTGAAAGGCATCCATGAAATTGGGATCTCGCTTAGCCTAAGATCCCCCTCTCTAAGCCTTTATCCTGTATCTGTACACAGTGGACGGCTTGATTGTAATCATATAGTCTTTTTGCTGACTGCCTAGCACACAACAAAAAAGCTTTTAACTGTACTTTGGTACACATGACAATAATAAACCAAACTAAACTAAAGCTGATAGATTTAACTACTCTTTAATAATTTAAAAAGCTGTGATTTCAATTTATAGATTATATGGGACACAAATTATTTTACTGCATGTCCCATGTGCCCACAGTTGTCTGGGGTCATTTCTTGGGAGGTAAAATGGTCATGGAGTCATACAGCTTGGAAACAGGCCCTTCGACCCAACTTGCCCACCCCCATCAACATGTCCCATCAACACTGATCCCACCTGCGTATGTTCGGCCCATGTTCGGCGTATGTATGTTCGGCACGGACTTGGTGGACCGAAAAGGCCTGTTTCCGCGCTGTATATATATGATATGATATGATATCCCTCTAAACCTGTCCTATCCATGTACTTGTCCAAATGTTTTTTAAATGTTGTGATAGTACCTGCTTCAACTATTTCCTCCAGCAGGTCGTTCCATATACCGACCACCCTTTGTGTAAAAAAAAAAAAAAAGTTTCTCTTGGGTTCCTATTACATCGGCCCGAATCACACTGTGGTCACTAGCAAAGGCCCAGCTATGTGTGGTTTGAAGCACTGCAGTCGAACAGGCACTGCCTGGATCTCCCACGACAGTCTTTGCCGGAAGTCGCAGCTGGGGACCAAACTCGGCTTCCTGTCAAAACGTTGTGGCTCTTAACAGTTTGTGGGTATTCAAAGTACTTTAATATTGATGCAAATAATTAAAATTAAGTTTTTACAAATAAACATGTGGATTGACAAAGATCAATCTGAAATTAATTTTCCTAATTCGTTGGTCAAAAATAGAGTGCTGGAGAAAATCAACGGGTCAGGAAGCATCTGGGGAGGGACTGGACAAGCGATGTTTTGCACCGGGACACTTCTTCAGATCAAAACATTGCCTATAAGGCAGAGATAGATAGATTCTTGTTTAGTACGGATGTCAGGGGTTATGGGAAGAAGGCAGGAGAATGGGGTTAAGACAGAGGGATAGATCAGCCATGATCAAAGATAATAGAGCGGAGGAAGATAGACCACTCCGTCGAAATCACCTATACTGGTGTAGTACGCAAAGGAGCCATTTTAGTAGGCAAAACCCGCCGTCCGTTATACCTCTCGCAGTGTAATCAGTGTTTTGGGGAACAGTATGTGTGATGATACCATAAAAATGCAGAATATATCTTATCCATCAATTCACAGATTTTTTCTATTTTTCTTTTAAAATGTTGCTGCAAGTTTCTGCCTACTAAAATGGTGCCATGACATACTACGGTTTTTAGGGTCGAGTGGTCTGTCTTGCTCTGCTCTATTATCTTTGGCCATGATTGAATGGTGGAGTAGACGATGGGCTGAATGGCCTAATTCTGCTCCTATCACCAATTACTTTATGACCTATCAATTCCCTCCCCAGATGCAGCCTGACCCACTAAGTTACTCGAGCACTTTGTGTTTTGCTCAAGATTCCAGCATCTGAAGTTTCTGTTGTTGTAATACTTATTTTGCCTTAAACGTGACAACGCCTTTCTCTAGATAAAGGCTCTGACCGCAGGCAACACCACATGCAGTTTATAAGTGCATGCTCTAAAGAATACTTGTACTTTCCGTGAAGCTTTTTTCTACCATACTTTTATGCCTAGCTTAGTAAACTTGCAGGAAGTTATTCTCTGAGTAAAAACATATGAAGTACGAAAGATACTACAAACCAGCCTTTTCAAAGCAGGATGAAAATTAAATATTTATGAAGAAATATTTGGGAGATATAAATCGTAAGGTAGGCAAGAAGGTGAATCAAAGGAACAAGTTTAAACATGTCTTGTTTGAAAGAGTGAGATTTGTAGGAATGTAATAAATCAACAATTGATAAAGCAGCTGGGGAGATGATCGTAAGAAATGTGATTTAAATCATACTTTTTTAAAAAAGTTGAGAAAGGCTTTTGAATGCAGAGTGGAAGTTTAGGACAAGGAATTCAGAAAATTAGTGTTTGGACATCGGAAGACACATTTATCATTGGTGGAATGAAGGGACCAGAATGAATATGAGAGACCAGAATTGTGAGAAAACAGGTACTTTAGAGGCTTGTTATTCTGGATTCGATGAGTGGCTTGAAAGAGGATTAGGGAGGGAATTGATAATTTTTTTAAAAGCAAATTTGAAAAACCTGGAACTAGTGAAGCTTATAGAAAAAGATGGTAATGAGTCAATAGGAGTTCCGAGATGGGCAGTTGTGTTTTGCATGAGTTTCAGATTCCGGAGGATGTCAGGAGTGTTTAATTGTCAAATGTACCAAAAACAAACCAATGACATTCTTACTTGCTGCAGCTTAACAGGCCCATAACAACAATAACACAAATAATATATAATAATCAAAAGTACAATAAATTAATATGGTCATCATTTATTGTATTTTTGTTTATTGCCTATAATCTGCAAAGACAGGACCCTTCCCCACCCACTCCACCCCAATCACCACTTCACACCTACTCACAGCCTGACTCCACGTGCAAAGACTGGGCCCTCATCCACTACACACCCCCTCCTTGCTGCCCAACATCAGTCTGGCCACTTATCCATCTCCAACAATAGAAATCGAGGTGGAGAGGCTATTCAGGAGACAGAAAAGCTGGAAATCTCCAGGACTGGACAATGTTTCCCCCTCTACCCTCCAGCTCTGTGCTGAACAACTTGCACCGGTCTACACAGACATTTTCAACCAGTCCCTGCAAACCTGTACTGTCCTTGCCTGCTTCAAAGTCTCCACTATTGTCCCTATACCCAAAAAGACAAGAATCACTGGTCTTAATGACTATAGGCCTGTCGCACTTACCTCTGCAGTCATGAAGACCTGTGCTGGCCCAGCTGAAAAACATCACAAACCCCCTGCTGGACCCTCTGCAGTTTGCATATAGGGCCAATAGATCGGTGGGTGACACAGTCAACCTAGGCCTGCACTTCATCCTCCAGCACCTAGACCACAAGGGGAACTAGGCAAGGATTTTGTTTGTGGACTTTAGCTCTGCATTTAACACCATTGCGCCAGAGCTACTACACTACAAACTCTCCCAGTTGACTGTGCCTGAACCCCTCTGTCAGTGGATCATCAACTTCCTGACAGGTAGCAGTATGTGAGGCTGGGAAAGCACATCTCGGACCTGCAGACCCTCAGCATAGGAGCACCGCAAGGTTGCGTACTCTCCCCTCTCCTTTACTCTCTCTATACCAACGACTGCACCTCCACGGACTCCTCTGTCAAGATTCTCAAGTTTGCGAATGACACAAGCCTGATTGGACTGATCCAGGATTGGGAGGAATCTGCCTGCAGACAGGAAGTGACACAGCTGGCGTCCTGGTGCCATCGCATCAACCTGGAGCTCAATGCTCTTAAGACAGTGGAACTAATTGTAGACTTTAGGAGAGCTCCCCCTCCCCTCCCCCCACTCACCATCAACAACACCATAGTCACATCTGTGGAGTAATTAAGTTCCTTGGAACCATCATCTCCAAGGACCTTAAATGGGGGGGCCATCATCGACTCCATAGTCAAAAAGGCCCAACAGAGGATGTACTTCCTGCGGCAGCTGGGGAAACACAATCTGCCGCAGGCAATGATGATCCAATTTTATAGAGTCTGTCCTCACCTTCTCCATCATGGTCTGGTTTGGCTCAGCCACCAAGCACGACATCCGGAGGCTGTAACGAATCGTTCGATCAGCTGAGAAGGTTGCTGGCTGCAACCTTCCCCCCCCCCCCCCATGACGAACTGTACACTGCAATGGCCAGGAAGTGAGCGGGCAGGATCATCTCTGACCCCTCTCACCCTGGCCACAAACTCTTTGAAGCACTTCCCTCTGGTAGGCGACTCCGGACTGCCAAAGCAGCCACAGCCAGACATAAAAGGCGCTTTTTCCCGCGAGTAGTAGCTCTACTCAATAACCAAATGTCTGTAGTCTCTTTTTGCTCTGGTTTATTTCACTCACATGTTTAAACTGTAATGTTGTATTCTTAATGTTTTAATGTTTTATGCTTTATTCTTAATTGTTTACTGTATGTTCGTGTTGTTACTTGCGAATGGAGCACCAAGGCACATTCCTTGTATGATATGTTCCTTGTACATACTTGGCCAATAAACTTATTCATTCATTCATCGGTGAGGATAATATGGTGAATATTAGGCTGGTCATGTCTGGTAGTAATAAGAGCATGGACAAGGGGTAATGTCGGAGGTATTTAGAGGTCTTTGGTGCAAAAGGCGCAGCAGATTGGAGGGGTAGTCCTGTGTCAAAGAGGATCTTGATGTCAACGATGATTGACTTCTTATTTGTTAATTGCCAGTTCAACAGTTTTCTTATTCCTCTGTGACTGGTGGGAAAATTTCACTGTTATTGATCCTCAGAGCGTGAGATAGTTGGTTACTCACCCAGAAGATAGAGTCATAGAGTGATACAGTGTGGAAACGGACCCTTTGGCCCAATTTGATACACCAGCCTGGTGTATCCCACCTGCCTGCACTTGGTACATATCCCTCCAAACTTGTCCTATCCATGTACCTGTCCAAATGTTTCTTAAACGTGGGATAGTCCCAGCCTCAACTACCTCCTCTGACTGCTTGTTCCACACACCCACCACCCTTTGTGTGAAAACATTACCCCTCAGATTCCTATTAAAACTTTTCCCCTTCACCTTGAACCTATGTCCTCTGGTCCTCGATTCTCTCTGGGCAAGAGATTCTGTGCATCTACCCGATCTATTCCTCTCATGATTTTATACACGTCTATAAGATCACCCCACATCCTCCTGCGCTCCAAGGAATAGAGACCCAGCCTACTCAAGCTCTCCCTGTAGCTCTGACCCTCTAGTCCTGGCAACATCCTCGTAAATCTCTGAAACCTTTCAAGCTTGACAATATATTTCCTATAACGGTGCCCAGAACTGAACACAATATTCTAAATGCAGTCTCACCACGTCTTATACAACTGCAACATGACCTCCCAACTTCTATACTCAGTACTCTGATTGATGAACGGCAATATGTCAAAAGCCTTTTATGACTACCTTATCTACCTGCGACTCGACCTTCAAGGAACCATGCACCTGCACTCCTAGATCCCTCTGCTCTACATCACTCCCCAGAGGCCTACCACTCACTGTGTAGGTCCTGCCCTTGTTAGTCGTCCCAAAATGCAATACCTCACATATCTGTATTAAATTCCTCAGCCCACCTGGCCAATCGATCAAGATCCTGCTGCAATCTTTCACAGCCGTCTTCCCTATCTGCAAAATCACCCACTTTTGTATCATCAGGAAACTTGCTAATCTTGCCCGATATGTTCTCATCCAAATCATTGATGTAAATGACAAACAGTAACGGCCCAGCACCGAACCCTGAGGCACACCACTAGTCACAGGCTTCCAGTCCGAGAAGTAACCTTCCACCATCACCCTCTGCTTTCTTCAATGAAGCCAATTTGCTAACCATTCAGCTATCTCATGCTGGATCCCATGCAATCTAACCTTCCAGAGCAGCCTAACATGCAGGACCTTGAAATCCATGTATACAACATCTACAGCTCTGCCCTCATCTACCATTTTGGTCAAAAAACTCAATCAGATTTGTGAGACACGACCTCCCACGTACAAAACCATGCTGGCTATCCCTAATCAGCCCTTGCCCATCCAAATACCTCTATAGCCTATCCCTCGGAATACTCTCTAGTAACTTTCCAACTACAGATGTTCAAGATGAGAGACTTGGAAACTGATAGGGCGTGAGAGGCACTTGTGGGACCAAAGAGACCATCCACTATAATAATCCAAGAATTGGGAAAGATGGCTGTGTTTTTTTTGGATAAAATGAAACATTAATCCATAACTACAAACAACTAAAATGATCTGCCACATGGTGGCAGTATAGATACAGTTTCCCTGTGACTATTTTCTTGGTTGACTTATTTTTTTGAATATAAATTACACAGGCACCTTGGTGGCATTCAAAATCATGCTTCTGAATCAATAATCTGGGCCTGTACTTGGTCAGAAATGTATCTTGATCAATGTGTTATGAAACTCCACAATGTGGGAGAACATGTCTGCTCTTCCCACCTTTAATACTGGATTTCTCCCAATGTTCCATTCGTAATATCTCCTTTTTCTCATCTACCCATTACTCCGTGGCAAACTATCAGTAAATACGATGTTAGCTTCCATGTGTCCACTGATTCTACTTACCTTCACCTCGCCATTCCTCTTCTCTATCCTAACACTATCCTACACACCAGGGACAATTTACAATTTTTACCGAAGTCAATTAACCAACACACCTGTGTGTTTTTTGGGATATGGGAGGAAACCGGAGCACCGAGAGGAAACCCGCGTGGTCACTGGAAGAACATACAAACTCTGCACTGACATTTAGGGATATCATTGAAGTCAAGTTATTTCCTGGTGATTAGTTTGCTTAGGGATACAGCGCGGAAACAGGCCCTTCGGTCCACCGTATCCACGCCGACCAGCAATCCCCATACATTAACACGATCCTACACATACTAGGGACAATTTATACTGATACCAAGTATACAAATCCAAGCTAATTAACCTACAAACCTGTACGTCTTTGGAGTGTGGGAGGAAACCGAAGATCTTGGAGAAACCCCATGCGGTCACGGAGAATGGACAAACTCCATACAGACAGCACCCGTAGTCAGGATTGAACCCGGGTCTCTGGTGCTGCAAGCGCTGCAAGGCAGCAACTCTACCGCTGTGCCACCATGCCGTCCTAGTTGATTAGTTTATAATTAATCCTTAATTGTATTGAGTGGTGTGAGTTTGGTGACGTGTGATGACAGTTGAGGTCCACATTAAATAAGGTATCACAAAATGCTGGAGTAACTCAGCAGGTCAGTCAGCATCTTGAAGCGAAGGAATGGGTGACGTTTCGGGTTGAGACCCTTCTTCAGACTGATGAAGGGTCTCGACACGAAATGTCACCCATTCTCTCCAAGATGTTGCCTGACCTGCTGAGTTACTCCAGCATTTTGTGATACCTTCGATTTGTACCAGCATCTGCAGTTATTTTCCTCCACTCTAAATAAGATCCTCTAAGAATTTAGGTGACCTCTTGTGAATTTGCTCATGAAAGCTTTTCAAGGATTAAGTGCAAAATGTATTCCTAAATTGTTTCCGCTAGACATTAGACTTATTCTGTCCCGTTTATAGCAAAGTACGTTTGTGGAAAATGAGATGCACCATATATACAAAGAAAAAAAAAATCAACTAAAATTCTGTAATGCATTTCTGGTAGAACAGTGTTCTTGACATTTTAACAAACTGTATTTTCTGTCTATGGACACAAAAAAACTGGAGTAACTCAACGGGGTAGGCAGCATCTCCGGAGAGAAGGAATGGGTGACGTTTCGGGTCAAGACTCTTCTTCAGATTTGACTCGAAACATCACCCATTCCTTCTCTCCAGAGATGCTGCCTGTCCCGCTGAGTTACTCCAGGTTTTTGTGTCTATCTTCGGTTTAAACCAGCATCTGCAATTCCTTCCTACACACTATATTTTCTGTGTATTGAGTTCCTCCAGTACTGTGTTTAGCTCAAACCATAGATCTGGGACTGAGTCTTGGGATATCAGTGGAATATCAATTGTCATTGTTTATAGATTGTATTATTGAGTATCAAGAATTATTTTGCAATTTCCACACTGCATAATTATTCTACACATTGGGCAAACTGTCAATTTATATTTGATTTTAAATAATCAAAAAAATAAAGAGGAATATTATCAATTAAAAAAAATATATATAATGTTTGGTGCTGACATGGCTGTCTTGTACAGTCTGTTTAAGTAGAATTATTGCTTATTATACTGTTTTGGAGATGGTTGAGTGTGAAAAAAAAATAAAGGAATTTCAATCCAGTCTGATTTGGCAGTTGCTTTTTAGTGGAGAAGTATTCAAGAATTTTAGGCTTTTGTGTTCTGTACTGACTGTTTTCGATTCTTTTCAGTCAAAGAGTCAAAAAGCTTTTCAGTCAAAAAGCCCTTCGGCCCAACATACCCACACTGGCCAACATGTCCCAGCTACACTAGTCCCACCTGCCTGCGTTTGGTCCATAACCCTCCAAACTTATTTTCAATCCATGTATCTGTCTAACTGTTTCTTAAACGTTGGGATAGTCCCAGCCTCAACTACCTCCTCTGGCAGCTTGCTCCATACACCCCCCACCCTTTGTGTGAAAATGTTACCCCTCAGATTCCTATTAAATCTTTTCCCCATTACCTTGAACCGATGTCCTCTGGTCCTTGATTCCCCTACTCTGAGATTTTGTGCAGCACTTTCACCTGCCTCAAATATTTAAACATATTCTGGTTGTGTTTAATGCATATCTATGGACTGAGCTTTTTTGATGACATCCATTTTAAAATAAAGTAATAATTAATATGGTGCTCAGCTAAATTCTTCTGAGCAGTTCCTTGAACAATTTTGATGTCGGTATGAAGCCATTTCATTTACAATCTGTGAACCTAAAGCAACAGAGTAAAAGATTGCTGTTTAGACTGTTAGACTGTTAGATGCAGTTTACATTCATTGCTTTGTAGTGGCCTGGCGGAGGCCAGAGAAAAGGCTGGACGCCAGGCAGGTTTAGTAAAGGTCTTTATTTGGCTGTGAGTTTCTACTCACAGCGAAGTCCACCTAGGGATAAACCACACCCCCCAATGGGCTGACTCTTAACCCCTTAAGCCTGTCCGTCAAGTGACGAGGGGGCTGACCCAAGGAGTGGCCTGATACCCAGAGACCGCCACAGCTTAATATATTTCATGTGATCCTGTACATATCTTGAAGAACCAGCTATATTGTTGGCATAGATGATTTAACACAAAGTACGGAAATTTTAAACATTGAGATTAATGCAACTACAAAAGTCTGTGGAAAAATGAAATAAAATGATGAAAGATGAATTGTTATTCTAAAATAAGCAAATCACTAAATCCTGCATTTAAACAATAATTCAGGGTTATCATTATGATCAGCTGATTGCAATTTTTACAATATTGAAAGAGTTAAAAACTGCATTTTTTAAATGGAATTTTCAGATTAAATGATTTTAAGGCTGTTTGTCTGCCATTTAATTTGTTTTTTTTTCCTTATTTACCTTTTAATTTCCATCAATATAAATCTAAATAAAAACACAAAGTCCTGGAGGAACTTGGTGGGTCAGGCAGCATCTGGGGAGGGAATGGACTGTGGGTTAGGACACGTCTTGAAAGTGCTGACTGACCCGCTGAGTTCCTCCAGCACTTTGTGTTTTGCTCGAGATTCCAGCATCTGCAGCCCCTAGTTTCTCTATATCTAAATAAGGCTGACAAGTAATTAGGAGGAGAACATGCCAATGTTGATGTTCCCATGGCCTGCTGCTCTTGTCTCTTTATCTGTTCAAGATGTTGTTGAACTCCTTGCCTTCCCTACCCTGCTGACGTGTGTATTTTAAAATAGGTTTTTAAGAATTCCTGAAATACAAGATTGGGCCAAATGTGGTCTGATTATTTCAGAACGTTTTAATTGAAGTAGTTTAAGTGTAAATTTTACCTTGTCTGAATTGTGACGTTTTGTTATGATTGTGCCTCAACTGTACATTTCCAGGATCTCTGGGTTGTGATGAAGTGATTAGGGCAGCACAGTGGTGCAGTGGTAGTGTTGCTGCCTCACAGCTCCAGAGATCTGGGTTCAATCCTGACTATGGGTGCTATCTGCATGGAGTTTACACATTCTCCCTGTAACTACTTGGCTTTTCTCCGGGTGCTCCGGTTTCCTCCCACGTTCTACAGCCATGCAGCTCTGTCCGTTAATTGGCTTCTGTAAATTGTCCCGTGTATGTAGGATAGTGCTAGGGTGCAGTGTGATTGCTGGTGCGGCCAAAGGGCCTGTTTCCGAGCCATATCTCTAAACTAAGCTAAACTAAAGTGATGGTGTAGGAATGTTTAAAGATCCTGTTTTGTTTTTCAGATGTGGACCGTCCAAAAATAAAGTGCCCCAGCTTCAAGCAGAAGGTAGCTGAGCCTGAGAAGCTGACTGTCCGGGTGAGCTGGGATACTCCCGAGGGAAAAGACACCGCAGATGGCATTTTGACAAAGTAATTGCTATTTCTGAAATGAGGGGAAGGAAATGACAAAGGCCCACTGTTGGGTTACCCTTCTGTGGAAAATTATGATTAATATTCATATCGGAGCCATTAAGACTAGTATTTAGTTTATAGATAACAGAATAAGGCAGTTGAGGAATGTTATCTGTTTCTGATATTGACAGCTTCTTGGTTGTGTAAAATACCGTGGATAATGAATATTATGATAGTATTGTAATTTCTTTTTTCTTTATACATTTTATGAAACTAAAGACTTGCTAAAATATTACTCCAGGAATAAATAAAAACATTCAGAAAATTTAAGTGTGGGGGGGGGGGTTAATCAAGAATTTGTACCTTAAATTTTGATTTTAATTGGTAGAGTTAAGCAAGCTAGTTGCCATAAAAGGACGCCAAGTGCTGGAGTAACTCAACAGGTCAGGCAGCATCTCTGGAGAACATGGATAGGTGGCGTTTCGGGTTGAGACCCTTCATCAGATCCTTTGTCACCTATCCATGTTCTCAGACGTAACTATCCATGTTCTCCAAAAGTTTGAAGAAGAGTCCCGACCAAAAACATCCATGTTCTCCAGAGATACTGCCTGACCTGCTGAGTTAATCCAGCACTTTGTACCCTTTTGTGGATTAACCAGCATCTGCAGTTCTTTGTTTCTAGTTTTTGCTATCCTTTCTTTTCCTCACTTGGCAAGCACGTTCATGCAATCTAATATCTTCTTCCATGTTCTTGCCATATTTCACATTTTTCATGTGATGTTATGAAAGTAGTGTTTTGTTTTAGTTTAGTGTAGAGATACAGCGCAGAAACGGGCAATTTGGCCCACCGAGTCCGCACCAACCAACGATTCCCGCACACTAGCACTATCCTGCATGCTAAGGCCAATATACAATCTTTACTGAAGCCAATCAACCTACAAACCTGTACATCTTTGGAGAGTGGGAGGAAACCGGAGCACCTGGGGAAAATGTACGTGGTCACGGGGAGAACGTATAAACTCTGTATAGACAGCACCCATAGTGTAAATTGTCCCTGGTGTGTAGGATGGTGTTAATGTACCGGGTAATTGCTGGTTAGTGTGGACTTAGTGGGCCAAAAGGTCTGTTTCCAAGCTGTATCTCTAAAGTCTAAAGATGGAAATTTCCAAAAGCAAGAAGCAGCACTAGCAGCCAGCCATGTAATGAAAAATATGTCAGCAATCTCACTGAAGTAGAATTAGGTTTAGGAATATTCAACATTCTACAAAAGGGCAGGCAGACCTAGAATCTCTGTAGGTTCCTATACCAACGTTATTGACTATAGTAAACGTGTGGAATTAAAATGAGAGTAGCTTTAGATGGACAGGTGAAGTTAATAATGGATGGAGAAAGGCTGGTGTAAAATTTGAAGGTGATGGATTGATGTAAAAAAGACTGTTGGGACTGAAAGATACGTCATTCAAGTGGTAGCAGGATTAAAGATTAATGCCACTAAGCTAGAGGCCAGACTGTTGGAATTATGAGACATTTTCTCCGGCAGAGCTCCCTGGGCCTGTTAAATTTCTCGTTTTTTAAAAATTTATTCCACCCTAGCTTGTTGAAACCTAACCATCTCCTCCATTCTCTTTACGCTGAGCAGATTTCCTCAGAGCCGTTTTCTTTTTGGATGAAATCAGTGGGGAATTCTGGCTGACAGATTTTAAATTTACAAGTGGAATAACCAAGGCAAAGCGATGCTGAGTTTGTTGTGGACTCTGCCCCTGTTTTACTCTTCGCAGTCTGTGGGAGGAAACAATTCCAGAAGCTTATTTTTTAGTAGAGTTTCAGGAATTGCAATGCATATTTATTACACAACCTCAAACATGGGCAGTATTTATTGCATCTATGTTTCTTCGGTGTAACTTTGAAGCCTTAGCCTTTGCGTTTGTTCAATAGGGTCTTATAGACAATGTGGACAAGAGCAAAGATCGCAGGGAGCATGAATAAATTTATCACTGCACTGAACACCATTCAGCTTGCGGCACTGAAACAAAATGTAGCAGTGGCGGAGTTAATATAATAAGGTGTCTAGATACTATTTTCTGCAGCCATGACTGTGTATAAGACTGCTATGTTACCTCTCTTGTGCTAAGTTACAGTCAGAAACAGGCCCTTCAGCTCACCAAGTCCTTGCTGAAAATCAAGCTTCCACTTACACTAAGCCTGCACAAATCCCATTTTATTCTCCTTGCATTCCTATCAACTCCCTCATGTTCCATCGCTCGCCTACATACTGGGGGCAATTTACAGATTATTCCACCAGCTTCTAACCTGTTTGGTCAGCGGGAGGGGGGACATGCAGGGCAGAAGCTTGCAAGGTCACAGGGAGAATGTACAGACTGCCCACTGACAGCACTGGAGGTCACGCATAAACATGGTTTGCTGGAGTTGTGAGGAGGCAGCCTCATTGCCTCTGGAACCGATGCACTGCAATGCTGAGAAATATATTATGCACTCTATATCTTCCCCGTTGCTGGTATTGAGTTTGATTTGACTGTATTTATGTGTAGTATTATCTGATCTAATTTGATAGCATGCAAAACAAAGCTTTTCACTGTAGCTTGGTACATGTGACAATAATAAACCTAAACCATTGGCTGTGACACTTTGTTAGGGTTAAGGGGTGAGAAGGAATGTGGAGTGGAAGGGGAAAATATCCAGGTGCTGGGATCCCTGTAGGTACCAATGGCGTTGGTGAGATGAAGAATGAATTTCTGCCGAGAGCAGCTACGGTCAGAATTGAAAAGCAGAAATATGGAAGAAATAATCATTTGATCACAGTCTGAGTCTCATGCCAATTGACATTGATCAGTAAGATCATAGAGTAGAAAAGATGCCTCAAAGGTTGATGGAAGCAGGAGTACCCTGGTGAAACCCAAAAGATCACATGGAGAACTTGCAAACTTCACATAGAAGGCACCAAATGTCAGGGATGAACACAGGTCGCTGTAGTTGTGAGGCAGCAGCTTTAATAGTTGTACCACTTTGCTCCCCTTGTGGTCTACTGCTAGTCTTATTACTCAAAATAAAATTGGCAAACATGATTTATCTTTGGTAATATGATGCTGACTTCGGCCAGTTTTAATATAATTCTTAAATGCCTTCTTCCATGACCTTCTGCATAATTTCCAGCACTTTACCAAAGTCTGGTGCAAGGTGATTTCTCTCATCCCCTGTTTTCCATTCTCGTTATCTTTAATGAAAGTGAAAGGAATGAATAGTCTGCATGTGCAGATTTAGGATTTTGCGTAAGAAGTTCTTGTCTCGGGTTGATTTTGCATCATTTGGATAATGGATCTTGTGTTTTATTTATATGGGAATTAGCCTTTCACTCTGCAGGGAATCAGAGGGCCAAATTTGGATTTATCAACAATCAGGAAATGAAAGTTTCAAAGAGATGTGATACATTTGTTAATCTAATATTTGTAAAATTACAAATATTGTGCTGTGTGTTACTTGAGAAATAAGAGCCAAGTTCAATTTGGGGATTAAGGCTTATGTACAGTTAACAGTTTATAATATCACCAGATAACATTTTTATTAAAATGTTATAAACATTTTAACTAGTGTTATTATAAACTGTTAACTGTACATACATAAGCCTCAATCCCCAAATTGAATTTGGCTCTTATTTACCTGATACCTGGTTTCTGAGAGATGTACGGTTTGTTTTTCATCTATAGGGATGAATGAGTGAAATTTTTGAGTGTGTTTCACAATTCTGTTGACAAAAGTAGTTATCTTTGAATGTTAATTAATAACTTTTCATGGACTGTTGGCGAACCCTCTTTCTGCTGTTACATGAGAAGCCATTGGAATTGGTCATTCATTTGGGAACTATTATGGAGTAATTTTCTCTGAGGATCCATTTTAACTGAGCACTCATTTTAGATACTGCCTGATCTGCTTAGTTTCTCCAGCACTTTGTGCATTAACCAGCACCTGTAGTTCTTTGTTTCTACTTTATTTAATTTCAGTTGTTGGAGATTAATCAGCCAATTAAGAATGTGAAAAGAAAAATCAGATGATGAATTGGTCTGGCCATTATTGAGCAATTTATACAAATCATTGAAATTCAACGGCATAGCCACTATTCAACCTCCCATCGATAACATCCTGGGAGTCACCATTAACAGAAACTTAACTGGGCAAGTTACAAAACCACTGTGGCTGCAGGAGTTGTCAGAGATGGGGTATTGTGGGGAATCAGGAATGTGATGGAGTACAGTCCACTTTCCTGGATTTGTGGACAGACACCAACAACACTAAGGAAGCACAACACACTCCAGGACAATGCATCCCACTTATTGGAGATCCAGGTTACTAAAATTGTGCAAGATAGCTTCCTGAAACTTCCTAACATAGTGCCACAATGTCCCTCTATACTGTACCGCAGGTTATAGACTAATAATAGTGGCGGTTTATTCCAAGTCTCTTCTTACTGCTGATCTTCAGTTAATAAATATAAGTTCTCAATAAACTGAAAATGTGCACTGTTTCATTAAGTTAAATTTAATTTAAATATGTCTTGGCAAACTTTAACAATATTGATAATCACATTTTCTTTTTGGAATAATTCAGCGTAGTACTGAAGGGTCGGTCTCCTCGTTCACAGTTTCCCGAAGGTGAACATAAAATTCAGTACACTGTGTTTGACAGGGCTGGTAACAAGGCTTCATGCAGATTTACAATTAAAGTGGAAGGTAAGTGTTTTTAATCATTATATATTTGTACAATTATCAGTGGTAGATATAATACATTTAAAAACCACAAACATTGAACATAATTTTCTATTTTTCTTCCCCTCAGTCGCTTGCTGCCTCTTCAAATGTTCAGTGGTTCTTTAATATAATTAAAGGCACAGTGAAATTCTTTTCTAACAAACGCTCCAGTAGTGTATTGCCATAACATCCCCAATTAGCAATTGCACAGAAATAGTCTACTGAGCCCGCATGCAAGAGACGTAGTGTTTGGCGTCATTTTCCAAGTCCAGTCCATAGTTGACATAGTTTTGCTTGCTCTCCTTGATAGGAATAGTAGACTCGATGGGCCAAATGACCATAATTCTGCTCCTTGGCACGTAATTCAGCACAGTAATGGGCTCCTGGGCCCATCATCCACCCATTTGCACTAATCCCATTTTATTCTCTATGTTCCCATCAAATTTGCACCCGATTCTACCACTCATCTACTTACGAGAGCAGTTTGCAGTGATCAGTCAACTTACCAACCTGCATGTCTTTGGGATGTGAGAGGAGGCCAAAGTAAATGGAGGAGACCTACATGGTCACAGGAGAACATACAAATCCACAGAGACAGCACCAGAGGTCAGGATTGAACCCGGTCTTCAGAACTGTGAGGCAGCAGCACTAACTGTATCACTGTGCCATCCCCAACAGAAATCACCAGACTATAAACTAGTCTTCGCTTTCCTCCAATTCTGGCTTCAAAATCATAAATCTCCATTGCCCTAACATTGTCTGTTGTGTCCAAGGCAGTCTTTGGCCTAAGTTCTGGAATTACTTTAGTTTATCTGGAACCTCTCTGCCTCTCAATAACTCCCTCCTTCTTCTTCAAGGTTACTCTTTTAAATGTACCTCTTTCTCAAAAGCTTTCAAAATTAGTTCAAGTCACTTATTTTACTTTAGACTTTAGAGATGCAGCGCAGAATCAGACCCTTTGGCCCATCGAGTCCGGGCAGACCAGTGATCACCCCTTGCGCTAGCACTATCCTACACACTAGGGACAATTTACAACTTTACAAAAGCCAATGAAGGTACAAACCTGTATGCCTTTGGAGTGTGGGAGGAAACTGGAGCATTCGGAGAAAGCCCATGCTGTCACAGGAGAAACGTACAAACTCTGCACACAGTACCCATAATCAGGATCAAACTCGGGCTCTAGTGCTGTAAGGCAGCAACTCTACCGCTGCGCCACTGTGGCGCCCTGACCCATGTTCTCCAGAGATGCTGCCTGACCCACTGACTTACTCCAGCACTTTGTGACTCCTTTTTGTTAACCTATAAATATGTTTGTTTTCTGAAAATGAATTAAAGACATTGAGTGACAGTGCATTTAATTTCTATGATGATAACTGTACTTTGAATTATCTTTGTTGCCAGTTAGACGCTGTGGGAAGCTCAATCCGCCAGATAACGGCTATGTCAGATGTACCAGTGATGGCGATAACTATGGGGCCACCTGCGAGTTTAATTGCATGGGTGGCTATGAACTGAGAGGAAGCAAAGCAAGTGTTTGTCAGTACAACCTGGCTTGGTCGGCGTCTGCCCCCATCTGTGCGCGTAAGTGAGAAACAAGTTCTTGTAGGATCATAAGATCATGTGATAGGAGTAGAATTAGGCCATTCGGCCCATCAAATCTGCTCCGCCATTCGCTCATTGCTGATCTATCTCTCATTCCTAACCCCATTCTCCTACCATCTCCCCAAACCCCTGACACCCCGTACGAATCAAGAATCTATCTCTGCCTTAAATATATCCACTGACTTTGCCTCCACAGCCTTCTGTGTTAAAGAATCCCACAGATTCACCACCCTCTGACTAAAGAAATTCCTCCTCATCTCCTTTCTAAAAGAACGTCCTTTAATTCTGAGGCTATGACCTCTAGTCCAAGACTCTCCCACTAGTGGAAACATCCTCTCCACGTCCACTCTATCCAAGCCTTTGACTATTCTGTATGTTTCAACGAGGTAAAAATGATCAAGGATCAAAATGTTTGCACCTGTGTGTGTACATTTATATACTTGTAAATATATAGTGTACAATGGAAGAACCACAATATATCTTGAAACAATCTTAAAGATGCAATTATAACAGAAAATACAACATGTGTACACTGCAGGTCAAAGAATCACACTGCATGGAAACAGGCCTTTCGGCCCAACTCATCCGTGCCAAGACCATGCGTAGAAACAACGAACTGCAGATGCGGCTTTATTCCAAAGATAGACACAAAGCACTAGAGTAAGTCAGCATCGATGGAGAAAAAAGATGGGAATGTTTCAGGTCAGAACCCTTCTTCAGAGTGAAAGTAGGAGTGGGATGGGGGGAAACCCCCTGCCTGAGGTGATTTGTGATTTGTCCTTGTCTTTTCTCGCCTCCAGCTCTTCGCCTCCCACCACCACCCCCTACTTTCAGTCTGAAGAAGGGTCTCGACCTGAAACATCACCCAACCTTTTTCTCCACAGATGCGGCCTGGCTTGCTCAGTTACTCCTGCATTTAGTGTCCATCTTCATCTCAAGATCATGATGCCCTATCTAAACTGGTCCCATTTGGCCCATAATCCTCTAAACCTTTCCTGCTCACCTACCTATCCAAAAGACATTTTTGGACACAGTCCATGGAGAGGGAAGCAAAGTTAATGTTTCAGGTTGATTTCCTTTCAAGTAATCAGATTCCAATCCTGACACCCAACATGCACTAAAATCTGACTGAGTGGATTTTAATTTCATAATAAGGCATTTTCATTGAAGAATAATCGGTATCTGATCAGCAATTGTTCTATGCATTTTCTTTGATTAAATTTTACCTTTGCAAGAACACACTGTGATGCAAAAGCAGAATAATTCATGGCACTGCATGATAGATATCATGCTCTTAGACTTATAAAATCCCATAATCATTGATTTTGTGTTATCAATATCATAGCTGATCCATTAGCAATGCATTCCGAATCTTTCAACAGTGCTCTAGTATCATATTGTAATGCCATGACTTGTTGATCATCAACAGATTTCTGAGGTCAAAATGTATTTGATAATGTGTTGTCTTATTACATAAGATTTTCTGAAAATTTTGCTTTGTAACTTTTGCTTGTATAAATCAAGAGAATTAGACCGTAAGTATGTACAAACACGTTTTAATGCTAAATCTTTGCAGCAGAGCAGAAGGGATGCAATTTTCATATTAAAAGACACTTTGTTCAGAAACATTCAAAATTGTTATATAATTCAATGAATAATTCAACTCAACATTGTACTTCTATGCCAGCAGAACAACACACGTTGTTTACATATACCCTTGAGAAAATGGTTCAGAGTAATGTAAAGAATTAATTTTACATCGGGAAAATTCTGTAAATTGATTGGAAGGAGATTCATCCATTCATGCAGACCATGTTAAAAACACAACTTAAATTACAAGTACTTCATAATTATTTTCTTTTATTTCACCTAGGTTAGTGGTGCCCATCTTTCACTGTTTATTGCTAGCTTCTGTTTTTTTTTTGTGGTCCAACTTTTAAGTCTGGTATATGATTCCTTCTTAATATGCAGCCATGAACATCAATGTGCGTGTCCCCACGGCAGCTGCACTCCTGGAGCAGTTTTATGAGAAGCGTCGATTACTGATCATATCCACTCCTACTGCTGCCGAACACTACTATCGATTTCAGCTCGGAATAAACCAGGTAATGTGATCGTCATTAACTACAACCAGTTCACTGTAACAAGATTACCTACAAGTTTCATTACAATATACTGACTCTTACTTCAAAGAATTTATTGACAGTGAACATATTGCAATAAAAAGGTCCCCTATTTTGTTTGCCCATCACCCAGTGTTTATCGTATAGAAACAAGGAACTGAAGATGCTGGTTCACAAAAAAACCCCACAAAGTGTTGGAGTAACTCAGCGGGTCAGGCAGCATCCTTGGAGAATGTGGATAGGTGACGTTTTGGGTTGGGACCCTTCTTTCGACTGATCCATGTTCTCCAAGGATGCTGCCTGACCCGCTGCGTTACTCGAACGTTTTGTGTCGTTGTTTATAATTTCTCTGTCTTCTCATGCTGTTTTGTAAGCTGCTATTATGTGTTTGATTGTTCACCTTGGCCCCAATTAAACAGGCTGATGGCAAGAGCTCTTGTTTTCCAACTGTTGCCCAAATGTATTGTATCCTCATGTGATACCAGTACACGTTCAACACATGGTTCTTCTGTATCTACTTTGCATCTGCTGGTCAAAATGTTTTTTGCCTTTACTCAATTGCATGCAATTGCTTTCTTGTTGGTTACACATTGAAAGACCCCTTGTATTTGTACGTTAGCTGAGTGCACAGGGTGAACATTATCTTGAACTGCTGATCTAATTGTCATCTCATTTGATTGTACCGTTACTGTATCAGTGTGTTCGACAACTTCCTGGGAATGTCTTCAACGATGTAGAAACAAGGAACTGCAGATGCTGGTTTACCAAAAAAGACACCAAGTGCCAGAGTAACTCAGTGGCTCAGGCAGCATCTCTGGATAGGTAACGTTTCGGGTTGGGACCCTTTGTCAGACTGATTGCAGGGCTTGGGGTTTGGGAGGAAGAAAACAAAGAGAGGAGGCCTTCTACCTTAGAGCCAAAAGGGTGGAATAACTCAGCGGGTCAGGTAGCATCTCTGGAGAAAATGGATAGGTGACGTTTCAGGTTGGGACCCTTCTTCAGATTTCTCCAGAAATGCTGTCTGACCCGCTGAGTTACTCCAGTACTTTGTGTCTGTCTTTGATTTTAATCCAGCATCTATAGTTCCTTTTTATTACATTTAGGCCTGCAACTTTATTGGCCTGAAATGTACTGATAAAGTAAGTTCTCCTGAGCACACTGGAAATTTATCCCTCTCTTTGGCATTGATCCAAACCTTCAGAAAGCCCTCCAGAACCTATGGGCTTTCGTGACAGGAAGTTGAAGGGACATCCGTTGGTGACCAATTGCCTGTTTTCCGACTTATCCCATGCCATTTCTTTGGGCATCCAGTTGTGCTGCTGAGTTCCGTGGAGTGTGGCAGAACAGCAGAACCTCCTGGTCCTTGCATCAGCAGACTGCTCCTACTACTGGTCAGTGCACCCACCAGCTGAATGGCAGGGGGCAAATCTGTACCTGTTACCAGCTGTATGTCACAACATGGCAGATGGAGTTTTATCCGAGCAAGTGTGAGGTGCTGCACTTTGGAAAGTCGAATGTACAGGCATATGGCACCTTCATTGGAGGAATTGTGTATAAGTCAGGAAGTCATCATGTAGCTCTGTAAAACTTTGGTTAGGCTGCATTTTCACTTCTGGTCACTCCAATACAGGAAGAGTGAAGAGGCTTTTGCAAGGGCGAGGAATAGATTGCTAAAATTCTGCCTAGATTTGGTGATATTAGCTACAAGGAGAGGTTGGACAAAATTGGATTGTTTTCTCTAGTACACCGGAGATTGAAGAGAGACTTAGAAGTATATAAAATGGTGAGAGGCAGAGATAGCGTGGATGGGTAGAACCGTATTTCTCCAGGGTGGAAATGTCAAAGAATAGAGTGAATAGGTTTAAAGTCAGAAGGGTAAAGTTTAAAGGAGACATGTGAGGCAAGATGTTTTTTACACAGAAAGCAGTGGGAGCATGGAATATGCTGCTAGGGATGGTGGTAGAGGCAGTTAGTATAGTGCCGTTTAATATGCTTTTAGATGGAGATACGGGTGTGTAAGGAATGGAGGGCTGTGGATCATGTGCAGGCAAATGAGTTTAGTCTACCGTGGCATCATGTTCGGCACAAAGGGCCAGTTCCTGTGCTGCATTGTTTAATGTTTTACCTAACTCCTCTGCCGAGCTCCCATCTCCAGCTGCTCCCCTGTCTCCTCCTCCTGCCCACTGTGAAACTACAGTGAGAATTGGGGTTGGGGGTAGCACTTATGTACTAGATACTAGCACTAGAAAATTCCCATACTGCACAGCCCGAGCCAATCAGTTTGGGCAGCTTTAGGAACAAAGAACCGCACATACAAGTTTACACCAAAGATAGACACAAAGTGCTGGAGTAGCTCAGCGAGCCGAGCAGCATCTTTGGAGAAAAAGGATGGGTGACGTTTTGGTTCGGGACCCTTCTTGCTGGTCATTGGAAAATAAGGCCCCTTGCTAATGCTGCAGTCTGTATCACCAAGGGTGGCTCATCCTATTTATATTTGTTTCAGGGTGTGGTGTTCATTGTTTATATTTTCCCTCGTTGAGTTGCGTGATTAGCTTGTATGTTTTGGAGTTTAGTTGAGAATCGGACAAATTGTTTTGTGTCTGAGATCACATATCAGGCACGCTAAATAAGGGTGGGACATATCCTTATTCGAAAGACGTTAATGGAACTAATGGGTTTTAAACAATAGTGCAGCTTCATGCTGTTAGTGATGTTATCACTGCTCTGTAGTTTGGCACAACCATTAATGTTGAAGATAGACACAAATTGCAGGAGTAACTCAGTGTTTTGGATCTGAACCCTTCTTCAGACCTGAAATGTCACCCATTCTTTTTCTCCAGAGATGCTGCCTGACCCGCTGAGTTACTCCAGCCCTTTGTGTCTAACTTCGGTGGAAACCAGCATCTGCAGTTCTTTCCTACACAGTATATTGTAGTTTAGCTTCTAGGTATATTTCCCATTCATTAGCTTTGGAACAGTCAACGTGAATTTGCTACTGTTTCTCAACACATTGTATGTAGATTTTACCTTGATCCCTTGACTATTTATTTTCCAAGACCACAATATGTTTTATGGATCTTTTGGCACATTGACTCTCTATTAAACTTATCAGCCTTGGGCACCTTGTAATGTGGCTGACCCGGGCTTTGGTTCCTTCCACAACACCATATTCCCACATGGCCTTGTGCAGCTGGAGTTTACCAATATTGTTTACTATTTTTCAAGGGTTTGCACAGATGCACTATATGATTAACCTGCTCCCTATTGTGCACCCTCTTAGTCTATCCCATTAAATGATGTGTTGTTTTGCAGAGATGGCCTGCTTTGTAATCTCATTATAGTTTCATAGGTTTTTGCCTGCAAGACCTTGCTCTTCAGTTTACCTATGTCACAGACTGTTCACCCTCAGGATATTTAAAATGAAGGTTTAGAGCCACAACATTGAGACAGGGCCTTCGGCCCACCAAGTCCACACTGACCAAACACTCGTTCACACTAGTTCTCTTATCCCATTTTCTCATTCACTCCCTACACATTGGGGCAGCTTTTCTTAAAGAGGCCAATTAACCTACAAACCAGCACGACTTTTGGGATGTGGGAGGAAACTGGGTGCCCAGAGGAAATCTCCGCAGTCACAGGGAGAACATGCAAACTCCACACAGACAGCACCCGAGGTCGGTGTGGGTCTGGGTCTTTGGCACTGTGAAGCAGAGCTGGGCCACTGTGCCACCCATTAAATCAGTATTATTTTATCATCTTTCCTATATAGAACCGTTCATTAACAGAAGGCATAGATTTATTTACTGAAAGACCTAGAGGTGCAGTAAGGAAATTATTTTTCGCAAAATGTCTGGTTTGCATTTGGAGTGTATATCTGTTGCATATTACAGATAGTATATCCTTAAAAAGAATACAGATTGCATTGCATATTTCAGAATGAAATTGACTAAATAATAAAATTAAAATAAAACTAACAGGTATACTTGAAATTTGACGATATAAATGTTTTAAATTTGCAATCCTTTGAGTTTTATATCAGAATTTAATTTTTGGTTATGGGCAAACTAGGCAAATTCTTGCCCAGAGAAGCGGATGGTAGATTTTGACTGGAAGACTGAATTATTGAGCTTAAACATATGAAACTTTGTATAAAATTTGCTTTGTACATGTTGAAAAATATTTCTTTTGATTCCTTGCAGCAAGGTATATGTGGATTTGACTTGAGACATGTGACAGTCATAGAACTAGTTGGCGTTTACCCTGTGTTAGTAGGGAGGATACGAGAACAATTCCTGACACCGTTCCTTGTGTTACAACTGAGGTAAGATACCACAATTGCAAATCGAAGGTATTTATTCACAAAATGCTGGAGTAACTCAGCAGGTCAGGCAGCATCTCGGGAGAGAAGGAATGGGTGACGTTTCGTGTCGAGACCCTTCTTCAGACTGAACCGTCACTCATTCCTTCTCTCCCGAGATGCTGCCTGACCTGCTGAGTTACTCCAGCATTTTGTGAATAAATACCTTCGATTTATACCAGCATCTGCAGTTATTTTCTTATACCACAATTGCAAGTAGTTTTCCGCAGCTTCAGGAGAGAGTTGTGTGTTTCAGACTTAAATTGGTTCTCCAAAGAATGCATCAAATGTTGTTCTTAAATATGGTCAACATATTTTTCAAATGATTGAGGATTGACCACAGGAATAATGAAAAAGACATGTTTTATCCTGAGACAGTTACAACCATATAGTCTTTTATCTGTTGCTTGTTGTAATTGATGTGTTTGTTTCATTGAACAATCTACACTCTCAGTGTAGGTCACTACAAAGTGATCGTTTTTCTCCCTTCTCCATTTCACCCTCTCATGTTCAAGAGTTAGGGAAGTGCCACCATCAGCTGGTAGCACGTCCAAAAAAGTAAAGTGCTGGAGGAACTCAGCGGGTCAGGCAGCTTCTGGGGAGGGAATGGACTGACAACGTTTCCAATGTTTCGGGTCGAGTTGCAATGAGGTGCCCAACAACACCTTGGCAAGGATCCACAATCATGCCATCATTCGGAGTTCTCTTTCACTCTCACTCATAACATCCACAACTGCTCTCAATGAGTGCATCTTTGTGAGGAGTATTTCATGCAATTCAGCAGGGAGTAAAACACCCTTTATTTCCTTGATAAGAGATTGTGCAAGATGCTTATTTATGTATATGATTGTCCGATTTTTCAAGCTACTATCTTTTTATACTCCCCGCCTTAACACCCCCCCCTCCCCCATCCCCTCTTAACTACAATTAACAAAGATAAATTTAACTCCATGTAACAAATATTCGGTAGTAAGGAAGGCAAATGCAATGTCAGCATTCATTTTCCCAATCTGCTGTTTAGCCATCAGAAATATTTAAAAAAATTATAATGAGAAAGCATTCGTTTATTTTAGTTTGGAGGTACAGCATGAAAATAGGCCCTTCGGCCCACCAAGTCTAGACTGACCATCGATCTCCCTTTCACATTAGTTCTATGTTATCCCACTTTTAAATCCACTCCCTCCCCATTAGGGCCAGTTTACAAAGGCCAATGAACCTACATGCATATATTTTTGGGATGTTGAGGAGAACAGAGCACTCAGAGGAAACCCATGCAGTCACAGGGAGAATGTGCAAACTCCACAGACACCACACGTGGTCAGGATCGAACCCGGGTCTCTGGTGCTGTTACCCTGCTTTGATATCAATTTGATAGGTGACAAAAATGTTAAAAGTTGTCAAGATGGGAAGGGAGTCCATTTAGTTTTTAGTCTATATATTTGCTCTATATAAATCGCCAGTGACTCGAGTTTGATCCTGACTTTGGGTGCTGTCTGTGTTGAGTTTGCACATTTTCCCTGTGACTGTGTGGATTTCCTCCGGGTGCTTAAGTTTCCTTCCTCATCTCAAAGACATGCAGAGTTATCATATCATCATATCATATATATACAGCCGGAAACAGGCCTTTTCGGCCCACCAAGTCCGTGCCGCCCAATGATCCCCGTACATTAACACTATCCTACACCCACTAGGGACAATTTTTACATTTACCCAGCCAATTAACCTACATACCTGTACGTCTTTTGGAGTGTGGGAGGAAACCGAAGATCTCGGAGAAAACCCACGCAGGTCACGGGGAGAACGTACAAACTCCTTACAGTGCAGCACCCGTAGTCAGGGTCGAACCTGAGTCTCCGGCGCTGCATTCGCTGTAAAGCAGCAACTCTACCGCTGCGCTACCGTGTTAATTAGCCGCTGTAAATGGGAAAATGGGATAACATAACAATGAAATAGTGTGTTTGGGTGATCGATGGTCGGCATGACCTCGGCTGCCCAGTGGCCTTGTTTCCATGCTGTGTCTCCAAACTAATCCAAACTTTAAGTTTTTCCGTCATCTATGTTGTTTTTAATTGACAGGTTGCTGCTCCGGATTTCACAGTCAAGCTTCAACATGATCCTTGTTGATAAGTTTGGTATGGACAAGGAGCGTTATCCTTTCCCAGTCACCGCTGCTGAGCTCTTTACACTGATTGACACATTTCCTTTGCGAAAAGATGAAATCAAGTTGCAAGTTGAAAGTGATCAGTCGTGCACCTGATTCCCAAAGCTAATTTTACCCTTCCTCGGAATAACTGCTGTTAGCTCCGTGAATCTATAAGTTGTATTCTCATACCTTGAAACTGCCATTAATATATAAAAAGTAGGCCCTCAAGCTTTCTGTTTAAGACTTCTGAAATTTCTGTGTAGGTGCATTGTGTTATTTGAATGTTATCAATGTGTGAGATATTGTGCACAAAGTAATTTATATCTCTTTTCCATATAAAACTACACATTAGGAAATTATCTACTTGGAACGATTTTCCTAGTTTTAGAAACGTGCCTCAATTATTAGTTTATTGTGTTTGCATTGTTTTGACAGATTAGATCATGTTCCCACCATTAGTGTTGACCATCAGTTCTCATTACCTGCCAATGTCATCTCTTGCTTGCTGCCTTCAGTCTTTTTTACATTGACCTGCTCAACCCTGCACACTGCATTAAAATATTACTTTGTGGATGTGAGGTTCTGCTGAAGTGTTGTTTATCTTTATACTGATATACTGTCAGAGAGAATGTTTTGGGTTTTATGGCTTCTCTGGATGTAGAGGTTTGCTTAGGTTAAAATTAAAACACAATAACCACAGCCAATCCTCACTGGGTTGACACAAGGCAGATGGCTTATTTTGATATAGATTTAAAGTGGGAATAATATTGTTTAATGCTGTGCATTAGAGAGAGGGAGTAAATATAATCAGCAGGTCGTCTGATAGACAATCACGCCACACCATGATTCTTGGTTGATCAAGGAAACTATGCACTACAGTGCAGCTAAACTTTGCACTGGTCTGTTTTGTGTTCATTTATTGTTCTGGACAGTGTATTTTTGGAGACGAAAAGATGCCGGTACTTATATACATTTCAGGTGGTGCTACTGACTGCTGTACAGCAATCTAGATTTCAAATTTGCATACACTCACAAAACCGCATTGCTTCTGGATAGATAATGAGAAATAAGTGCAATATAATATTTGCATGGATGGCACAATTCTGATCAATTTCAATATATGCATATTTGAATTGAGTTAATCACTTCGTAAGGAAATTCCAAGTTGGGTATATTCCAGAAATTGCAGTGTTTTACTTAAGAGGGCGAAATGTAAGGGACTTCAGGTACCAGATATTAATATAAATATTCATGAATTTTAAATCCATTGCTAATGTAGTAAGTAGTATCTTCAATACATTATGCAGCATTGACAAATGTTACCAATTTTAAAAAGTCCGATATTTGCAATACCACAACAATGTTAGTTTAATAATAATAATAATAATAATAATAATATTCATTTATTGTCATTGCAACGAGTACAACGAAATTTAAAAATAGCCAATCCTGACGGTGCGTACAAACATATATGCAATAAATGCAAAAACAAATAAATACATAAATACAATTAAATACAATTATATTAAGTACAAGATTTTTTAACGGTGTTGCCTAGTGCAAAGGTAGTGTTCAGTTCTCGTATGGCCCTGGGGTAAAAACTGTTCTTAAGTCTGTTTGTTCGGGATTTGATCGACCTGAAACGTCGACCAGAGGGCAGATGAACAAACAGACGGTGGCCGGGGTGGGATGGATCTTTTATTATTTTGCCTGCTCTACTGAGGCAGCGTAGGCTGAACAGGTGCTCCAGGGAGGGCAGTGAGCAACCGATGATCTTCTGGGCCGTCGTGATGACCCTCTGAAGGGCCTTCCTGTCCTTTTCTGAGCAGCTGGCATACCATGTGGTTATATAGTATGCCAGCACACTCTCGATGGAGCAGCGATAGAAGGACAACATGAGCTTCTCCTGCAGGTTGGTTTTCCTGAGGATCCTCAGGAAGTGGAGTCTCTGCTGTGCCTTCTTTACTGTGGTGATGGTGTTGGTAGACCAGGTAAGATCCTCTGCGATGTGCGTACCCAGGAACCTGAAAGCTGGTACCCTTTCCACACAGACCCCATTGATGTAGAGTGGGTCGTAATCTCCACTGGTTTTTCTGAAGTCAATTATAAGTTGTAAAAATGCAATAATATTCATAAAAGCTGTTTGGTTAGATTGTTTACTCTTTGCTACTTGCGATAAACATGTTTGTGTAACAGCCGTGCTGCTGTGAACCCAACTTCTGAAATTAGGCTGAAGTCAAGGAAAGAGCATTTGTGGTAGAGGGCAATTGGAATCAGAGGTTGGAAAACTCTGGACTAGTTACAATTGCAATCAGGATGGTGATTATAATTATCAAATGGGAAAATATTAGTACAATTTTAACTGGTAACGAGTGTCTTTTCGATTGACAAGATGGTATTAAAGATTAGCACCGAGAAGTCAGTGATTTTCAACAGAGCAGTGAAAACTAATTAGTCATAGTCACACAGCACGGAAACAGGCCCTTTGGCCCAACGTGCCCATGTCAACTAAGATGCTCCCTTGACACTAGTCGCAGGTTAGGCCCATATCCTGATAAACCTTTCCTATTCATGTACCTGTCCAAATGTATTTTAAATGTTATTATACAGGTCCACCACCGATTTTCCGGCAACTGGTGGTCCAACACCTCTTTTAATCCAGAAAAAATTACTTGAAATCCCCCTGAAAATGTATTGCCTAGGCCGGATGAGGCAGCCGATCTCGACCTCACCGGGACTTCCATGCTGATGGGCGTGTCAAATTAGTTCCCTGCAGCTGGGGCTCTGGAACTCCTGCCTAGTCGGAGCCGGCAGATTTGTTCCCATAACCAACTTCCGAGGCCGGTATCTCAGCCGCCCGGCGGCCTAAGTGAACCGTTCCAGTACCGTTCGACTCCTCATGGAGGCCCTGACCACGGTTGGTCCGGCAAAACGGATAGTCCTGAAATGCTCTGGAACCAATAGTGCCGGAAAATCATTGATGGACCTGCCTCAACTACCTCCTCTGGCACTTCGTTCCATATTCCCATCACCCTCTGTGTGAAAAAGTTGCCCCCTCGCGTTCCTATTAAATCTTTCCCCTCTCACCTTAAACCTATGTCCTCTGGTTCTTAATTTCCCAATAATTAAGTTAGGAATTCCTAGAACGTAAAAGTATAGTTCATTTTGATCAGATCTGAAAATTTCCCATCACGATGCTAACATCAGATTGGCTCCCATTACATTTACTCATGATGAGAAAAGGCAAATGTGCAGTTTGGGCATATTATGATTTCAAAAGGCATTTTTCTTATTCAACAAAGGCTGAAACTGGTTGACTGTGTGTTTTAAGAATCTTGGATAGTGCAAGCAGATTTTGCATGTTTTGAGAACCATGTTGGCAAAGTTGTATGATTTTAGTATTGAGCTGATAGTAGAATGTGTTAGTTATTAGTACTAGTACTAACACAATAGTATTAATACAATGTTCTGTTTACTCCCACGCAGGTGGTAGATTTAGATTATTTTGCAAGCTGCATCATTGAGGATAAATAACATGCCGAGTGAGTGAGGTAGAGTGCAAATGCATTAATACAAATCTTGAGAGCCATCCATTGTCTCTTAATTAATTAATGTGAGTAAAATTTGACAATATATTTTCACACACAGGTGTAAAACACAGGTCCATGATTACCATTGGACAAACAAAGCTTTAACATTTGCCACGTTGCTGTGTTCTTGCATATCTAATTTGAGTTATATTTTATTGCTTTTTAACATCAATCCTAGTTATGCATTCAAATCAGTCTTGTGATCAATCAATGAAGTGGTGATTTCATAAAATGGATCTAAAATGTTGAGGATGCTTTGTTCAGAGATTAAGCTGTATCTGGGATATTTGGATGAGTATTGACTTACCTGATGCACTGCTTGGATTCAAAAATGCAAATACAAGGTAAGGAGCCTGAAGAGCTTTAAACCTAGTGGCTCAGCAGTAGGGGTGCTGCTACAATGTTGGCTACCCCCCAGTCTTCCATGACCTCACCTTTTTTCTGGAGAGAAAATAAAGATCTTTGTCAAAAACTCCAGTAATCTCCCGTAAATTATCTGGGATAGATCCCATCAGGACAAGGATGTGTATCAAATGCTTCAGCAGGCAAGTATATTTATATATATAGAAATTATTTTGCTGTCTACTTTAATATTCAGTAGGATCTGGTTATTAAGATGATAATCTTGTTGTTAGTAAGATAATTCTTTACTTTGTTATATTCTTAATTTGCAAAGCTTGCGTTTCAAAGTAAAGAATTTTTTGCATAAAGTGACATAAACATTATTTAATTGTTCTCCTTAATTTATCAGTATTTTCAACACTATGGTGTGGTGGAATATGTTTGGCTGCCAGATTCGTTAATACTGGTGATTTGGTTTTAAAAGATAATAATGGATTGAAGAGCAGGGGCTTTGTCCTGTCGATGCAGTTGGCGATTGTGGAAAGTTGAGATAATGTTGGGATTTTTTCATCTCTCAATCTTCTTTGCGTATTAGCCTTAAATTGGTCAACAATTCAAAATATATTACTTTAAAATTGCATTTAAAAGCCCTTATGAACAGTAACCTCATGTTTTGTCAATGGAGCTGAAATAGAGTTAATGCTTCAAATTCATAGGTCTTTTATTGTCACGTGTACAATTAAGGTACAGTGATATGTGAATTACCATGCAGCCATACGAAAATAAAGCAACAAGACACACAACTACATAAAAGTTAACATAAACATCCACGACAGTGGATTCCCCACATTCCTCACTGTGATGGAAGGCAGAAGAATCCAATCTTCTTCCTCTTTATCCTCCTGCGGACGGGGCAGTCGAACCATTCGTCGGGGCGATCGAAGCTCCCGCGGCCTGGAGTTCCCAAAGACCGCGGGCTCCGTGTTGTTAAGTCCTCAAGCACCCACGGTTGGAGCTCTCAAAATCGGTTTCCAGCAAAGGCCGCCAACTCCTCAATGTTAGGCCACAGTGCGGACGGAGATACGATACGGAAAAAAACGCATCTCCGTCGAGGTAAGAGATTAGAAAAAGTTTCCCCCAATCTCCCCCCACTTCCCACATAAAACAAGCTAAAGAACACTTAAAAACATACATTTAACACATACAATTAAAACACAAAGAAGGAAAGGACAGAGGCAGCCATTGCCGGTGCCACCCGGTGATCTTTAATCAGAAATGATGAAGAGGTTCTGGTGAAAGGTCATCAATCTGAACTTTTAACACTCATCTTCACAGACTTGTGGAGTAATTTTGTTCATGTTTAGTTTAAAAAAAAATTGTAGATACACTATCTGTCGCTGAGCAACGTCGTGTGAATGTTTTTGCAGATGCTTGGATGTTGAAAAGACCTGTATTTTTCCCATTATGTACGGAATGCAATCATGTGTTGTAATGGAAGCTCTGTGCTCAGAACATGTTGCTCTGTTTCTGGTGCATCTAATTACCAAGTGCTTCTCTGTCCCTGGAATGAAATGCAGTGCCGAACAGGATTAAGGACCTTACCCACATCCTCTGGCTCCACACATAAATTCTCTCCCGTGTTCTTAAGTGTAGGAAGGAACTGTAAATACTGGTTTAAATCGAAGATAGACACAAAATGCTGGAGTAACTCAGTGGGACAGGCAGCATCTCTGAAAGAAGGAATGGGTGACATTTCGGGTTGAGACCCTTCTTCAGACTGATGTCAGGAGAGTGGGAGGTACAGAGATAAAGAAGTGTATAGATACAGAAGTGTAAGGTGTGAAAACAGGACAATGGGAAGAGATCAAGGAAAATGTAGAATAGATCATTGTTAGTTGGGAGAAGGTAACAACAAAGCAGTCTTAAGTGGACTTATCCTTTCCGCCGCTTATGATCCCTCCAGTATGTCCTCTACCACCTCTTTTATATCCCTCCCGTTCACATCTGAAACATCTATATCCTGGAACGTTGATTCACCAGTCCTGCCCTTCTCTCAACTAGGTTTCTGTGATGGCTATAATATCGTAGTTCCATGTGTATTAATCTAGACACTAAGATTATTTCCCTTCATGATATAATTCATCATTGCATTGAAATAAGTACACTTCACTTTAGGGCGTTGCAGTGGTAGAGTTGCTGCTTTACAGTGCCAGGTACCTGAGTTCAATCCTGACAACTGTACTGTTTGTATGGAGCTTGTACGTTTTCCCTGTGACTGCGTGGATTTCCTCCGTGTACTCCAGTTTCCTCCCACATCCTAAAAGCGTACAGGTTCATAGGTTAATTGGCTTCGGTAAGATTGTAAATTGTCCCCAGTGTGTAGGATAGTGCTAAGTACAGGGTGATTGCCAGTCAGCGCAGTCTCAATGGGCTGAAGGGCCATTTCCACAGTGTATCGCTAAAGTTCAGACCGTTATTTATGTTCTATTCATTTTCATAGCCCTGCCTGTTTTTCTTATGGACTAAACCTCCACCGTCACTTTGATCCCTCCACCAGTTCGTTCCCACTCCCTCCACCACACCAAGTTAAACCTTCCTGAATAACACGAGCAAACCTCCCTGCAAGGATATTGGTGGCCATCTAGTTTGGGTGCAACCCGTTCTTCTTGTTCAGATCCTACCTGCCTTGGAGGAGAGCCAAGCAATCCAGGTATATGAAACCCTCTCATCTGCACCCGCTCTTTAGCCACTCATTCAACTGCATGTCTCCATATTTCTGGCCTGCATGTGGCACAGGAGTAATCCTGAGCCTACAATGCTAGAGGACTGCTTAATAACTCATCTGTTCCTGCCACGGGAGGCCCTGCAGCAGCCGGGTGAGGGAGCGGATCGAGCGTAGCCTGTGGCAGTTGCACAGAGCCACAGTGGCAGTGGAAGGAACCAACAGCATTGCACTAGGCCAGGCTCAGCCCATCATCATCGATCCAATGCCTCCAAAGATGCTGGGCCTTAAAGTGAGAAAATAAGAAATTAATATCTTCTTGGGCTAGATTTCCTTCTTGGATCAGAAAGGAGATCATTGGTGAAGCATCCAACTGGTTTGAGAAGATTAGATGTGAATTGGATATTCCATTTAAATAATGTTTATTTGATGTTAACACTTTTGCATTGCGTGACTTATCAGAAGCTACCTTGAGTGTTCATTTTTCTGGTTCTCTGAAATTATTGTGTATATCACCACCTCCGATGTTCTCATGAACCACCAAAAGGTATGCTATTGTCTGTCAGTGTTTACCTTGTTAATTCCACTACAAAGGCCAAGAAGCAACATACCACGGTGATGATTATTAACCAGGATAGTTAAGTTTGCAGTATTTTCTCTTGTTTATGCAGGTAAAGTATTAAATAAATACAAATATACATAAGAATAAATGAATATTTTTATGTTAAAAGAATTGCTTTACAAATGTCATTGATATAAAGAAGTAGAAATGTCAAGTTTATTTTGCCATGTTTTGATGACAAGGAACTGTGATAATATGGAACAGGAACAGATAAATACCAGTCAAAAAACTGGGAGAATTTCCCCCCATTAAGTCATGATTAACAGGTTCACAGTTAACATTTTGTTTTGACCCATCATTAAAAAAATGGACTAAGGTTATACAATCATTTCAGTATTGTACAGGCCTCACTGAAACCAGTGGAGAATTACCGTAACACCTCTAATGTAGCTGATCTTTCATTTTATTTCACACTTCCCCAGTCTTTGTGTGTAGAATATGGTTCCTTCAGTTTAACTGACTTTATCTTTGATATTCTCTGGCTTTGGAAAGTTGCACTGAAACTTGTAATGTGGCTTGTTGTATTCAAAGCACAAATAGAGTGCCCATTCCCTAGTTTTTTCTATCCATCACCCCCCCCCCCCAGCTATTTTGTTATCCAAGCCCACTGAAACCAGTTGTGACAACTTCACCCGACACTTTTCAATACCTGGAATCAACTAACATCCTTCCGAAGATAGATACAAAAAGCTGGAGTAACTCAGCAGTACAGGCAACATCTCTGGAGAGAAGGAATGGGTG
Organism: Rhinoraja longicauda; assembly: GCF_053455715.1. Classification (NCBI taxonomy): domain Eukaryota; kingdom Metazoa; phylum Chordata; class Chondrichthyes; order Rajiformes; family Arhynchobatidae; genus Rhinoraja; species Rhinoraja longicauda. The sequence continues at coordinate 23,123,904 of NC_135964.1, read as the reverse complement.
ACGTTTTGGGTCGAGATCCTTCCCATCATTTGGAGATATTTTTAACATTAGAATGTTGTGGGTGACACTGGATGAAATGCTTATTTCTACTCGAGGTTAATCCAGTGCACCAGAAGAGTTGCTGTAACTGTAGCTGAATTAACGTATATTTTTGTTATTTGTAACCTGTTAGAATCCATGAAGATAATCAAACCTGGCTTTGGTGTGGTAGTTACACAGTAGGTATGCTGCTTTTGTTGAGTTGTAGAGGCAACACGTGTTTAGATGGTCCCCAGGATTCATTCACTATGATGGCTTGACTGTTCCATTGTCCACAATTTCAGATTTATTGAGATTCAGTCTGTAATGGTTGAAGTTGTAAGCAGTTTTAAATATCATCACCCTACTTCCTAGTAAAGTGATTACCAGTAGGTTTGATGGACTGTTGAGAGTACATGGAGTCAAACAGCAAAGGTGGACAGTGATTCACAAAGGATCTTCTTCACTCCTGCAATAGTTAGATTGCCCAGCCTCCCATTGAGAAATAGTGCATAGCATAGAAAGCCCAAGAGAGGGAATAAATAAATATATTTTATATGATCAATCCACTGTGCAGAGTAGAAACACCACAGGCTTTGCTACGAGAGAGCAGGGAACGGTTCCCTCTGTCTGTCATGTTTATGTATGTGGTTATAAACTGTACGCAGGTTTACTGCAAGAAAATCCTCTGTACCAACTTTTCATTGAAAGTATCCACCCAGCTACACCAACAGTTAATCTCGTTGGTGGTGGTATCTAGCACAAGAACAAAATACCTGGCTGCTTTATTGAAAAGCTAGACACAGTTGAAAAAATAGACAGAGTATTTACTCATCCAGTTCCAGTAAAGATGACCTTAATTTTTCACAAACTGAACAATTTAAAATAAAAACCCAAAGAAATATATTTACACAAATTAAAAAGTGAAAGTACAAGCTGTAAGTCAATGTTTCATTTTACAGATAAATCTCAACACTTTTATCCTTAAAACTGTTGCTTGACATTTTTTTTTTAACTTTACATTGTATTTATTTCATCTGTTCAGGCTCAGAGTTTACGTTTCCCCATGCTGGATCTCAGCATGATTGTGCTCTCTGCCCAGATACCTGGGTTTGCTATCATTTGTAACCAGACGTGTTGTTCCTCCCCTTGGGAATCATTCCAATCGGCTGCATTCCCATAGCTGTGACCTGTTGAACAACAAATATATGACAGCATAAATATTTAGGATCTTTGCCAGTAATCTCTCCAAAACATGCCAGCAGACCATCCGAACAGACTTTAGCCAGAGGGTGGTGAATCTGTGATATTCATTGCCACAGACAGCTGTGAAGGCTGTCAATGGATATTTTTAAGATGGAGATTGACAGATACTTGATTAGTTGATGTAAGTGTGTCAGGGGATATGTGGAGAAGACAAGAGAATGGGGTTGAGAGGGAAAGGTAGATCTTCCATGACTGAAAGGTGGAGTAGACTTGATGGGCTGAATGGTCTCATTCTATTCCTATATCTTATGAACATATGATTAATAAAGCAGGTTTGAAATAGCCATTTTTCCATTTCCTTAGCTGTATTTAAACAATTTATTTTAGACTTTAGAGATGGCGAGCAGAAACAGACCCTTCAGCCCACCAACTCGTGATCACCCATACGTTAGCACTATTCTACACACTAGGGACAATATTTTTTTTTACCAAAGCCAATTAACCTACAAACCTATACAGCATGGGAGGAAACCGGAGCACCCAGAGAAAACCCACGCAGTCACGGAAAGAACATACAAACTCTGTATAGAAGGCACCCGTAGTCGGAATCGAAACCGGATTCTCTGGCACTGTAAGGCTGCAACTCTAGTGCTGCACCACAGTGTCTCGCTTGAACAGATCATTATAAATCTATGGGATTTTTTTCAAGGCGTGGGAGTCTGCATCAACTTGTCTTTTGGAATTCAATCTAAGTTCTCTTGCAATGCTGACGAAACACGTTAATTGATTGACTGAATTGAAAGTAATCATTAGTAACCAGAACTTTTTGTTTTGAAAATTAGTTATTACCAGGGATTTATTACTCGAAATGCAGTTTAGTTCTCAATTTCCTGCTGCTCTCACCCTTTTGCCTCATTAGCTAGTTGATGGAAGAGACTTCAACTAAAGTTAAGTTGTCAATGTTTGCATCCTTGTATCCCTTCGTTATCACCTCTTCCCCATCCAACAATGGGCCTTTATGGGCTCCACCCTTCCTTGGTCATCTTTGTTCTGGCCTTTTCTTCCCTCCAGTTCCCTCCCCTCTTTCAGTCAGAAGAAGGGTCCCGACCTGGAACATCACCCACTGATTTTCTCCAGAAATGCTGCCTGACCTGTTGCGTTGCGTTTGTGTCTATCTTCAGTATAAACCAGCGTCTGCAGTTCCATTCTACACGGTGAGTTGCCCACAGCCTGATTTTATATCTGGTCCATAAAACATGCTGGTGCATGATCAACCCAGGCTGCACATCTATTGTGCTTTGTGAAAGTGATTATTACCCCAGCTCCACCCACACAGTGACTCAGAGCATAGATCCCGAGGCCCTGCCTGGGAACGCACCGATGCTTTCCACTGTCAAAGATATTCTTTTTACTGTTTTGGTGTCATAGAGTCATACAGCGTGGAAACGGCCCTCTGCCCAACTTGTCCACACCGACCAACATGTCCCACCTGCCTGAGTTTGGCCCAAATCCCTCTAAACTCGTCCTCTCTGTATATCTGCCTAAATGTATCTTAAACGTTGCAATAGTACCTGCCTCAACTACCTCCTCCGGCAGCTCGTTCCATACACCTACTACCCTTTGTGTGAAAACATTACCCCTCAGGTTCCTGTACTTGTGTTCAACTTAATCAACAATGAGATATTTGTTAATTTACAGATGGGCTGCTTTTATTGAAGTATTTAATTCAGAGTATCATACACCTAGAACAGGTTCATGCTCAGAAATTGACCCATGTGCAAGTCCATTTCATAGCTCCACCAAAGCTCACAAATTCCTTTCAAATCTAAACCATGTTTTGGTTGCCTCAACTGTCTGATTCCTGAAACAAATGTAAAAGCTTTTGCTGTTTTGCATATCATTTCCAGAGATCTCGGTGTGTCGTGGAGCTAATCTATTTCAGTATTTTTGAAGAGATGGGATATATTTTTCCAAGCCACCAATTTGGTCAGGCAAATCAGCATTTGTAGCCGTACGGATAGAGCAAATTAATTGATTTCGGTTTAATAAAACTGATACTACACCAGTATGCTTTAGCTGTAGAAAAAAAAGAACCGTAGATGCTGGTTAATGCACTAAAGGACACAAAGTGCTGGAGTAACTCAGCAGGCCAGGCAGCATCTCTGGAGAACATGGATAGATGAGGGGTTGAGACCCACTTCAGACCCCTGATCAGAACAATTCCTGTCTGGCAACAATTAAAACCAGAACTGACTTAGGTTTACTATCCGTTAACTAGCAAACAGGTCATTGAGGAAAATTAGAGGTCAGAGTTAGAGGTCAGATTTAGAGATCACTTAATCAAAGGAAAGTAATTACCATTGCCATGGCCCAGTCGAATGCCACCTAAGAAAACGTTGCTGGAGAGGGACTCTTTGTCCCAGACGGTTAGCTCGACAGAGACATTTTGTAGATCACTGAGGTGCAAGCCAGTATAAGTGAAGGTGTGGTTCCACTGCGGATTTACACTCTTCTTAACAATATGCGTTTTGTGCTTGGAAGCCTTGTTGTTATCAGGAAGTAAGTATCTGAAGGAAGCAATACATTCATATTTTAGTCCAACAAAAGAGAAAATCTCTGAACATTCATTGCCTATTGGGATCTGTCTCCTGCAGATTAGTCTGTCTTTTTTTTAAATGTAGATAAAGGGTGATACGAAAAATAGTTTATGATCAATTGATGCTGGTAATTTATTCCCGAAATAAAATAAAACAAGTTCGTAAATTTCCTGGATTTGGTGTTTTGTCAATCCCAGGATCACACCAACATAATGTTATGCCTATAGACATATTGTGATGATGACTAAATAATGTCATTGCATAGAGGACCTTGAGTGTCCTTGTTTATGAAACATAATGTTTTGGTGTAGATGCCTAATAGAATGGCCTATTTGCAAAGAGTTGGAGTATAAAGGTGTAGCATGTTAATGAAACCAACCTGTACAATTTTGAAGTGCTTATTTTAAGGAACAACATATTTGAATTTAAGTTCAAAGAGATTTAAAAGATTGATGGAGAAACAAGGAACTGCAGATGCTGGTTTAGAAAAGACACAAAGTGTGGGAGTAACTTAGTGGGTCAGGCAGCATCCCTGGCAGACATGAAGAGGTAATGTTTAGGTTGGGAACCTTCTTTAGACTGATTAAGGGGAGGGGAAGAAAACTAGAAGACAGGAGGGGCAGGACAAAGCATGTTAATAGGTGAACACAGGCAAGTGGGATTTTGAAAGGCAGATGGTTTGTCAAAGGGTTGGTTGCTGGTTTGATGGAATTTTATGAGAAAATGTTGAGCCTACTTCTGAACTGTATTCTTCGTGGCAGGTAATCTTATCGAAATAAATAAGATTCTGAGGGGGCTGAAATGTTTCCCATTGAGAGAGCAGAGAACTGAGGGCATAAGTGGCCATCACTCATTTAAGATGAAGATTGAATAATTGTCCACAGTACCATTTTATGGCACCTCTACCACTTCTGCTTTACCTTAGGGTTGCATTTTATTTTCTGCCAGAACACTTATCAATTTTAAAATTGCTTCTTGAATTTCCGTTAATAATTTATGGACACGTTTTACTGTATTGTCTTTAGCTGAGGTACAGATTTTCCAATTTGTTCTTAAAAAAGCAATTGGCAATTTAAAAAAAACTTACCCTTTAACAAAGGTATCTGAAGTCCCTCCAGTTCTTACTGCAGTTAAATTTCTGGCTTCCTTAATAAGCACCTCCACTACTCCGCCATTTAATGTTTGGTTAGAACCTTTCTTTCCTTGATTGAAACTTCTTCTAGCTGCATGGAGAAAGCAAAATTAAATTATCATTATTGCACTCTTCATTTTTGAACTTCAGTTCAAAAGTTCCAATGTTAACTGGCCTATTTTATGTAGTGTATATATCTAGATATAAAGCAAAGGATTATTACAGGCCATGAGATACCCTGTTGAGGACATAAAGATGCATTGCATTCTGGTCTCAACTGAATACTGACCAGCAATATAGGCATCACTATAGGTAAGTAAACATTTGTGACTAAAGAAATATGCAATAATATCTCCATATTGAAAATATTAAAGTCAGAAAGGCGCAAGTGGTCAGACACTAATTTACAGGAGCCATCTGGAAAGTCAAGTTTGTGTTCTGCTAAGCCAGGCATAGTGTCTGTGCGGTGTGGACTTTAAGGAAATTATTTAATCTTGCATGTATAATTTAACTTTTCCTGTAAGATTTTCTTAATCTTGTTTTTTTTGTTGTTGCATTGTTAGTCAAGTAATATAAAGTGGTAGAAACAAGTAACTACAGATGCTTGTTTACAAAAAAAGACAGTGGTGGAGTAACTCAGTGGGTCAGGCAGCATCTGTGGAGAATGTGGATCGGTGACTTTTCAGGTTAGTACCCTTTGAGGAGAGCAGCTGGAATCACAGAGGGGAAGCAGTGAGAGAGGGTTTCAGAACCCCTGTCAGAATGAGGAGGAGAACCTCTTCAAAGTTGTATACCTTGAGGAGATTTTGTAGTGGATCTGAGGCAGATGAATTACTGGCACAAATACAATGCATGGGGACGAACTACCAATCATTACATGAGTGGCTGCAAGGTGACCAAGGTGGAAAATCAAGCATTCTAGAATCGTTAACTTTGAGGAAAGGAAAGGAGAACGGACAGATTTAATAATAAAATATGGCATTGAGGCACCAATGAGAAAGGAACATAAGTGGAAAGATGACGTGGAACTAATTTGGGCAAATTAAGAAATAGTTGGGGGAGAAAAAAAAATGTTGGCAGTTGTCTTTATGCTCCAATAATATAGGTCAGGAAGTTACAACTGCACATTGCAAGGGTAATACAATCCTTATGAGGACTTTATATAAAAATTGGGCAAAGCAAACTAGCAGTATTAATGGGGAGAATGATTGTGAGGTGATATAATTTTAGATGCAAAAGTGTGAAACCAAAGACAAAACTAAATCAAACTATGAAGGTTATTAGCGCAAGTTGGCTGTGGTAGATGAGAAAACAATTCATGACTAAAGAGAGAAGATAAGTTTGCATTAGCTCAAAAGAAAAGACGTACAATGTTGGCAAACAATAAGCCTGAAGTTTGGCACCATTTCTGAACAGGGAAGGAAAAACAAGTAATTTTACAGAAATGAATAAAAACAACTTTGATCGGTTGGTTATAAAAAAAGATTAACCAAAGTTAATAGAAGTACCTTTCAGATTGAGAGGAACATTTGTTGTGGGTAATAAATAATAGGCAGTCAGCGAGTCATACAGCATGGAAACAGGCCCTTTGGCCCAACTTGCCCACACTAGCCAACATGTGTTCCAGCTACACTAGTCCCACCTACATGCATTTGGCCGATATCCCATCAAACCTGTCCTATCCATGTACCTATCTAATTGCTTCTTAAACATTGCAATAGTCTCTGCCTCAACTACCTCTGGCAGCTCATTCCATACACCCACCATGAAAAAGTTTCCCTCAGATTCCTATTAAATCTTTTCCCCTTCACCTTAAACCTATATCCTCTGGTCCTTGATTCCCCTACTATGAGGGAGTGGATCCTATGATTGCCATCTTCCAAATTTCCATGGACTCTAAAAAGATTTTGCCCCGTCAGAAGACTGCAATTTAGCTAGTGTTAATTTCAACTCTTAAACAATAGATGCAGGAGTAGGCCATTCGGCCCTTCGAGCCAGCACCGCCATTTGCCATGATCATGGCTGATCATCCACAGTGAGTACCCCGTTCCTGCCTTCTCATATCCCTTGACTCCGTTATCATTAAAAGCTCTATCTAACTCTCTCTTGAAAGTATCCAGGGAATTGGCCTCCACTGCCTTCTGAGGCAGAGAGTTCCACAGGTTCACAATTCTCTGAGTGAAAAAGTTTTTCCTCATCTCTGTTCTAAATGGCCTACCCCTTATTCTTAAACTGTGGCCCCTGGTTCGGGACTCCCCCAACATCGGGAACATGTTTCCTGCCTCTAGTGTGTCCAATCCCTAAATAATCTTATATGTTTCAATAAGACCTCCTCTCATCCGTCTAAATTTCAGAGTATACAAGCCCAGTCGCGACAGTCCTGCCATTCCGGGAATTAACCTCGTGAACCTACGTTGCACTCCCGCAATAGTAAGAATGTCCTTACTCAAATTTGGAGAACAAAACTGCACACAACATTCCAGGTGCGGTCTCACTAGGGCCCTGTACAACTGCAGAAGGACCTCTGCTCCTATACTCAACTCCTCTTGTTATGAAGGCCAACATGCCATTAGCTTTCTTGCTTGCTGTACCTGCATGCTCCCTTTCAGTGACTGATGAACTAGGACACCCAGACCTCATTGTACTTCCCCTTTTCCTAACTTGACACCATTCAGATAATAATCTGCCTTCCTATTCTTGCCACCAAACTGGATAACCCCACATTTATCCACATTAAACTGCATCTGCCATGCATCTGCCCACTCACACAACCTGTCCGAGTCACCCAGCATCCTCCTCACACAATCACACTGCCACCCAGCTTTATGTCATCTGCAAATTTGCTAATGTTACTTTTAATCCCTTCATCTAAGTCATTAATGTATATTGTAAATAGCTGTGGTCCCAGCACCGAGCCATGCGGTGCCCCACTAGTCACTGCCTACCATTCTGAAAGGGACCCATTTATTCCCACCTTTGCTTTCTGTCTGCCAACCAATTTTCTATCCATGACAGTACCCTACCCCCAATTCCATGTGCTCTAATTTTGCCCACTAATCTCCTAAGTGGGATCTTATTGAAGGCTTTCTGAAAGTCCAGGTACACTACATCCACTGGCTCTCCCTTGTCCATTTTCCTAGTTACATTCTCAAAAAATTCCCGAAGATTAGTCAAGCATGATTTCCCCTTCGTAAATTCATGCTGACTCGGAACGATCCTGTCACTGCTATCCAAAAGTTCTGCAATTTCTTCCCCACCACCGATGTCAGGCTAACTGGTCTATCTGAATAGACAGAAGAGAATGAAGAAGGGTCCCGACCCAAAACAATACCTATCCATTTTCTCCATAGATGCTGCCTGACCCACTGAGTTACTTCGGCATTTTTGTGTCTAACTTTGGTATAAAGCAGCATTTGCAGTTCCTTTTTATTATTCATCCCTTCTATGTTGGACACACAACAGATTCCTTAGAAACCTGCTCTTGGGGAAACTTGTAAATTGAAGAATGGAGGGAGAGAGAAAATGGAATACAACAGACCAGCCAACCTCACTTCAGTGGGATGCTAGAAACCTTTTTAAAGGTGAGGGAGCAGGCACTTTAAAAATAATAATAGATTTGGACATGGTTGAGGTGAATTCAAGAAAGGACAAACATATTTGACCACTCGATTAGATTTTTTTTTTTTGGAATTGTAACAAATAGAATCATTGAGGGGAAGCAAGTGGTTATCATGTATTTGCCTTCGATAAGATGCCACCCAAGAGATTAATGAACAGAATGAGAGTGAATTGGATTAGAAATAATATACTGGCATGGATTGAAGATTGGTAAAACAGAAACCGTAAGAATAAATGGGTGATTTTTGTGTTGGTAGGTTATGTCTATTGCATGGAATAATACTGGGGCCCAGCTGTTATCTCCGTCAATGGCTGGTATACACTGATCAGCCAAAACATTTTGACCACCTGCCTAATATGCTCCGTGTGCCGCCAAAACAGCGCCGACCTGCCGAGGCATGGACTCTACAAGACCCTTGATGGTGTCCTGTGGTATCTGGCACCAAAACATTAGCAGCAGATCCTTCAAGTCCTGCAAGGTGGAGCTGCCATGGATTGGACTTGTCGATCCAGCACATTCCACAGATGCTCAATCGGATTGAGATCTGGAGAATTTGGAGGCCAGGGCAACACCGTGAACGCTTCATCATGTTCCTCAAACCATTCCCGAACAGTGTGGCAGGGCGCATTAGCCTGCTGAAAGAGGCCACTGCCATAATTGCCATGATGGGGTGTACCTGGTCTGCAACGATGTTTAGGTAGGTGACACGTGTCAAATTGACATCCACATGAATGGTCGGACCCAGGGTTTCCCAGCAGAACATTGCCCAGAGCATCACACTCCCTCCACCGGCTTGTCGTCTTCCCACAGTGCATCCTGGTGCCATCACTACCCTCGTGCATCGATGTGCCTTGGGCGCCCAACACCCTATCGCCGGTTTGTCCCTCCTCGGACCACTGTCGGTAGGTACTCACCACTGCCGACCGGGAGCACCCCACAAGCCTTGCCATTTCAGAGGTGCTCTGACCCAGTCGTCTGGCCATAACAATTTGGCCCTTGTCAAAGTCGCTCGGGTCTTTACTCCTGTCCATTTCTCCTGCATCTAACACATCAACTTCAAGAACTGACTGTTCATTTGGTGCCTAATATATCCCACCCCTTGACAGGTGGCATAAGAACAAGATAATCAATGTTATTCACATCACCTATCAGTGGTCATAATGTTTTGGCTTATCAGTGTATATTAAACTTGATCCTCCGATGTTTTCTCATGAAATATAACTAGGTGGTGAGGAGGCTTCTGGGCAACATAGTCTGGCTTTGTAAACAGCCAATGATAGGTCATCCAGTAAGGTCATCTTCCTTGGAGTGAAAAATAGGAAAGCATGGTGTAGGATTAAAAGACGTATTCGGAGGGCCCTTAGTGTTCTTTATGTGAATTACCTAAAGTTAACATGCAGGTCCAGAATTTATTATTCTGGAGCTGCTTAATTTTCAACGCTGGGATGTTGGCCTTTATTGTAAAAGTGTTTAGGCTTTGTACTAAATGGTAAAAAGGAAAATAATGACTCATTTATTCTTACTGTTTCCTGTCTATTAACCCATCCTCAAACCAGGCCAGTAATATTACTCCCCAATCCCAGTCATCGCAAACACCATTATATACAGACCTGCTGTAAACAAGTTTCACATTCTTGCATAGTCTACTCTTACATTCTGCGCTGTCATTGCAAATACATTAGTTTCCCTGAGTTTCCCTTATGAACCAGTTGCGTGTCTGATATCAAAGAGCTGAGACGCACTAACACTGGCTAAAATGCTTCACTCTCATGAATCTGGGAGTCATATATTCTATTGGTGGCTGCTGTACAACTAATACCTTCTGGGCTTTTGCAACTCAATTATGAGTCTCGCACTGTAAAAATATTAGTTTAATATAATTTAATTTGTGATCATTATATTATGTACATACTACTCTGCACCTGCACTAATCTGCTCAGTTTAGTTGTAGAAGCCATTTACGCTTAAATTAGTTACTGTTATTATATTATGGCCATGTTTAATATTTCTAGTTTCTATTTGTCTGTAATTTGGAAGGTGGGATTTGATATGTAGAGTTGCGTGTCTACATCTGAGGAGGCTAGCGTAGCCACATAGATTGGTGGTCAGTTTAGTCTTGGAGGATGGAGAAAAAAGTTTTTTACCACGCCACACAGACTGTAACACACGGTATCGACTGTATTGTTTGTAGAAGAATCAGTTGATAAGAACGAAAAGTTATGAATTACTCTTTTGATTTGTGCTACTTTAATAAAGACCAATTAATCAAGAAACAGCGTTTGGAAGATTCGTCTTTGCTATCTCAGAGTGCGGTGAGTGCATAAGCTATACCTCCACCACATCCCCGAGCAGTAATGGCTATCGAAGTTGGACTTTGAGAAGGTATAGAAACTGCCATTACATTGGTTCTGAACTCTAGAGCTGTATTTTTATTCGATGTAAAACTACCATCCTCTCAGCAATCAGGAATGAATTGTAAATATTTAAAAAATGAATGAAAAGCTTACCTTTTCCTTCTTCTGGTGGAATGCTCAAATGTTGACCAACTGGAGTATAACACAAAGCCACTGTCAATTCCCCTTTGTATTGTAGGACATCGTCAATTGCAGACTCAATCTAAAACCAAAGCACAAGTACCTCTGCAAAAGTAGTATTACAAACCATTGATTACCTAATATCCATTATCTCCAATAGAATGAACAATGCTGATGTCTGAATAGTGTTGTTCCTTTTTATTCTCCATCCCAAATAAGTTAGAACAGGATTTAGAATTAAATTTGCTTCTAAACTAAAAAGCATATCTTGTCTGAGACTGGACCAGAGAGAGGTACACTATTAAAGTTTTATGCTTGTACTCTGCAGAATGGAATGGGCACTGATTTTTTTTAAAGTTTCAGACCTCTAACATCATTCGCCTCAAGGAGCCTGTCATGGACGTTATATGTAACCATGGTTAAAATGACTAGCTTTAATTGAGGAAAGACAAACATTGTTTCAGTTCGGTTGTATTATAGCATTGCACCAAATATAAATGATGCTTATCAGAAGCATCTGAAACCTCTCAGCCAAATACATTTTGAGAAGGTTATCATTTTGAAATATAATTTGTTTGAATTCATGCATTCACACAGGCAGGCTTACCATTTTGAATGTAAATACTATTAATTAACATTAACTTCTTTCATGTCCTGTGAAAATGAAGGGCCTGTTTCAGTGCTCTGTGACTGTAAGTAGGCGAGATACAGGAAGATTACTGTAGGAGCCATTTGTGTTTATTAGCTATCTTAGCATATTATATTATTTTGTATCCTGCTGTATTATTTTTGGACATTTGGGGGTTGTGAGATGAATACAAGACTTACATATATGGGCATATATGGACTGGGAGGAGCCAGAATTAAGAGTATAATTGGGAATGCACTGACGTAATGCTTCAGACACGAGAGGAGCTTGGCTAGATACAGTTCTTACCAAGTCTATGACGGGAGAAATACAATCTGTAACACTACTTCAATAAACGACTAATTAAACTGAAACGTCGTGAAGATCTCTCTGTTGTTGTTGTTTGTGTCAAGAATGATCAGTCCACTCCTTTTGTGAAGTGGTGACTAAAGGAGATGACTCGATGGTAAGAATCGAAGTTGCCACTAAAGTTACAATAAGCTTTTGACGGTACCTTGGTACCATGGCAATAATAAACTAAATTCAATTAAACCAGTATGATAGTGTTGTACAGGTTACTGTCGGGAAGAGAATAGTTTAGAAAGTAACCTGCACCGAAGGTTCCTACATTTCTGAGCACTTCTGCTCAAGAATTCATCAAACAAAATGCTGCCCACTATTGGGCTGTGGACATTACTCTGGAACTTTAGTATGCTCGTGGGTATGTCATGTTCCGAGATCTAGACTTCACATCAAAGCTGATAGATCAATTCAGATTTCTGCCGATTCCTCTCTGGCTTGTAAACTTCCTGTTACAAACTTACCTTAGGCTGCAGTAGAAACCATTCCTCAATTTGTTTTCCCAAATCCCAGGAATCAAGCAGTATTTCCACTTCACCCAAGAAGCTGTTCCGCCCAAACCTGTCATAGTGCCAGACGGAGACTTGTAGAGTTCGTGTCTCCAGTTGTGTGTGATTGATCACATACTATAAAAATGATTGAGAGATAATTTACAGATATTAGTAAAGGAGCATGGTCGTCTAGAATCATGCTGTAAAACTGCTTTTTCACGCCACAGAACAGTACAGCGCAAGAACGGTCCCTTAGGCCCACAATGTTTGTGCTGAACATGATGCTTAGTTAAACTGTTCTCATCTGCCTGTACATGATCCATATTCCTCTATTCTCTGCGCTTCCTTGTGCCCAGCTGAAGTCTCCTACACGCCACAGTCAGGGCCGTCTTAACGCATGGGCCTGATGGGCACTTGCCCGGGGCCCCACGAGCTTATATGTTTAATTTTATCGACCATTTACATTTTTATTCCTGTGAGTAGTTGTCGTAGGGGCCCCAGTACACTGCTTTGCCCGGGGCCCATAATGCTGTAAAGACGGCCCTGGCCACAGTTGTATCTGCCTCCACCACTACCCCTAGCGAGTTCCAGGCCCCCACCACTCCCTGGGTAAAAACATATGCCCCACAGACCTCCATTAGACTTTCCCTCTCTCACCTTACAGCTATGTTCATTACTGTTGAACATTTTCAGCATGGGGAAAAGGTTGTGACCAAACTCCAGCTTACAAATGTTTATCAGAAAATATATCTGCAAATTTCTGTAAAATGCTGTTTATTTCAGTCTTATCCTTCAGTAGGATGGTGTAAGCTACTGATCTCAAGTGCATTGAAGGTTGGAACTATACATTTACATGATAAAATGCTGCTCTTTTTTATTATTAAACAATGATTGCACTGAATGACCCAAGCTGAACACAGAAATGTGGGTACACACGCTTTGTCACAATTTAGATGTTAGAAAAACAGTCTTTTATAAAAAATAAGCATCCCATTCAACTTCTTTTAACATAAATGATAGATTTCAAGAGCTGCTCGAAGGCCCACTTGTGTTGCATGTAGATGATGTTACCGTGTTTGGGAAGAGTTGTGGAAACTGGTGAATGTCTTTCTACCCACAACCTAATAGCTCATATAAACACTGAATCCTGCTTCAATTATGAACCATAATTAAGCATTTACCAATAAGGTGGAGTATGCATTCACAGTACGCATCATCCGCCCTTTTGGTCATCAATTATTGGTGATCAATATGGTGGCATAGTGGTGCAGTTGTAGGGTTGCTGCCTTACAGGGCCAGACCCAGGTTCGTTCCTGACTACGGGTGCTGTCTAGTAAAAGGATATCCCTTTTTACTAGAAACACCAATGGAATGTTAGGGCACAGTGGCACAGCTGGTAAACTGCTACCTCACAGCGCCAAAGACCCGAATTAGATTCTGACCTCGGGTGTGTCTGTGTGGAGTTTGTATGTTCTCCCTGTGACTGCGTGGTTTTCTCCGGGTGCTCTGGTTTTCTCCCACACTCCAAAGACCTGCAGGTTTGTAGGTTAATTAAATTTCCCCTAGTGTGCAGGTGGCGAAACTGGGAAAACATGAAACTATTGTGCGGGCGGCGAGGACTTGGTGGGCCAAAGCAGCCTGTTTCCACGCTGTATTTCTAAACAAAAGTCAATCTGTTTTATGCCTGTTAAACAGATGCAGTGTCCATGCATTCATACAATTTCTTGACAAACTAATAACATTGCTTTTAACAAGCAATGAAGCAAACAGAGGAAGTGGTTGCATATAATGTGTTCCAGATTATAATTTGAAAAGAGAGATAATGAGCAGCTCCTCAATGTGGTTAGTTAATGATTTGATTATTCACAAAACACAATAACAAACCCTTAATGTTTCGTTGAAAACTGGATTTGTGGTGTTGGATTTAAGCTTGGTCTTGCGTTTGCTTTGCTGAGACTTGTCTGGGAGGAGATACATCTTCACATAGCTGGGGGTGAAATAAAAATGATCAGTTCTGAGAAACAATTAAACCACTCCCAAGAGAGATTATTAATAAGCACTGTGAAGTTCTCTTAAAATTGTTAAAACACGACTGGAAAACTACTTGGTACACTTTGGTCCAACCACATTGTGATTATTTTTTTCTAGTTTAAAGACAAAGCTATTTCCTCAAAGAAAAAAGAAAATGACTACTTACGGATCAGTTCTCTGCTTCTTCTCGTCAGCAACTGCTAAATTGCGGCATTCTTTCACGGAAACGCTCAACGCCCCACTTTTGTAGCTGTAATTGATTCGAAGAAGAATTTCTCCACTGATATTCACGCTGCCGTAATCACCTGTTTCGCTGTAGACACTCATCATGCTACTCAAACTGGTCTACAAGAAGATACAAATAGTGTTAGCAGATCACATATTAATGTGGGATTATCGTGTTTGATCACCATTTTATCTCATGTTCAGGCATACCAAGAATTAAGTGGAATATCAGGTCAATCTCGTTTTTATAAACGTAGAAAGATCTGACGATACACAACTTCTGCTTCATCCTTGACTTTCCTAGTAAGGATATCCCTTTTTACTAGAAACATCAATAGAATGGCAGGGCACAGTGGCACAGCTGGTAGAGCTGCTACTTCACAGCGCCAGAGACCCGAATTGGATTCTGACCTCGGGTGTGTGACATATGTACGTTCTCCCTGTGACCACGTGGGTTTCCTCCCACATCCCAAAGATGTACAGGTTTGTAGGTTACTTGGCCTCTGTAAATTGCCATGAGTGTGTAGGGACTGGATGAGAAAGTGGGATAACATAGAAAGGGTGATCGATGTTTGGCATGGACTTGATGGGCCAAAGAGCCCGTTTCCATACTGTATCTTTAAACTAAATCATATTATTCCTTTACACCATTAACTATGTCCAAAATATTCAGGATAACACCATACAGAAGAAAATATCTACCAACAACAGAGGTATGTAATGAAATGAACTGATGAGGTACATTTAGATTTCTGTTTACTTTGTCCTTATTTGAAGAGTCCATTGCACCATTCCAGGGACATGTTTGGTCTGTGGAGTCTGCTGCTGAGATTGGTGGTGTTATAAATGGTTGGAAAGATAGTACATCCTGAGAATGGTCAAAGGGGACATCCCAGACATCCTAGAAGTAGGATGAAGTTGGACAATCCATCCTTTTTCTTACGAGGCCAGATATCGGGGATTCTCCAATATAATAATTGAGGTGGGGCTTTGCTTACAATTAATTATTTTGAGAAATGGACCACTGTATCAATACATTTACCGAGTCACAGAATTCTGCCTAGAATGCTTCATACTTCGCACTATTAAACAAATTGAAGAAGGATTTTAATTCCTTAAATTAACATGGACTAATGGGTGAAACTTCAATTTAAATGGTCTGAGTCGTTTTATAGGGCCCATGTAATTTTTACTTAATTAATTTCAGATTCTGTAAAAGGCAGGTGAACTGTCTGCAAAGGTAGAGAAGATTCAATGTTTTCTAAGGTGGAAGAACAATGAATAATCTGTAATAAAACGCATTATTCCACTCAGGGGTGTGTAACAAAACATCACTTTTGTAGCTTTCATTTGGGCAGGTTTTTTTTGGCCTCTTGCCCTTTGCAGGGCATTGTTTTCCTGACTAGACTTGAAAGCTTTACCATAATCACTCCGCATGGTTTTATAAATGTCCAAATAGAAGTGTGGAAATTATTTTTCCTCTACTTGCAAGGCTCCCATCTACTCAGTATCAAAAACCTAGTTGACCCCAAGAAAAATTCATACTTCTCATTTAGAGGTTAATTCTCATCCACATTCAAATTCTGAGCTCCCTGTTATACCTGAAAGTTGTCAACTTGTGAATGAAATGAAGAAGAAATGTAGTTGTTGGATTCAGGGGTGTGCCTGTCCTAACTTAGGGGTGCAGGGAGAGTGTGCAAAATAGCTGGTATTTTATAAAACAAGCATCTCCTCAAAAGACTGAATGAAAGTTTGTGTTTGCCTGCTGTTTTGCTAAGTGAATGATTATTGGTCGGAAAGATGAGAACAAAAGGAAAATAAATATTTAACATAGAATTCCAAATGTGATAGAGATTACAGAATTAATAGTGAATACAAAACTTTTGTCTTGATTAAATAGTTGACTTGCTTGAAATAACATTTACCATGCCAACAATACACAATGGTATTAATTTACAAGATTATATTCATCACTTCAAATAAAACCTGTATTTCAACAGAAAATCTGGTCTAAAATCAGGATTTAACCATTATAGTATATCAAACTGCTAGGAACTGTTCAAGTTATGTAATATTTTAAATGCAGCTATTTTGCTTCACAAAATCATTGATTGTTTCCAAATGACTATTTAATATTGATGCATTTATTCTTAATTGAGAATTTCTTTAACTGATTCAACGTGTTTGTTAATTGGTAAAATTATGGTATTTGCCGTTTATTAGATACTGAATAGTCTTTGGCTGGTAGACACAAAATGCTGGAGTAACTCAGCAGGACAGGCAGCATCTCTAGAGAGAAGGAATGGGTCGAGATCCTTCAGACTCTTTTGGGTCGAGACCCTTCTTCAAACTCTCTGGCTCCCTTAGGGCTATTCCAATTATTTGTGGCAATACAAATGGTACATTTCATTGATGTACGATTCTACAAATCTTTAATTAAAATGTTCAACAGTACCTAACGTATAAGCAATGAACCGAGTGGATTTGCAGGTGATGGGAGCATGTTAATCTTTCCGACCTATCAAGATCACATATGTAAGCATTTATTTTAGGGGGAAAGATGCATTTTGAAAGAATAAGATATAGAAATGCAAGTGAAATTTACATCCTGAAATGCAAGTCAAAGCTGTAGTTGTACAAGATAACAGCAAGAAACAGATGGCTGAGTAAATGAGAAAGCAAGGCAACTTACAGTTTCTGCATCGTGATCGGGTATATTAAGGAACGTCCATCTCTTGTCGGAGCTCGACTGAGAAAGCATTGCAGCATGTGGCAAGAATTGAGGAAAAATAGAAAGACATTGCAGAGTGACAGTGAGCAAACAGCACAGCAGTAAAAGGAAGGGCTCTGTTGAGAGTGGATTTGCACAAAGGCAAGATTTCCAACATTAATACATCTGAAAATGGTGTTTGGAATAAAAACTGTATTTTCTTTGAGCAGTAAATTAAACATCTTGCTAGAATAACCTGTAATCTGAGATCATCAGCCTAGGGAGTTCCATCTTACACAGTTTAAATGTAGCAGTTGTGATTATTTTTAAGCCATTCAACACCAACCCTTTGTATCATGAGAAGCAAATTCATGACAAAAAGCTTCGTTAGCTCCTCAATTTCGGTGTCAGTAACATCTTAATATGTAAACCAATCTATAGTGTAAAGAAGTATTACATTCAAGCAGACAAGGAATGAAACTAATGACATAACCAAAGATATCACAAAATGCTGGAGTAACTCAGCGGGTCAGGCAGCATCTCAGGAGAGAAGGAAGAATAACTATGACATTTTTCACATTTATCTCAGGGACTTCAATATTTCACCACATTTTGTGGTGTACTCTGTTTCTCAGTCTCCTTCTGCCAAAACAAATATAGACTGGAACATTTCCAATTATTGATTCACCCAGTTTGCATATGTGTCTTTCAATTTTGAAAAATCCTTCATTTAAAAAAAAAATTACTGTTGTTTTGGTTGTAAGACATTCTCTAAGGTAGTCTATATCAAGAACAGCAAATAAACCACTGTAATCCAGCACAACACTTGCAAACTACAAGTTTCCATAACATACAGATCACTATTGTGGTACAGACCAGGAATTGTGTTTAAAAGGAATGGGTATGTTCTGTGGTTCATTAACCTAAAGGCAAATACTGGGAAACACCTAATGTCATATCAAACACAAGGATTAGGATCAAGAACTCTACTGAAGGAGCAAGGACAAAGTACACATCCTGCTACAATTAGGGCAAGCACAAGCACTCTCTGCTGCACCAATAAAATATTTATTCCATTCATCTCATAAAATGTGGCCATTGCCACCTATTATCAAATTACAAACAGCTTTGTGTTGCATGAGGGATTGCTTTTGAAGTGTCCATATCCATGGACTTTAGCAGGTAAGGGGGCCATCTACCATTTGAACCTTGTTCTAAGACATGAATGGAATCATATTGACGCCGCTGGGCCTGTACTCGCTGGAGTTTGGAAGGATGATAGGGGGACCTCATTGAAACTTACCGAATAGTGAAGGGCTTGGAAAGAGTGGATGTGTAGAAGATGTTTCCACTAGTGGGAAAGTCTAGGACTAGAGGTCATAGCCTCAGAATTAAAGGACGTTCCTTTAAGAAGATAAGAAGAAAGAAATTGCTTTAGTCAGAGGGTGGTGAATCTGTGGAATTCTTTGCCACAGAAGGCTGTGGAAGCCGTCAATGGATATTTTTAAGACAGGGATAGATAGATTCTTGATTCTTACGGGTGTTGGGGGTTATGGGAAGAAGGCAGGAGAATGGGTTTAGGAGGGAGATAAATCAGCAATGATTGAATGGCACACTAGACTTGAAGGGCCGAATGGCCTAATTCTGCTCTTATTACTTATGACCTTATGACATAGACCATTACCTTCGACCCAACGTCCCCACACTGTGGGATCAATGTGCCCCATTTACACGAGTCCCACCTGCCTGCATTTGGCCCATATCCCTCTAAACCTGCCCCTAAACCTATCCCTCTAATTGCCCCTCATGTTCCTCTTAAATCTTTCCTCACCTTAAACTTGCGTCCTCTGGTTTTCATTCCCCTACCCTGGGTAAAAGATTGCATTCACCCTATCTATCCCTCTCATGATCTTGTACACCTCTACAAGGTCACCCATCATCCTCCTGTGCGCCAAAGAATAAGGCCCAGTTTGTTCAACCTCTCCCTGTAGCTCAGACTGTCGAGTCCTGGCAACATCTTCATAAATTTTCTCTTTCCAGCATAACAACATTCAATTTATGATCATTATAGTTCATCTTATTAATTACTTTATCATTATTAAAGATAAACATATTAACCTACTGTGAATTGTAAATATTGAACTGATACTATAGACATTAGTTTTAGACTTACAACAGATAATCCACTTCCCAGACTGCTTCTTGCACCGTTTGGACGATACATGGAGACCAAATCATCGATGTCTTCTTCATCAAAGTCATCGTCCTCAAGGTAATCCTGAAAGTCATATTTCACAGTGAATGTGCAAATTGTTGTAATACAATTTTTTGGTGAAGTTTGCAAAGAGAGGGCATGGATTCAAGGTTGTTATTTAACATTGTGTGATACCATGAACATACCAGACCAGAATAATGACCCATTTTGGTAATGTCAGTGAAAATAGAGATGCATTTTAATCACCTGACACTGCCCATTGTTAAATGAAAAGGTTCATCCCAGTATAAGTAATCAGTGTGCTGATACGTTACTTATGTGAGCAAAAGCAAGAGCCACCATGTGCTGGAGATAACCATGATAACCTGTTTCCTGGAAACAGGAAATCCTTTCCCCCATACATTTCCACGGGGGGGAGCTTGCTGCCACATGCAGTAGGTAAGAATGTTTGGTACTATGTAACTTTGTTGGTGTGAGACATTACGACTTTTGTGTAATACCTAGGTTGTATGCAAAACAACGCATTTCACTGTACCTAGATTATTCAATTATTCAATTATTCATTCATTCAAATAAGCCCTTAAATTGTGACAATGCGCATTTAATTCCAAAATAAAACATTCATTGGTTTGATAACCATATATTCTTTCAGGCTATACAACCAATTTCATCCTTATGAATATTTAGTCATTGGGGAACAAAACCAATCATCAGTTGGCTTTATCCAATATCTATAGAAATTTGTTATTAAGATGCCATGTTCAGTAATTCCTGGGAGGGCACTCGCCTGTGCTCAGTAGCTGATGTGTTCCTGAGTAGTCTAGTCATTTACACTGATGTTTGTGATAAGTCACAACACAAACAATCTGTATTAAACTACTGCACTGATTTCAACTCTGATTAGGATAGTGACTGGTATTGCTTTCATATTCCTGAGATGCAAGTTTAAAAATGTCTTCAGGGGCAGTCACTACCATGGACGAGGTGCTTCAGCCCAGATTGTTCAGGAGCACCCTCAGGCTGGGGGACCCAATCAGACAATGCACTGCCCACAAAACACTAACTGCTGGAGGAACTCAGCGGGTCAGGCAGCGCCTGTGGAGGGAATGGACCGGCGATGTTTTGGATCGGGATCTTCAGAATGAACCGCCATTTGCAGTTCTTAGCATCTCCATTGTGCTGCCTGTAGTGGATTTAAGCTAAACTCACCCTCTGGTTCAGGTTCATAAGAGTTACCAAGGTGATTGATAAATTCCGAGGGGGAATAGTATATTTACAAATAATAAATGTGAGCAGCTTATGAGCATACCTACATTTTATGGAATTGCATCTTCAAACTCTGAATCCAGTTCCACCACTTGTATTTGTGGTAGTGTTACAACGAAGAAAACTTATGAGGCAAGTTTTATTTTACAGAGAGTGGTGGGTGCCTAGAACATGCTGCCAGGCAGATGGGATTGTGACATTTACGGGGCTTTTGGAAAGGTACATGGAGATGCAGGGAATGAAGGGATATGGATCATGTGCAGACAGCAATGATGCATTAACTTGGCATCATGTTCGGCACAGGTTATGTGCCGAATGGCCTGTTCCTTATAACTGTTTTATATACAGCATGAAAACTTAAAGCAGTTGTACCTGTGAAATCCACTTTCAGAGCCCTTCTGCCAAAACAGGTCAAGATAAAACACAGGACACGACAGCTGAATAGACCTTTCGGCATTGACATTAATATTGTAAGATTAAACTATTCATTGGTGACTTATTTTAGGAATCCAAGTCAGCATTATAAAATTTAGAGAGATCTGGATAAAAGATTTTGCCCCTGTATAAATGTTGAGTTATAAAAGTTATTCAAGACACTGCAAATATCAAGATACCCGGAATTAGAAGGAATGCTATCTCCAAATATTGCTTGCATTTTGCAGATGAAAGAAGAGCAGCAGGCAGAAGGAGTTGTCAGGAAGATTCTTATCATTGTACAAATGGGGCAATCAGCTGCTTCGTAATAACTGCAATGGTTATTCACAATCAACACCCGGCTGAAGTGAACTGATCTATTAATACATATAATAGTGCTCTGACCTTTGTCCCCAATAATTAGTCAGCACCAGATGCGCAGCGACACACATGGGTAAAATTCTTCACCACACCAACCCCTGAATGACAATGACTCATATCTAGGATGGCAACAGTTCATAAGTCACAGGAGCAGAATTCGGCCATTCGAGTCCCCTCCACCATACAATCATGGCTGATCTATCTTTCCCTCTCAACCCCATTCCCATGATTTCTCCCCATGACCTTTGACATCCTTGCTGGTCAATAGAATAAAAGACTTGGTTTCCTGTGGTAACAGCACAATATTTTTACCACAGCACCTCCAGTATTTAGTTTTCTTTTTTTTTTGTTTGTAACTGCATTGGCCTGACTACCCTGGGGTCAGAGGTGTCGAGATGGCTCAATGCCTTAGCCCTATGAAGGGTAAGCACAGTAGCCTTTGATGAACGATCTGCTCACATGGATAGACTCCATCAGGGTCACTCCTCATCCTTCCTTCAATGACAAAGTCCGCTGCCTAAAGAATTTCCCCATCCTTCTGGACTGAAGGCTATTTGACTTTGAGAAACCGATTAAAAAGACAGCATCTGACAGCATCATTGGAGAACATGGTGATGTTTCTGGTCGCAACCCTTCTTCAGGCGGAACCGAAACGTCACCTATCCAAGTTCTCCAGAGATGCTACCTTTTTTTTGTGTATTAATTTGCATCTGGAGTTCTTTGTTTCTACTGGTATATGACAGTGTACTCAATTCTAATATTAACTGTTTGGTTAACTCTAGAGGCAGTTGAGAATAGGAAAATACATTTTGTAACTTTGGGTAAAAAGTGAAGCTGGTATATAAAGAAGATTTTAAGTGAAACTATTTCTTGGATGGCATGTTACGATAAAGAGATTTAAAAGTGCCCAGAAATTACAACCATGATACTCCCAGTGATACTATTTTTACTTCCATGGTTTCTAATCAACCAGTGTAGTGTGCCAAGTAGGCCGAAATAACGACAAGTAGTCAGGGTTAACGAAAGTGTGTTTACTGTATCTAGCTGGAACTCCAAAGGGGATGAGAGTCATGCGGTCCTTGACCTTTATACTCCCGGCCGAAGCCCGCCTCCTTGGATCGACCCATTCCCGTGCCGAGGGGTCGTGAGTGGTATGGCCCGACCCTCGGGAGCCGCCACAGGACCCCCCCCCCCCCCAGAACCAGAGGCACGAAACGCACCGGTGGTCGCACTAGTCGACCGAACTGTGTACGGTACCCGTCTGACGGGGGGTCTGGCTGGGGCACAGCTGGAGGGACGACCGGGGGGGCTGGCGGGGGCACAGCTGGAGGGACAAACGGGGGCGGAGAAGGGGGTACAAATACCGGTCGAGATGAGTGGATCGGCGGGTGCGGTGTTGGAGGCACTTGCAAAGGGGGGCGCCCGCGCGGCCGAGGCTGTGCAACCCGCACCGGCTGGTCAATGTCCAAGTGCGCTGGCTTGAGGCGATTAATTGACACGGCCTCCGGTCGGCCCCCCTCGGGAGCCGCCACACCAGACTGTTTCTTTAAAAAGTCAGTCTTTTTTTTTTCTATAGGAAAATTATCCTCTACGGCTGAAGAGGTTACAAAAAATTTCTACATTGCAGAAGTGAATGAACAATATGTTCAACTGACCTTGGCTTCATTGAGACCTCTGGGCACAGATTTACATCTGAGACTGAGAGAATCCTCGATCCCTGATGCACACGATCCACTCAAGTCCAGTTCAGATCTACTTCGATCTGCGCCAAAGAAATTATATTATTATTAGTTAAATCATTATCTGGAATAGGATAGCACCAATCTGTGTGGATGCTGCTTATCACTTGACTCCCTCCTCCCACCCAAAGTCTAACGATCACATCCATGCAAAAAAAAGTGTCATTCACATCGAACAGTATTCAAACTGTGGAGAATTAAAAGGGGGGGGGGTGCAGGTAATGGAAGGAAAGAGTTCTATTAGAAAAGTCACATTCAAATAATTATCAGCATCCAGGACAGGAGCAAAGGTTGAGGGTAGCATGAATGTTAACCACTTTGTAAATCAACACAAATATCATGATAATGTCATGGTACTTTCAGGATGTGGTTCTCAGGATGTCCATAGCAGTTTCACATGGCAATGCTGATGAGTTACAATGCGTGTTTTTTGCCATTACTTTGGCCAGAACAGAAAGGCTGTTTTAGAAGCTTTAGCATGTGCTTGTTCTTAAACGGGCTGTTGATGTTTGGACGAGGTTAGGCCCTCAAGCTTTCCCAGGCCAGAGTTAAGCCGATCATCTCTCAAGACGATCCTCAAGTAAAGTTTTTCCAAGTCTGTTTATAGATGATGACACCATCCCTCAATGAAAATACCCACTTATCACATCTTCCAAAGCATGTTAGGAGTGAAAATTTAATTCAATAGCTTAAAATTTCATCCTTCAACTTTAGCTATGCAACTATCAGTTGAGAACAATGCCATATTTAAGCATTGCAATGTATGTACAAACCTGATGAAATTGAATATTTTGAAATGGCTATTGTAGGCATGTTGTGCTTTCCTGTGGAGAGACCCTCGGGCACACTGTTACTCATTGATAGAGTGTCAATACTTTCTGTTGATGCTGCCTGTCATCAAAACAGAACATGTCAATGAATACAAAATAGTTTTGTTTGAAGAATTATGTTTGATGTGTGGTTGGACTTTTTTTATAAATCACCCTCATGAACCTTAATAGATAAGAAGTGCGGCATGTTAACTACAAAACATACTTCATACTTATAGGGATTTGTTTAGACTAAGCATCTTTATTGGAGTGGTCAGTTCCCAAGCTTAGAATTGGAAGGTGGTGGTGAAGGCAGATGCTATAGTGGCATTTAAGAAGCTTGTAGAGAGGCAAGTGGATTTGCAGGGAATGGAGGGATATGGATCACATACAGGCAGATGAGATCAGTTCAGCTAGGCATCATGTCAGCACAAACATTGTGGGCTGAAAAGCCCATTGCTGTACTGTTCTACGTTCTTGCAGTTTTCCCATCCCTATTTCAGGACTTGATCCAAACCTCTCATCTTTTCCTACACATGGCTCACGCACTCTTTGCTC
This sequence comes from Rhinoraja longicauda, assembly GCF_053455715.1. NCBI lineage: Eukaryota > Metazoa > Chordata > Chondrichthyes > Rajiformes > Arhynchobatidae > Rhinoraja > Rhinoraja longicauda. The sequence goes on along the minus strand of NC_135964.1, from coordinate 23,098,971 downwards.
CCTTGAATTAGCAATTAAATCCATTCCCATTCCCAGCTCAGCAGTTACCTCATCAGGTAATACACTATAACGTGCTTAAATTTAAGCAGTCAAACATTATTTTTCGAGCGGTAAGGGATATTTTTGATTAGATATTTTCCTCAAAGGCATGACTTCCAAAAACATTGATTGGTCTCCCACCAAGAATTAGATTGATACAACATTGCATTAACTGTACAAGTGCCAAATATTTAATCCAAATCTAATGTCTAAGCTTGGATTTCACTGGTGCCAAATATACACTTGTGACGGAAATAAAATAACATTCATTAATGTGGGAATTCTAATGAGGACTTCATCTGAATGTTCAACTAGGTTTGATTTAACTTTTTTTTAATTGTATTGTCAAGAAATGTCAGAGTTTTGAACAAAGATGTTTAACTTACCTTCCTCCCATAATCTGATATGATGCTGCGTTTACTGGATGCTGGTGAGACCTGAGGCCCGGGTGTTATGGATCTGCAGTGGTCAACAAACAAAATGGGAGACCTGTGATTACCAGCACCACCTTGCGTCTTGTTGGCTTCCTCTGCAAATGAGGTGGCCACAAGGAAGATTGGCAACACTACAAGTCTGACCCCTAACTTTACAATTTTTTTACTTTTGGGGATGATTGTACAGAAGTTGGCATCTCAATTTGCAGCACAATGGAAGTGCAGACATCATCCTTAAACGTCATGAGATGTGTACCTGATACTTTCCCAAGGTCCCACACCACCCTGGCCAGGCTCTCATTTCACTCCTGTCATCAGGAAGAAGGTATAGTCTTACTTCTTCAAAGGACTCAAGAACATTTGTGAGGCACAATCTCTCACTCACAAAACCAAGCTGATTATCCCTTATCAACCCCTGCCTATCCAAATGCATGTATATCTTATCCCTCAGAATACTCTCCAGTAACGCACCCACCACATATGTTGGCTCACTGGTCTATAGTTCCCAGGCTTTTCTTTGTAGCCCTTCTTAAATAGAGGCACAACATTAGCCACCCTCCAGCACTTCACCCGTGTCAGACAATGATTCATTTGGTCACCAGTAGGGTAGAAATATGGGAGCAGGAGCTGAGTCTTGCAGGTGAAGTGATCCTGGAGAGGGGAGAGGCTGCAAGGTTAGGGTGGGAGAGAGACTTGTTGATTGGATCCTATTGCAATACAGGAAGTGAAATTAGCAGATGCTGGAGATACAATGGATTTTCAAAATCTTTGCCATGTTTTCATTGTTTAAGCTGACAGTCAATTCCTTCCTCACACACCAGTGGTGAAGCCAGTAGAGCTGTTGCCTCATAGCTGCAGCAACCTGGGGTCAACCCTGACCTCTGCACAAACTCCACGCAAACAGCAACATCCTCCTTGAGACTGAATGGGTTTCCTCCTGGTGCTCTGGGCTACTCCCACATCCCAAAGTGTGTGGGTTGGTAAATTAAATAGTCACTATTCATGCCCATATGTTCTAGAGCAGAATTAGGCCATTCGACCCATCAAGTCTACTCTGCCATTCAATCATGGCTGATCTATCTTTCCCTCTCAACCGCAATCTCCTGCCTTCTCCCCATAACCCCTGACACCCTTACTATTCAAGAATCGCTGTCTTAAAAATATCCATTGACTTGGCCTCCAGGGCTTTCACTATTCACTGTAAACTGCCTCTAGTGAAGGTGCCTGGTAGAATCAGAGGGGAGTTGTTGGAAGTGTGAGGAGAACAAAATGGGATTAGTGAAGGCTTAAAATATACTGGGTGCTTGAAGGTCCATGTAAACTGGAAGAGCTGGACAGCATGTTTCCACAACGTAAATCTATTATTCCGTTACACTGCTACTTAATTATTCATTGAGTTCATCAATAGAAAGAAAATTCATACATCACAATGAAAACTAAAGCCCATTTTTCACTTAGCTGTGACCTTTTATCCTGCTGAGATTACTTTAATCCCTTCCTTTGCATGTTACGGCAAAGAAAGATTACGCCTTCACAAAAATAAAAATTCATGCACTTGACAATAGACAATAGGTGCAGGAGAAGGATATTTTCCCCTTCGAATCAGCACCACCATTCAATGTGATCATGGCTGATCATTCTCAATCAGTACCCCGTTCCTGCCTTCTCCCCATACTCCCTGAATCCGCTATCTTTAAGAGCTCTATCTAGCTCTCTCTTGAAAGCATCCAGAGAATTGGCCTCCACTGCCTTCTGAGGCAGAGAATTCCACAGATTCACAACTCTCTGACTGAAAAAGGTTTTTCCTCATCTCCGTTCTAAATGGCCTACCCCTTATTCTTAAACTGTGGCCCCTGGTTCTGGACTCCCCCAACATTGGGAACACGTTTCCTGCCTCTAACGTGTCCAATCCCTTAATAATCTTAAATGTTTCAATAAGAAGCCCTCTCATACTTCTAAATTCCTGTGTATACAAGCCTAGTTACTCCAGTCTTTCAACATACGACAGTCCCGCCATTCCGGGTATTAACTTAATGAACCTACGCTGCACGCCCTCATTAGCAAGAATATCCTTCCTCAGATTTGGAGACCAAAACTGCACACAGTACTCCAGGTGCGGTCTCACTAGGGCCCTGTACAACTGCAGAAGGACCTCTTTGCTCCTATACTCAACCCCTCTCGTTATGAAGGGCAACATTCCATTGGCTTTCTTCACTGCCTGCTGTACCTGCATGCTTCCTGTCAGTGACTGATGCACTAGGACACCCAGATCTCGTTGTACGTCCCCTTTTCCTAACTCGACACCATTCAGATAATAATCTGCCTTCCTATTCTTGCCACCAAAGTGGATAACCTCACATTTATCCATATTAAACTGCATCTGCCATGCATCCGCCCACTCACACAACCTGTCCCAAGTCACCCTGCAACCTCATAGCATCTTCCTCACAGTTCACACTGCCACCCAGCTTTGTGTCATCTGCAAATTTGCTAATGTTACTTTTAATCCTTTCATCCAAGTCATTCATGTATATTGTAAATAGCTGCGGTCCCAGCACCGAGCCTTGCGGTACCCCACTAGTCACTGCCTGCCATTCTGAAAGGGACCCATTTATTCGCACTCTTTGCTTTCTGTCTGCCAACCAATTTTCTATCCATGTCAGTACCCTACCCCCAATATCATGTGCTCTAATTTTGCTTACTAATCTCCTATGTGGGACCTTGTTGAAGGCTTTCTGAAAGTCAAGGTACACTACATCCACCGGCTCTCCCTTGTCCATTTTCCTAGTTACATCCTCAAAAGATTCCAGAAGATTTGTCAAGCATGATTTCCCCTTCGTAAATCCATGCTGACTTGGAACGATCCTGTTACTGCTATCCAAATGCTCCGCAATTTTGTCTTTTATAATTGACTCCAGCATCTTCCCCACCACTGATGTCAGACTAACTGGTCTATAATTTCCTGTTTTCTCTCTCACTCCTTTCTTAAAAAGTGGGATAACATTAGCTACCCTCCAATCCATAGGAACTGATCCTGAATCGATAGAACATTAGAAAATGATCACCAATGCGTCCACGATTTCTAGAGCCACCTCCTTAAGTACCCTGGGATGCAGACCATCAGGCCCTGGGGATTTATCAGCCTTCAGTCCCATCAGTCTACCCAACACCATTTCCTGCCTAAAGTGAATGAGTAAAAGCTTTCGTGAAAAATTTCCACCTATTTTAAAATTCTTTGAATCAAACTGGTCATTGGGTCGAACAAAGGTTATAATTGGATTTCTGCTTCATTATTAACCATTAGTCATGTATATTACTTTGCTGGTCACTATTTGGAGGGCTCCTTATTTGATGTAGAACAAAATGTGCTATAATGCAGGAATGTTAATTTAAATAGTTGTCAGGGATATCAGAGGATATCTTTTACTCGAATAGACCAGTCTCGAAGGGCCGAATGGCCTCCTCCTGCACCTATTGTCTATTGTCTGCACCATCAACAATTTGCAAGGACATCAGTTGCAAATGATGTACACAGAAGCACCACCTTCACCAACTCTAGTGTTCATGTTAACTGTACAATGGCACAGTGGCACAGCGGGTAGGGCTGCTGCCTCACTGAGCCAGAGACCCAGGTTCGATCCTGACCTTGGGTGTTACCTGTATGGAGTTTGCAAGTTCTCCCTGTGACCGCGTGGGTTTGCTACCAAATCCCATTATGTGTTGGTTTGTATGTTAACTGGCCTCAGTAAATTGGCCCTAACATGTAGGGAGTGGATGAGAAAGTGGGATAACATAGGACTAGTGTGAATGGGCGATCGATGATCAGCGTGGACTCAGTGGGTTGAAGGGCCTCTTTCCACACTGTATATCTAAACTAAACTCAAGGAAACATGCATTAGTCCATCACTGATTACACAGGGTGAAAATAAAAATATCTTTATTACTGTTCTGTCAATTACATAAAAACAAGTCTTTTCAAATATGGATAAAGCTGTCAATGGGGCCCAGAAGAAATGTCTACCACTCAGAAATTGCTAGAAGTCGTTACCATGACAATATGGGAAATGGGGTTGCGGAGTTCTGAACTTTCACTGAAAGATGAACTTTCACTGAAAGACCTGGATAAATACAAGGATTTTTAAAAAAAAAATTATCATTTTATGTCTTTAGGTTTAGACTTAGATCAGCTTCATGCTAGATTGTCCAGTCAGGACAGCCATGCTGGTTTCCTCTGGTCACAGAGAATTAACACTACCCTTTAAAAAATGCCATAAACAAAATTGCATTCACTATTAATATGGAAACGTCCAGAAAGGCTGCTAATTAATCTTAAACAGTGCAGATCAGAAAATCTACCTGATCACAACAGTCACTTTCTCTGGTATGAAAAGTTACAGAACAAATCAGAGCCAGCACCGGACTCAGTGGTTGAATCACCGATCAAATAGCCCTTCCCACCTCTTTTGGCCTATTATGTGCATGCCTTTGCCCAGCCCCTCCTTTCTGCCACCTTTTTCCCATCCCTGCCCCCTCCACAGAAGGTCTGATCCTTTGCACAACCTCGCCCAGGATTCACAGCAACTGGGACCTCAACGCCTGTCATCTCGTCATCCTTTCTCCCGTCATGCAGCGACCCTCTGTGGCTCCGGTTTCAACATACTAGGAGCATGGAGAACCAGCTGGGAACAGACATCGCAATCTCCTCAATTCACTGTTGCACCGAACACCACAGCCCCACCCGGCTCGGACATCCCCACAAAGACTGGGTCGCCCTGAACCGGCTCCGCACAGGGGTCGGCCGGTTCAACGCCAACATGCATCGTTGGGGGTTGCGTCCATCAGCAGCATGTGTGTGTGGAGCAGACCAGCAAACAGCGCAGCACCTCATTTTCGACTGCACTGTCCTCCGTCCCCCTGGTGGAGGGGTAGACCTCACGGCTCTTGACAACAGCACATTGCACTGGTTACAGCGCCTGGAGGGTGTTACATAATTTCTGCTGCCTCAAACGCAAGAAGAAATAGGTCTGAAGGGTCCCGACCCAAACGTCACATATCCATGTTCTCCAACGGTGTTGTCTGACCCGCTGAACAACTCCAGCACTTTGTGTCTTCTTTTGTAAACCAGCATCTGCAATTCATTGAATCTGCATGCTATTCATTATCTTCGACATACACTTGCCAATTTCTGTAAAGTTACTCATGTTACATTGCTCAACAGTCAAACGATGAAACAATGTTGTGATCGTCACCTTTTTACTGCCCATTCTATTGTCCTTTGTGTTAGCAATGGTAAGGCTAATCCTTTGTTTTGGAATATACAGTTTTAGCAACCCTGATTACCCCTGCTAAAGAATACTTTGAAGGGCAAGTGAAGAATAAACAAAGCCTAGAACCAAACTCAACAAATCAAAACTGTAGATAGACACAGAATGCTGGAGTAACTCAGCCGATGAGGCAGCATCTCTGGAGGCGACGTTTCAGGTTGAGACCCTGCTTCAGACTGAGAGTCAGGAGAGAGGAAAATTATAGAGGTATGAATAGGAATTAATAGGAATCATAGGAATTAGGAATCAAAAGATTTAATAGGAATCTGAGGGGAACTTTTTCAACAAAGGTGGTGGGTGTACGGAACAAGCTGCTGCCAGAGGAGGTAGTTGAGGCGGGGACTATCCCAATGTTTAAGAAACAGTTAGACAAGTACATGGATAGGACAAGTTTGGAGGGATATGGACCAAGCGCAGGCATGTGGGATTAGTGTAGATGGGGCATGTTGGTCAGTCAATCATGGCTGATCTATTTTTCCATCCCAACCCCATTCTCCTGGGTGTAGCTGGGACAGTGCAGTGGTTGGTGTGGGCAAGTTGGGCCAAAGGGCCTGTTTCCACACTGTATCACTCTTTGACTCTAAAAGGTACAGAACAAATCTGAACTGTGCCTACAAAAGGCGCAGAAATGCCTGAAAAAGACACATCATACAAAAGTTTAAATAATAAGAAACAAAATCAAGTTAAAATAAACAAGCTACTTGATTTGACTAAGATTAGAAAACAAAAAGAACATTTTCTGGACCATAACAAAGTGACATAAATCATAATTGGAGTCTGAAGAACCATCCCAACACCAAAACATCACCTGTCCATGTTCTCCAGAGATGCCTGACCTGTTGAGTTGCTCCAGCACTTTGTGTCTTTTTTTTTGTATGAACCAGTATCTGCAGTTCCTTGTATCTCATTATTGATTAAATTGATTTTCATAAAAATTTAACTGAAGAACATGAGATTTTTAAAAAAAATCATAAAGGATAAATGTACATAAAATAATATACAAAAATTGGTTATACTCAAAGAAATAATAATTTCTATTGTTTAAGACACTGGGAAATTAACGCGATCAATGGTGGGCAGAGAGAGAATAGCTTTAGGGGAGAGAGAACAAATATAATGTGAAATTATATTTTGGATGTTTATGGGGAGCTTACATTTGCAGACGGTATAATTTTTGGATCAATTATTGAAGTTCACGGTTTAGCATTAGAGAGAGCCTAGGTTTAGATTTATTATTATAGCCACATGTACTGAGGTACAATGAAAAGCTATCCATTCAGGCTCGTTAATACTACACGTAAATACAATCATGTCAAACTAAAGTACAATATGTCGAGCAAAGGAGAAGATACAGAGTGCCGAATATAGTTCTCAGCATTGTAGTGCAACTGTGCCATAGACAGCCTAGGGTTTCCTGGGTTTGTGACAGTACAGCACAGGAACAGGCCCTTCGGCCCACAAAGTCAGTGCCGAACCTGATGCCAGGACCAATTCTTACCTGCCTGCACATAACCTACATCCCCCCATTCCCTGCATATCCATATGCCTATCCAAAGGCTCTTAAATGCCACTGTCGTATCTGCCTCAACTACCATCCCTGTTGGACAGCATGTTCCAAGCACTCGCCAACCTCTGTGAAAACAACTAGCCCCACACATCTTAAACTTTGCCCCTCTCAGCTTAAAGCTATGCCCTCTTGTATTTGATTTTTCTATCCTGGGAAAAAGGTTCTGACTGTCTACCCAATGTATCCCTCTCATAATTTTATGTACTTCTATCAGGTCTGCCGCAACCTCCGGCATTCCAGAGGACACAATCCATGTCTGTCCAACCTCTCCCTGTAGCTAATACCCCATAATCCAGGCATCATTCTGGTAAGTCTCCTCTGCACCCTATCCAAAGCCTCCACATCCTACCAGTAATGGAGTGAGCAAAAATGCATGCAATACTCCAAGCATCCAAAGGAATGAAGCATTTCTCAAGAAAAGAATCAAAATGTTCTGCTCGGTAAGCACACTTTGTTTTATTTCATAATTTCATGGCCCAGTGAATCATAAACATATTTGAAAGGGATTGATGCTACAGTCTGGTCTTGCATTCAGTGAGCGGAGGATTGGAACAATCTGTTATTTTCTGCTTCTCTTCTGCTATCTAGTTATTCCTATTGAAAGTTATACAAAGGTGGACAAATAAGCTGCTGACACTTTCTGGTCATACCATACATACGCTATACAAAAAGGTTTGAATCATGAAAGCGTAGCCAATATAGGTATGTAGGTTAATTGGCTGGGTAAATGTAAAAATTGTCCCTAGTGGGTGTAGGATAGTGTTAATGTACGGGGATCATTGGGCGGCACGGACTTGGAGGGCCGAAAAGGCCTGTTTCCGGCAGTATGTATATGATATGATATGATATGGTATATAATCCAACACCAGTCAGCAATGTCAGGTAGGGAAGAGAATCCAGGAGCATTCAGAACATTTTGAGTTCATCCGAAAAGAACTGGGAAAAAATTAAGAATGTAGAAATATTCTACGTTCTGAATAAGGGTCCCAACCTAAAACGTCACCCATCCTTTTTCTCCAGAAATGTTGCCTGACCCGCTGAATTACTCCAATACTTCGTGTCTATCTTTTGAAAAAATTAAGGTTGAGTGCTTTGAATAACTGGCTAAACAATCTATGTATTTTTCAGTCTTCTTTCTTAGTCTCAGGGGCAGCACAGTGGCACAGCAGTAGAGTTGCTGCATTACAGCACTAGAGAACTGGGTTTGATCCTGGCCATGGGTACTGTGTGTACAGAGTTTGTACGTTCTCCCTGTGACTGAGTGGGTTTTGTCTGGGTGCTCTGATTTCTTCCCACACTCCAAAGACGTGCAGGTTTGTAGGTTAATTGGCTTCGGTAAAATTTAAATTGTCCCTAGAATGTAGGACAGAGTGAAGGACTCGGTGGGCTGAAGGTCGGTGGGCTGAAGCTCAGTGGGTCGGTGGGCTGAAGAACATATTTCCGCACTGTATCTTTAAAATCTGCAGAAGGGTCCCGATCCTTAACATCACCTGTCCATGTTCTCCAGAGTTGCTGCCTGACCTGCTGAGTTACTCCAGCAGTTTGTGTCCATTTGGTTGAACAATCTACTTTGTACCTCTACAAGTCATCAGTTATTGTGGGTAAAAATATTGTTGATAAGGTTTCCATTCCAAAGTACTCATTTAATAAAGTTACGAGACCTAAATTAACTTTTAATTTTAAAAATGCCAGATTGCAATTTAATCCCTTGGTGGAGAGTGGAAAACATTTCATTCGTGGAAAGATAAATGCCTTTTAATTTAGAAGTGAGAATCCTGTGGGCATATTTTTCTGTTTTAAGATCATCTTGTACATAAGCATTTCCTCCACCATCACCAGAGGGAATTCTGGTGCAGTGAGTCAAGTCTTTGATGCTACACATAACACACAAAAAAAGCAGTTACTTTGTACAACAGACTTGATTTAATGCATTTTGCAATCAATTTCACATTATAAAATGCCATTTGACAGTGCATGTTGGAAACATTTGTAAAGGTCAACAACTGAGGTAAAAATTAAGGTATGGCAGCACATAACAATCTCCAGGCCATGATGCAATGGAAGCACGGAATTAAAACAAATAGCAGCCTGCAATGTCTTACAAGTTTTAAACAACGTTATCCATTACCTGTCAGAGCGAGATGTAGAACATGTGCTATCCATTTCAAAGTCCAAGCCTGCATAGCCATTGCTTCTTCCATCCTCCGACTTAGTGTCCAGTCCTTGATCATTCAGTACCTTCGGGTTAGATTTGCGGTGTTTTCTGTCAGAAAGAAAACTGTTGAAAGAGGAGCACAATCCCATAATGACAGTGGGGGAATTGGGGCATGGGGCACGTGCTTTGATTGAATTGAGTCAAAGGATACAACACAGAAACTGGCCTTAAGGCCCAGCGTCTCCACGCCGACCATCGATTGCTCTCGTTCACACTAGTTCTGTGTTGCTCATCCACTCCCTGCACACTAGAGGCAATTGACAGAGGGTCAGTTAACCTACAAATCCTTTCTTTGGGATGTTGGAGGAAACCAGAGTACCTGGGGAAAACCTGCGCAGTAACAGGGTGAACGTGCAAACTTCACACACAGACAGCACCAAGGTCAGGATTGAACCTGAGTGTTCGGGGCTGTGAGGAAACAGCTCAACCAGTTGTGTCCTGTGCCGCCCTAAATTTGTATTTATTTCTTTCGTGCATTTTTAAAATGGTTTCAGCCAGTTGTTGTCTTTGGATGGATTGAATATTATTCCTTTTAGCAGAAAATGTTTGGGAAATCTTTTATGTTTCCTATCTGAAAAGAATATCTACTTAATTGTCCAGGTTTCTACCGTATATGCGACAAGTTATAACAGAGAAAATTTACATGGATGTTACCAGGACTCGTGGACCAGAGCTATAGGGAGTGATTGGGCAGGTTAGGACTTTATTTCTTGGAATGCAGAAGACTGAGGGGTGATCTTAAAGATGTGCAAAATCATGAGGGAAAACAATAGAGTGAATGCACTGAGTTTTTTACCCAGGGTAGGGGAATCAAAAACATAGGTTTAGGAGAGAGGGGCAAGATTTAATTGGAAACTGAGGGGCAACATTTTCACTCAGAGGGTGGTGGGTATATGGAACGAGCTGCCAGAGGAAGTATTATAACAGCATTTAAAAGACACTTGGGGCAGGAAAGTACAGCGATATGGGGCCATTGTGGGCAAATGGGACCAGCTTAGATAGGGCATCTTGTTTGGCAAAGATGAGTTGAGCCAAAGGGCCTGTTTCCATGCTGTATGACTCTATGACAGTGTCTAATTGTTTTTGTTACATGTCACATTGAGCGTTAAATATCAATACATTTTAAATGATTTTTCCATATAAAATTAGAATAAGAGGAAAGAATTGGGTAATTATTTCAATCCAGTACAAGTAAAGGAATAAAAGTCTGCTGCTCTCTCTACCGATTGTAAGGGCTCTATATGGGATGAGTTTGGCCAATCACAATACATCGCTCCGTGGGTGTGGACTGACAATAATTTGACTGCTATGAAAGTGAAATTAAGCCTTATCCTTGGAACATTGTGGTAAAACGTGCACCTAAAACGTGGCGATTCTTGTGTACTGACTCAGTGTAGTCTACTGTCTTACACTCTTATACTTAGTACAATTGTGCCTAATGTACAGTAGGAGTGTCACTGAACTGTTTGCAAAAAAATGTCACTGTACTTCGGTACACGTGACAATAAAAGTACCACTGAACCATTAAGTGGAACTTGTAGCATAGCCCAACTGCAAGTTCAAAGTCCATAAAGGCGTACAATATTTTCATGATCAATAGCCAAGGCACAAGGATGGGATACAGTAAGGAAATAATGTGTTTTTTTTAAAATATACTGATATGGTTTAGTGAGCAAGTTGAGCAGAGGTTTTCTGCAAGTGTGCCTTGTGGCTGTGTGGAAAGAGGACTTCACTGTGGCTAGCTGGTTGCCAAGCTCAATCCCGCATGAGATGGTTTTAGTTTAGGCAGCAACACAAATATTCCAGTTGACCTGCTCGCAAAGGTATGGCAGTGGAATAGGTCTGGTTTACTGTCTCTGGAGTTTGTCCATTGATCTGTACTGAAAATTGCCTTTTGCATGAGAACCGGCGGCATGGTTTACTGAGACCACAAATAAAGAGCAGTTACTTACATGGGTTTCCGAAGGACGCATTCATCATACGTCAGTTCATCGAGGGTAAAAAATGGGAGAAAATGTTTCTGCTCAATAGCGGCAGCAGTTCAGCCTTTATACAACAACAATTGTAGCTCGTTAGTTATTTATCTTCGTTCAAGATAAATAACTAACCTCCATTCATGCCACTCCCATGGAGTGGGTCGGTAGGAGAGGGACCAGCAGCGAGGGATGTCGGTTGGTGGGCTGAGCTGGTCAAGGGTGACAGAGGAAGCCCTGCAGCAGCCTGGGACTTACCTAGGGCACGGACGCTCCAGGACATCCATCATGTGGACCGGACCTTAGACTTTTTCTTTTTATAAATGGCAACATAATATGGCAACATGTGCAAGAATTTCACTGTGCAGTGCATACATGACAATAAAGAACCATTGAACCATCTCTGATAGAGATTGAATGCAGAAAATGCAGCAGCTCCTTCAGGTTGTTCCATTACTTACCTCAACCTTTTAAATGCACCTGGAACTAATTTCTTCTCATTTTGGGTTATTGTGGAGGTCTTTGAAGTATCCTCTATGTTTTCCTGATGTGTTTTTCCCTTTGGTTGTTCAGTCTTGGCCTCTAATAGGAATGAAAAGGGTAAATTGAATTTCTATTGCACTGAAAATAATCTCCGTTGTTTCCAGAGAGTGCCATTAACATGACTACAAAATAAGTCATGGACTTCAACAAGTACTCCAGCACTTTGTGTCTTTCTTTTATAAAGTAGCATCTGCAGTTCCTTGTGTCTACTTTTATTTTCTATGTTACCCGAGATCAGATTTTTGTATGTATTTACTATGATTTAAAATATCGACGTGCCAATTCATTGACACCACTGGATAGATTGAAAAATGTGAAATTACAACATGTGCCTTATGCATGTGGGCTAAATGCGGGGTTTTTTTAAACATTGGGGCATGTCGAAAAACCAAATCAAAGAAATTAATCTTAATTTCATGTCTGAAGAAGGGTCCTGACCCGATACGTCACTTATCCATGTTCTCCAGAGATGCTACGTGACCTGCTGAGTTACTCCAGCACTTTGTCTTTTTTTTGGTGAACCAGCATCTGCAGTTCCTTGTCCCTTAATTTTTACATTGTCACTCTTCCTGTGAACCAATATCCCGATAAAATCAAGAGTGGTGTCAATGGATTGGCACAAGTGGATATTTTAAATCATAGTAAATACATACAAAACACAAGAACGTGCATGTAACTGTTTCCCTGTATGTACATGTCAGGCACACTGGGCAAGAGACACCATTTTTAGGGAGCTCGAGAAGCAATATTTCATCTTCTTCAGCAGGTACTGGACTTTCACATTTAATTCCTCTTGCATAGCGACCAGAAGATGCAATATTATTGCTAAATAACTAGTTATCTCCGCAGCACAATCTAGACCAACAAAATCTCACAAATAAAGTCACATGTGATTTTCTAAATTCATTGCTTAGATCTGCCCAAAAACATTCAGCTGAATATTAGCATGGCTCAGTGATATCCCTTTTTTTTAAAGCTTATAATCTAGATTTTTCCACGGACAATATGGACAATAGGTGCAGGAGTAGGCCATTCGGCCCTTCGAGCCAGTACGGCCATTCAATGTGATCATGGCTGACCAGGACTGGGAATTCCCGACCGACGTCTTAAATTGAATCTTAAAGTAAGAGATATAAGAATTGCACCTCTCCTTAGGGCTAGATTGGACATTTCAGAGACTTGGAAGTTGCAAGATGGTGATAGAACATGGTGACTCTTAGCGTGCTGCTCCAGAAGAGGATCTACTGTACTCACGCACGATATGATTTATGGATAGCATGCGGAACAAGCAATTCATTATAGAAACAAAGAACTGCAGGTGCTGGTTTATACCAAAGATAGACACAAAGTGCTGGAATAACTCAGCGGGTCAGGCAGCATCTCTAGACAAAGAAGATGGGTGATGTTTCGGGGCGGGACCCTTCTTCAGACTGTTTGTGTGACAATTAAAAAACAACCAACCAACCTCCATTGCTGCCGTTAATGCCACACTGACTGACAGGGATTTTTATTTACAGCGGGTGAGTTGTCCGAGTTCCCACTCCATCCAGTGTTTGTTTCAATGAGAGAATACACTTGATTTAAATGCCACCTATTTACCCCAATCTCTAGTCCGGTGAAATAAAACAGTGTTTGTACTAGGTATTAGAAGTCGTTTGGCCCATTCACAAATCCTGGTAACTAATTCACTGAGTCCTAATAAACAGGTGTATTTCACAGCAATGCCATGGTATCTGCATGGCCACAAGATCTCAAAGATATGGCTTTAATTGAATGACTCACCACATTGAATATGGGGCCCTGCTGCAAAGCCTGGTTTAATTTAATTACTCTGTACTTTATTTTAAATTTGGCTCCATTCGACCACTGTATTTAGAAAAGAGTTGAATGGCTCTTTGACTTACCAGCCTTCAACCAAGCTGGACAAGCCCAGCAATGGAACATAAACAATGTGCCTGCAGCGTCACATTTGTGGTGATTCAGATAGGTTTAACAATAATCTCAGTTTTGCGCAACTGTGTTGTGTTTGGGCTCAAACCGACTGCAAACACTATCATGTTTCAAAAATGTCAGGTTTATTTTTTTAGTTTAGAAAAGTAGTGTGGAAACAGACTCTTCAGCCCACCAAGTCCATGCCGACCCTCGATCACCCACTCACACTGGTTTTATGTTATCCTACACACTAGGGGCAACAGACAGGAGCCAATTAACCTACAAACCTGTACATCTTTGGAATGTGCAAGGAGCACTCGGAGAAACCCGACAGGGTCATAGGGAGAACATACAAACTCCGCACAGACAGCACCCGAGGTCGGGATCGAACCTGGATCTTTGGCGCTGTGAAGCAGCAGCTCTACCATTGTGCACTTCTATTCATGAAATTGATATTGTTCCTTCAATACGAATATTAAAAGATTTGTCTGGATTGTCCCACCTGCAGGTTTCCTGGATTTCATGTAACATATATATCCACATTGTATATAACAAACATTATAGGTGGATAGTCCCACCTATGGGTTCCCTGTACTTTATATAACCTAACCACATTGTATCTAACATACATTATAGTTGGATAGACCCACCTATAGGTTTCCTGATGATGGACTGCTTGATGATTTCACTTCCCACCCCGGAGACAGTCTGGAAACGCTTTGCTCTCTCCTCAAAAAACCATTCACCAGTGACTTCTTTCAACTCTCTGTAAAAAGAAATTTACAATGTAATTGCAACTTTGGTGCATACAAGAGAAAAATAATCCTATTTTTACATTTTAACATAAGCATGTTGGTCTATGAATATATATGATGTCATTAAGACTGCTAAATAAATGTTAATGTATTGAAAATTCTTGAGATTTATATCACATTTTGTATAACATACTTTATAGTGACGCACTCTGTATCTTCCCCTTTGCTCTACCTATTGTACTTGAGTTTGACTTGATTGTATTTATGTTTAGAGTTTAGAGAGGTACAGTGCGGAAACAGGCACTTCGGCCCACCGAGTCCGCACCAACCAGCGATCCCCGCACATTAACACTATCCTACACACACTCGGGACAATTTACACATTCACCAAGCCAATTAACCTACATACCTGTACGTAGGTATGGAGTGTAGGAGGAAACCAAAGATCTCAGAGAAAACCCACGCGGTTACGGGGAGAACATACAAACTCCATACAGACAGCACCCATAGTCGGGATCGAACCTGGGTCTCCGGCGCTGCAAGCGCTGTAAGGCAGCAACTCTACGCTGCACCACTGTGGCCGCCCTATGTATATTATCTGATCTCATTGGATAGTATGCAAAACAAAGCTTTTTTCTGCACCTGATCAAATGACAATGATCAACCTAAACCCAAACCAGTACAAAAAAATAATAGACGTTTAATTCAGAAAGATAATGGCATCTCTTTTTGTTGCTATCTTTTAATGATTATTTTATTTTATTCTTCATGATTTTATGGCATGAGTTCAGAGACGACATGGTAACCAACTCACCCATACTATATTCAAAGTCATACCAAGATAAGTTACAAAAATGCAAGCTAGAGTATTACTGAAAAGTATTTCTAACATCAGAAATTCATAGAATTGATGAAAAAAATAATTAGGATCCAGTTTTCTCTAATTCATTGAGCAATATTTGTATTGGAAAAATCATCTTGATTAAAAATGCTTCAATGCCCATAACACTTCTCAGTCATACATACAGTGCCCTCCATAATGTTTGGGACAAAGATCCATCATTTATTTATTTGCGTCTGTACTCCACAATTTGAGATTTGTAATAGAAAAAAAATCAAATGTGGTTAAAGTGCACATTGTCAGATTTTAATAAAGGCCATTTTTATACATTTTGATTTCACCATGTAAAAATTACAGCGGTGTTTATACATAGTCCCCCCATTTCAGGGCACCATAATGTTTGGAACACATGGCTTCACGGGTGTCTGTAATTGCTCAGGTGTGTTTAATTGCCTCCTTGATGCAGGTATAAGAGAGCTCTCAGCACCTAGTCTTTCCTCCATTCTTTCCATCACCTTTTGAAACTTTTATTGCTGTTTATCAACATGAGGACCAAAGTTGTGCCAATCAAAGTCAAAGAAGCCATTATGGGACTGAGAAACAAGAATAAAACTGTTAGAGACATCAGCCAAACCCGAGGCTTACCAAAATCAACTGTTTGGAACATCATTAAGAAGAAAGAGAGCACTGGTGAGCTTACTAATCGCAAAGGGACTGTCAGACCAAGGAAGACTTCCACAGCTGATGACAGAAGAATTCTCTCTATAATAAAGAAAAATCCCCAAACACCTGTCCGACAGATCAGAAACATTCTTCAGGAGTCAGGTGTGGATTTGTCAATGACCACTGTCCGCAGAAGACTTCATGAACAGAAATACAGAGGCTACACTGCAAGATGCAAACCACTGGTTAGCTGCAAAAATAGGATGGCCAGGTTACAGTTTGCCAAGAAGTACTTAAAAGAGCACGCACAGTTCTGGAAAAAAGTCTTGTGGACAGATGAGACAAAGATGAACTTATATCAGAGTAATGGCAAGAGCAAAGTATGGAGGAGAGAAGGAACTGCCCAAGATCCAAAGCATACCACCTCATCTGTGAAACACGGTGGTGGGGGTGTTATGGCCTGGGCATGTGTGGCTGCTGAAGGTACTTATCTTTATTGATGTTACAACTGCTGATGGTAGTAGCATAATGATTTATGAAGAGTATAGACACATCCTATCTGCTCAAGTTCAAACAAATGCCTCAAAACTCATTGGCCGGCAGTTCATTCTACAGCAAGACAATGATCCCAAACATACTGTTAAAGCAACAAATGAGTTTTTCAAAGCTAAAAAATTGTAAATTCTTCAGTGGCCAAGTCAATCACCCGATCTGAACCCAATTGAGCATGCCTCTTGTATGCTTTGAAAAGAAAACTGAAGGGGACTAGCCCCCAAAACAAGCATAAGCTAAAGATGGCTGCAACACAGGCATGGCAGAGCATCACCAGAGAAGACCCAGCAACTGGTGATGTCCGTGAATCGCAGACTTCAAGCAGTCATTGCATGCAAAGGTTATGCAACAAAATACTAAACTTGGCATTGCTGTGTCCCAAACATTATGGTGCCCTGAAATGGGGGGACTATGTATAAACACTGCTGTAATTTCTACATGGTGAAACCAAAATACAAAAAAAATGGCCTTTATTAAAATCTGACAAGGTGCACTTTAACCACATGTGAATTTTTCTATTACAAATCTCAAATTGTGGAGTACAGAGGCAAATAAATAAATGATGGGTCTTTGTACCAAACATTATGGAGAACACTGTAACTACATGCCAGGCCGTAACACCCCCACCACCATGTTTCACAGAGGTGGTATGCTTTGGATCTTGGGCAGTAACTTGCTGTCTGTGTCATGGGCAAATATTGATTTTAGCATTACCTTGCACAATAAATCAGAGACACCAAAATAGTACGTACTTTTTATGTGTCAATAGTTCTAATTCTGCATTTTGCAACTATTTGTAATCTTTCTTCGCTCGAATCCTTCTTCCTGCTTGCATCATCAAGGTGTTATCACACTCCAGGACAATTGAATATCAAATTATTTAAAATAAGGTGCAACCATTATATTTTCCGTTCATCACGTGCCCTACATCCTATTTTACCTATTGAATTTATTCATTTGATTTAATTTGTTTTGTAAATTTCCCTTATATCTGATGGGTTGTTCTATATAGATGGATTATTGAAAAACACATGATGGAAAATTTATTCACAAAATGCTGGAGTAACTCAGCAGGTCAGGCAGCATCTCAGGAGAGAGGGAATGGGTGATGGTTCGGGGCGAGACTCCTTTGACTCCTCCCACTTCCTCCAAACCAGAGGCGTAGCTATGGGCACCCGCATAGGCCCTAGCTATGCCTGCCTCTTTGTCGGGTACGTCGAACAATCCCTGTTCCGGGCGTGCACTCTACCTCCGCTACATCGACGACTGCATTGGTGCAGTCACTGTACCCATGCTGTACCCATGCAGAACTCATTGACTTCATACACTTCACTTCCAATTTCCATCCTGCCCTTAAATATACCTGGACTATCTCCGACATCTCCCTCCCGTTAGCAGTTATTTTCTTACACTGATGGAAAATGTAAATGATTTGACACTCATGAGCTGTTGTCAATGAAGCTGTCGGAGAGCACGAACGAGGGGGATGGGGGCTGCTGCCACGTGCGACGGCAAGCAGAAGATAGAAATATTCTGTGAACTTTTGTAATTTGGTCGGAGCCAAAAACGTACCGACACTCATGTACTGCCTTGGTGAGGTCTGCTGCATGATTTTACTGGGCTGTATGCAAAGTAAAGCACTTCCCTGTACTCAGGTACATATGACAATAAAGTATCGTTGGATCATTGAAACTTTACATTGATGCTAAAGGAATATCCCAATGGATTCCCGCACTGGGAAGCAGCAGAATAGAGCAAGGCTTGTTATTTAATGAACCAGCATGAGGTTGGGATGGCTGGCTGCACATTGATTTTCCTATATCCTATCTGCCTTAGAGCTTGAAGAATTCTTCATTTTGTTGGACATTGACCTTTCGATACTTCATAACAGCATAGTACTTGAAGCATGCACTGAACTCCTGACTGGTACTAAAAATATCAATCTTTTGACTCTAAGGTGGTAGTTCCACTATACATCCAAATCGACGTCAGCCTTTTCTTCCCGCCACTTTATTTTACCTTGCCTTTTGCCCTTTTTTTCCCCATTTTCGACATGAGGGATATGGATCATGTAGCCTATGCAGTTGAGATTAATTTATATTGGCATCATATTTGGTGCAGACATTGTGCTATACTGTTCCTGTGCTATAATGTTCCACGTTCTATGTTCTCTGTCTTTTCATCGCAGTAGTTGCACATTTTCTTCCAGACTTTTCTTTCTCAAACTCTTCAGATTTCATTTCCCCACAACCCCACACGTTGTTTCTGTTGGTGTGTATTTTGGTCTCCATTAGATCTGATAATATTGAGCACTTATCGAATGCCTTTTCCAAAATGCAAAGCAGCCCAATATAGAAGCACTTTACGTTTTAGTCAGAAACGAGTGTAGTTATGACACAGATACAGAAAATGCTGGAAAAACACAGCTAGTCAGAGCTGGAAAGATGCCCTCTGTTATTCCTGCACTTTGTGTCTTTTTTTGTAAACCAGCAACTGCAGTTCCTTGTTTCTCCAAGGAACAGTCAATGTTTCAGATCTGTAATCCTTTGATAGAAATTGATTTTCTGTTTTTATTTTAGATTTTCAGCACCTGATGTTTTTATTATATTTAAGGACAGCCCATTCCCTTACCGTTATGAATTTAATGAGGGTAATTTTCACATTCAATGCCTGGTAATTATACAACGAGGAGAAACACCACCCCCCATCATTTAATTCCTTTCATTTTATTTTTCCAAGATAGCACAGTAGCGCAGCAGTAGAGTTGCTGCTTTACAGCAAATGCAGCGCCGGAGACTCAGGTTCGATCCTGACTACGGGTGCTGCACTGTAAGGAGTTTGTACATTCTCCCCGTGACCTGCGTGGGTTTTCTCCGAGATCTTCGGTTTCCTCCCACACTCCAAAGACGTACAGGTATGTAGGTTAATTGGCTGGGTAAATGTAAAAATTGTCCCTAGTGGGTGTAGGATAGTGTTAATGTACGGGGATCGCTGGGCGGCACGGACTTGGTGGGCCGAAAAGGCCTGTTTCCGGCTGTATATATATGATATGATATGATATGCGATTAGACAGAAGGTGACTATAGCAGCTTCATTGATCTGAAGTATTAATACCTTCTGTCTCCACTTATGCTTTCTGACTTGACAAATAATTCCAGTGCTGACTGTTTTTTTTAATTTCAGTTTTCAGTTTGTAGAAGCCCTGTCCTACAGCTAAATAAATCCAGAGAATAATCAGTGAATTTGTGTGTCGCATGAATAAGGGCGGTCCCGTACGGGACAAACCAATTTAGCCCAAAATACGGGATGTCCCGGCTAATATGGGACAGTTGGCAACCCTATACAATACGGAAACAGGCTTTTTGGCCCAACTTGCTCATGCCGACCAAGATGCCCCATCTTTGCCAGGCCCAACTGCATGCGTTTGGCCCAAACCCTGCTAAAACTTTCCTATTCACGTACCTGTCCAAATGTCTTTTAAATGTTATAGTATCTGCCTCCTCTGGCAGCTTATTTCACATATCCTCACCCTCTGTTTGAAAAAGTTGTCTTTCAGCCTCCTATTAAATCTTTTCCCCTCTCGCCTTAAACCTATATCCTCTGGTTCTTGATCCCCCTATTCTGGGTAAAAGACTCTCCATTACTCCTATCATTCCCCTCATGATTTTAACAGCTCTATAAGATTACCCTTCAGCTTCCTACACTTCAGGGAATAAATTCCTGGCCTGACTAACCTCTCCCTATAGCTCAGGCCCTCAAGACCTGGCAAAATCCTTGTAAATCTTCTTTGCACTCTTTCCAGCTTCACAGCATCCTTCCTATAGCAGGGTGAACTGTCTACCACATACATCTATCAGGTGGCTCCTCAGCATCTGATGCTCCAGAAGAAACAAGAGTGGGAAACTTTAAAGGAGCTGTGCAGGCAAATATATGTTTTAAACACAGAGACTAATGAGTGCCTGGAACATGCTGCCAATGGGTAAGGGTGGAGGCAGATAAAATAGTGGCATTTAAGAGGCTTTTAGATAGGCACATGGATATGCGGGGAATGGAGGGGTACGGATCACATGCAGGCAGAGGAGATTAATTTAACCTGACATCATGTTCAGCATGGACTTTGTGGGCTAAAGGGTCTGTTCCTGTGCTGTACTATTAATAACAAAAGTGCATTAATAATGATCTTATTGATGGAGTTTGTCGCGATTAGTATGCATATCTATATTGCTGCGCATCAGTCTTTGCAACATGCATGTCGGCAACATTCATAGCTTTTATGATATTAATGGAGTAGCACGAGGATGACTTGGAACACAGCGTTGGAAGTGCTCACTGTTCAAGTGTTGAAGAACAAGAGCTGTGCATATTTACTTCTCTGCAGGAAGCTAGTGAAGCCAATCCTCCATCTAGAGCATCCTCCTGCATCCCACTGGCAGCGAGATACTTGGGCAGGTGACCCTGGTGCAAGCATCTGCAGAGGCCACTACGAAGTGGAAAGGTAGAGGCACAGAACATCACATGAATCAGAGGCACAGAGCATCACATAGACACACAGAGTCTCTTGTCCGGACTTGGGAAATCGAGACCAGAGGACATAGGTTTAAGATGAGGGGGGGAAGATTTAATAGGAAAGCGAGGGATAACGTTTCCACACAAAGGGTGGTGGGTGTCTGGAATAAGCTGCTGGAGGAGGTAGTTGAGGCAGGTACTATTGCAATACTTAAGAAACATTTAGACAGGTTCGTGGATAAGACAGGTTCAGAGGGATATGGGCTAAACGGAGGCAAGTGGGACTAGTGTAGATGGGACATGTTGGTAGGTGTGGGAAAGTTGGGCCGAAAGGGTTGCTTCCACACTGCATGACTCTATGACTCTAATCAGAAGTATATCTCAGGTCAAGACACCCTGATGTGATTAAAAGTTCTTGGAGAGTTTTGAGTTTAAGGTTTCGAATTTTTCCTGAGTTATAGAAATATTCGCACTCCTTGGATGCAAGAGCTTTCCGTGATTTGTTTTAATGATAGGAGAGAGCCAGTTCAAAGGAGTGTCAGAATCGAGGCCGCATACTTGAATGGGATAGTTGGTGCTGTGGCAAGGCCATTTCAATAGTCAGGTGTTGCTGCTGCTGCTGCTACACAGTGCAAGTCTCAGAAACGTCTGTGGTGTTTGCTAGATTCCTGTTGTTCACGGAGTTACTAAATGCACTGAATCAAGCTTAGATGGAGTTGAATTAATTGAGGGAGCGTAGTGTTGCAAATTAGAGATGATTCAAGAGCTCTATGAGTTATGCTACACTTTGTCTGGACTTGCTCATGTGATCTCAACACACACGAAACAAAACACACTGAGGGGGAGTGAAAATAATTGGGGCTGAAGTGCTAACTTTGGAAATAATCGGAAAGTGGAGAGCAGAGGTTGTAATATTCTAACCATAAAGGGGTAGCGGAGAAGAAAGCATATATCCAGTCCGTGGAAAGCCAATGTGAAGGTCAAAGCACAAGATATCAGAGCCAAAGCAGGGCGGGGAGTTTCACCAGGAATTCAAATCACAACAAATTATTACCGGGTTTATTTCTTAAATATGTTCAAGTACCATAATGAACAATAGCGACTGATTTGGTCTATGAGTGTTTAAGATTAAATTGATCTTTCAACATGTAGGCAATGCAATGTGCAGCGCAGGACGTATTTAAGTAAAAATGAAACTGGGATTGTCACTACTGGGAGTAGATAATGGATTGATAGTGTGCGACTAGGCTTGTATGCACTGGAATTTAGAAGGATGAGAGGGGATCGCCTTGAAACATATAAGATTATTAAGGGGTTGGACACGTTAGAGGCACGAAACATGTTCCCAATGTTGGGGGAGTCCAGAACCAGGGGCCACAGTTTAAGAATAAGGGGTAGGCCATTTAGAAAAGAGATGAGGAAAAACTTTTTCAGTCAGAGAGTTGTAAATCTGTGGAATTCTCTGCCTCAGAAGGCAATGGAGGCCAGTTCTTTGAATGCTTTCAAGAGAGAGCTAGATAGAGCACTTAAGGATAGCGGAGTCAGGGGGTATAGTGAGAAGGCAGGAACGGGGTACTGATTGAGAATGATCAGCCGTGACTACATTGAATGGTGGTGCTGGCTCGAAGGGCCGAATGGCCTGCCCCTTCACCTATTGTCCATTAACTCTGAATTCGTAAATAATTGAAAAGTTTCATGTGCATATAAATAGTTAATTGGTAGAAAAATGTACAATATGGATGGTTATTGTTGAAAAGCAAACGAAAAAATTGCAGGAATTGGAATTCAGAATTAGAAGTTGCTGATTTTTGATGAAGAGTTATTGACATTAAGAATTAATTGTTTCGCTCCACTGATGCTGCCTGATGTCCTGATTATTCTCAGCATTTTTCTTTGTTGTTGTTCATACGGGTTTCTTATATTTAATGGCAATACAGTAAGGCAAATACAACAAGTAACATGTATCAAAACAACTGGGACTCCACACTACTGGCTGAAGAGTTCAAGCCACTTCAAAACAAAAAAGGCTAGAAATGTTTGGATGGTTGAATTAATGATACAGTAAGTCTCCAGAGGAAAGTTTATTTAATGTCAGGGGAAGCTAGATAAGCACACAAAGAACAAGAGAACAGAATGTTCAGCTGATAATTGGAAGGGGAAGGATGGGAGGAGGCTCAAGTTGAGCACTAATGCCAGCATGAACTGAGTGGACCAAATGGCCCATATCTTGTTCTTCAGTTTATTGTTCACCTGAAATTTGTTCACAGGAGACTTAATATTTCATGCAGAGGTAAAAACTTCCAATGAAGGTTTAAGTGTCTAATCACCAGTATTCCATGATGTATTTATTGACCTGCTGAGTTTCTCTAGCACTTTGTGTCCTTTTTTAAAAACCAGCATCTGCAGTTCCATGTGTCTGCATTTTTGATTGGTAAGAGTTTCAGAGGTTATGGTAAGAAGGCAGGAGAATGATGTTGAGAAAGAAAGATAGATCAGCCATGTTTAAATAGTGAAGTAGACTCGATGGGCCAAATGGCCTAATTCTGCTCCTATGACTTTATAAACTACATTTAAACTGGAACTTGGACATTATAGTGTTGGAGTAGAAGTTATAATATTAGCTTAATATCACAGCAGTGGGCAAATGATATTAGGGATTTTATAATAGTCAGTGTTAATGGGCATCAACTTCATGATGAAAATGTTTAGTGATAAATTTTACATTTAGGAACCTTTGCTATGATGATGTAGGCAACTTGATGTGTCAAAGGCACTTGTTGGCATCAAGATGAAATGAATGTTTTCATGGTGTTTCTCTCTTACCATGTACAAAACCTTATCAAAGCAATTTCACAATGATAGTGCCCAAATAATAGAGGTCGGCACAGTGGCACAGCTAGTGAGCTGCTGCCTCACAGCACTAGAGACCCAGGTTCTATCCTGACCTCAGGTGTTGTCTACATGGACTTTGCATGTTCTCCCTGTGACTGCATGGGTTTCCTCCAAATGCTCTGGTTTCCTCCCACCTCCCAAAGATGTGCAGATTTGTAGGCTAATTGGCCTCTGAAAAAAACAGCTGATGTGCATGGACTGGATGAGGAAGTGGGATATCAGAAAACTAGCATGAACTAGTGATCGATGGTTGGCGTGGACTCGGTGGGCCAAAGGATTCCATGCTGTATCGCTGAAAGTCAAAACTAAACTATTATTTCATGATGCAGTGCCTTTTTAAAAAAAAATGGGATCTGTGATAGGCTTTGGTAGCTCTTGTTAATTCCGAAACCATGCAGTTTAAAAAAAAATCACACATATAAGAGAAAGCACATTACATGTTCATAATGTTGGACACCAACAATAGGTAACCAGGGATGTGAGCAGCAATGCTTCACTGTGACAATAATTAATTGTAGCCGTGATTAAAACCAAATCTCAAAGGGCCCGACCATTAAATAAGATTGCTGAATTTTAGATTTACTCTTTTAGTTAATACTTGCATATAAATTAAATACGTACGCAATTTTAGAGCATGCCGTGCACTTCCAGCCCCCTTCTTTGAGCACAACACGACATTCTGCGCACACACGGTCTTTGCAGATCTGGCATTGGTTCCCTCGGAAAAAGACGAGGCCAAGTGTCTTCTGGCATCGCTTACAGACCCGCTCATTATCCTGCTGCTTTCTTCGATTCACCCCCGACCCACGGATTTTGATCAGCTCGTTCTTTAATTTCCTGTAATAAAATGGGGCATGTTGTCAGTAACTGACAAAGCAAGGGGCAAAAACCCAACCAGCAATTTATAAAAGCAGAGTTATAACATTTAACTGGGTTGACCTAGAAAAGTAAAAACATTGCAACTTGAAAAATACCTAATCTTACCACTGGACTATTTTTTCCAGACGGGTTCTATTTAATGAGAGTATTAACAGCGTCAGTGATCCATTGAGCATAATCCCATAGCACAAAAGCTCTAAAACTGTCTGGAAATATACAACTCAATATTGATTTTGGATTTTGGATTTTGGATTTATATTAACAACTTTGTTGTCATGGACAATCCACTTTCCCATGTAGATGTAAAGCTATATTCCCATGTAGATGTAAACCAATACTAACATGCACAATATTCAACAAAGAACAAGTAAAAAAAAAGAGAGAGAGAGAGAGAGAGAGAGAGAGAGAAAGAGAGAAAGAGAGAAAGAGAGAGAGAAAGTACATAATTCAGTATATCCAAATTTGTTTATTGAACTGGATTATTCCCTTTGAGGTTCTTTTTCCATTTTTACAGACAACTAATTTAATACTGATAATATTATGTCCGGCTGTGCCAAAAATATTTTTACGGGATGAGTGCGGGTTAATTTCTGTTACTTGAACCAAGATACAGTGAGAAGCTTTTGTTTGTGTGCTATCCAATTCAATCACATCGTGCTATACAATAGTCAATATCAATAGTCAATTATTTGTTACATACACATAAATGTGTAGTAAAATGAAACATTACCCGCAGTTGAACAATAAGACCAATAAGATTAATCAATAAAAATGCAATAACACATACAATCACAACTAACACCAAACAAAAAGAAACATCCATCACAGTGAGTCTCCTCCAGTCCCTCCTCACTGTGATGGAAGGCCAGAATGTCTTTTTCTCTTCCCTGCCGCCTTGTCCCGCGGTCAGGCTGTTGGAGTTGCCACGTCGGGGCTCCCGATATTGAAGCCCCCGCTGGGCGGTGAAAAAAAATCCCGCGGCCTATTTCAGGCCGCGCCGGACGGTGAAAGGTCCGCAGCGGGCCGACCCAAGCCCCGCGATTCGGGGCGGGCGAACACGTTGCCTCTGCCGCTGCCGGAGCTCCCGATGTCGGCCCCCATCCAGGGGCCTGCGGGCTTCCGACGTCCACGCGGCCCGCGCCGGAGCCTCCGGAGACGAGTCGCAGCCGTTCCCGCAGCATTCGCAGGCAGCCAGCGCCGCAGGTGGTGAGTCCGGACCGCGGGCTCTGCGAACCAGAGACCCAGGTGGTCCCAGGTGCATGGCCAGTGGTAGGCCGCAACGGGAACGGAGACACGACACAGAAACAATGGTCGCGTCTCCGTTCTGGAGAGAGAATGTTACAGTTACAGTTCCCGTTCCCCCCCCCCCCCCCCCAAAACATAACATACAACACTACATCATATTAAAACTACAATTCAGACAAAAACAACAAAAAACACAAAAGACAGACGGACTGCAGGCAAGCCGCAGCTGCATATACATGGGTATAATCAAGCAGTACACTAGTATCAAATGCAGTACAACATGCAGTGCAAAGAAAACAAAACTAGAGTGCAGAATATAGCTTTACAGCATTGTAGCTTTAAAGTTCCAGAGGAATAAAATGCAATGCCGCAATGAGATAGGTTTACGAAAAGACCAGAAGAGGACACAGTGCGGGAGTAGCTGCAAGTCAGGCAGCATCTTTGGAGAACATCAACAGGTAATGTTTTGGGTTGAGACCCTTTTTCAGACATTTTTATTCTCTGTACTGTTCTAAAAATATAGAATTAAAGTTTGCAAGCTTCCACATCAAAAACACTGAATTTACATTTTACAATTTGTTTTAATACTTTGACATGCAAACCAGAGTGTCATGGCTATTTCCTATCTACTGCCTCACGTTTCCTGTATCTTTTTATTAGCTTGCACTGAATCTACTCAGTTTCTCCCTGTGGCCTATTTACACCCTCACTTGTACACTAATACACAGGATAACACCAGATAACAAATATTCATTTAACAAGCTTTCCAACTATATTATCCGTTATAGTCTTGATAATGTGAATTTAATGAGTCGGCTTTCCCTTTGCTGTTCTTCCTCCTTTTATTTTTTCCTGTATCTCATCCTGATTTCTATAATCCCAGTTTGCCTTGCATTTGTACATCTTTCCTTTAAGTTAATATTATTTGTCGCCTCATTTGATGACCATGATTGTTCATCATGGAGCCTTTGCCTTTTTGACTACGTACTGTCACTACATACTTTGACTAAGTAGGAGTGGCGTAGCAGCAGAATTGCTGCCTTACAGCACCAGAGACCCTGGTTCGATCCAGACCACGGGTGCTGTCCGTATGGAGTCTGTATCTTCTCCCTGAGATCACGTGGATTTTCTCCGGGTGCTCTGGTTTTCTTCCACTTCCCAAAGATGTACAGGTTTGTAGGTTAATTGGTTTCAGTAAAATTGTAAATTGCCCCTCGTGTGTAGGATAGTCCTAGCGCACGGGGGTGATCGCTGGTCGGAGTGGACTCGGTGAGCTGAAGGGCATTATAAATGAGAGAACACTGGTTTCCTAAGATTGTAATATTTCCTAATATTCATAAATGAAAATGTGGGAAATGTTGCCCCGCAATTATGTCAGCATTGATGGATTTTATAAGTCAAGTCAAGTCATTTGTCACATACACATACAAGATGTGCAGTGAAATGAAAGTGGCAATGCCTGCAGATTGTGCAAAAAATTACAACTACAGCATAAAAATTAAAATTCATAGAGAAAAAATTTAGTCCCTGGAGATATAATAGTTAACAGTCCTGATGGCCTGTGGGAAGAAACTCCGTCTCATCCTCTCCGTTTTCACAGCGTGACAGCGGAGGCGTTTGCCTGACCGTAGCAGCTGGAACAGTCCATTGCTGGGGTGGTAGGGGTCCCCCATAATCTTGCTTGCTCTGGATCTGCACCTCCTGATGTATAGGTCCCATGATGTTTTCAGCCGAACGCACCACTCTCTGCAGGGCCTTCCTGCAGCTCTTGCAAAATAACACACAAGATTCTATTGATGTTTCAACACCGTGTCATTACTTAGGAGCCAGAAAACAATTATCAGGTTGGAACAGAATCCAGACTTGGTGGAGTTTGATGTCAAATCCATTGCACAACATTGTGATTCATTGTACTATTCCACCTCAATTCACACTACCACCTATTACACCACATGGCATTAAAGGAAACCAGCATCTACAATACGTGTCATTTGTAAATTACATTTTTCTCAGACACTTTATCATTTTGACAGAGGTGACCATTATCTCGCGCTGTTGATTAGGCACTGTTTTTAAAATCTGGAGAATCAATGAAAAAAAACCAAAAGGGCGGCACAGTGGTAGCACCAGAGACCCAGGTTCGATCCTGACAACAGGTGGTGTCTGTACAGAGTTTGTACGTTCTCCCTATGACCGTGGGGTTTCTCCATGTGCTCGGTTTCCTCCCACATTCCAAAGACGTATGGGTTTGTAGATTAATTGGCGTGTGTAAATTGCCCCTGGTGTGTAAGATGCAAAAGAACCACTGTACTGGTGAGTGAAAGTCAGAGTGGACCAAAGGACCTGTTTCCACACTATATCTCTAAACGAAACAAGTTCTTTAGTGTTTCAAATGGTCATCGAATATTTTGCAGGCTTGTGTTTGAAATGTGCAGCGATTATTTTTAAAACCAAGAAAATAAATCTTGTGTTGTGTTTTATATTTCACAAAGTAAAAATAACCAAAATACATTCCTCCTTTGCCAAGACAATAATAGTTACATTTACATTCAGCATTGCCGATGACACTTGATCAATGTTTTCCCCTTAATTCATTTGGGGACGACCTGTTAAATTAAAGACTGAACTACTGTAACAACAATGAAATTTAACCCACAAAGGAGGTGAATTACTTTGTTACATTCAAGTCCTATTGTAGTACAGCACTTGCTTCTCTCCTTTCCAATTTTCAATAGTGCACCACAACAACAGGCATTCATGAGGGTTGGGTTCAAATGATCAGAATTTACAGACTATTCCAAAGTTTGTAGTTTTTGGCATCGTGCATGACTTTTCATTTTCAATTGATATAAAGGGGAAAAACGAACAGATGTTTCCACTTCTTTTCCCTATCTTATCAATTCCACTGGAATATACACTCTTTCCAAGCACTCTTTCCAAGGTAATAGTTACGCAGTTAGAGTGTCATCGAGTCACAGAGCATGGAAACAGGCCCTTCTGCCTACCTGCCCATGCTGACAAACATGCCCCATCTACACTAGACCTGCCTTGGTGATGTGAAACAATGAGTATGGTAAAGAAATTAATAATCAGCAGCTCAGGTATAAAGTAACATCTAATAAATAGCACCAACTCCTCATGAATTGTAATCCGGAGATTGCCACGTGCAAATTTCCTATTTGGGATAACCATATTGGTAAGACAGTTGACTGATTGAAATCTTAAATATGGGAAAGAGCGTATTGGCTCTCTCTGAACCAGTGGGACAGAGTCCTTCAGAAAGGGGTCATTTAAAAGGAAAAAGATTTTAGACAGGGCTATGATGTTTGGGGTGGAGTGGGTGAAATCTCATTTGTGTAAATGCGAAATGAAATAGGAAATGAGAGCGAAGGATTAACTAATGTAAGGGAGGTGGATACGATAATCATTGAAAAAAAACGTATATACCAAATATAAAATGACTGTCAATTTTTTGAATATAATGAAGAGTCCGTCGGCCTGTACACAGCATTGCAGTGGATTATAATGTTGAGCAGCCTGGAACAGAGGATCACATTGCTGAAAGCAGGATTAAAGTCAGATCAGCCGGGGATCAATGTGTGAATTCAACAGGCATTGCACCCAGTTGAAGTCGATGGTTGTGTTCCCAATGGGAGGATCGGGGAGAGGTATGGACGAGTTATCGGGGAGAGGTAAGTCAAGTCAAGTCAAGTTTATTTGTCACATGCACATACACGATGTGCAGTGAAATGAAAGTGGAAATACCTGCGGATTGTGCACAAAAAAAGATGTGGACGGACGATATTAGTGAGATGATCTTGCTGAGGCACATTCCTTGCATTGTTCTCCAGAGGCTGGATCCTGCTCAGGCATGTTACCTAGAAGTGATCGTACTTATGAAGTGAACTTCTACTTCGACCCAAATACATGTATTGGAACAGATTATTGGAAGCTGAGTGTTTGCAACTTGGTTCAAATTAAGCTTGGGCAGGCTAGCACTTTATTCCTTGGAACTTTATTCACGACGTGATCTTATAGAGCTGTACAAGATCATGATGGAAAGAGGTAGTGTGAATGCACAGTCTTTTACCGAGAGTTGGAGAATCATGAACCAGAGGCTAGTACAGTGTATAAGATCATGAGGGGGATTGAAAAGGTGAATGCACAGTCTTTCACCCAGGGTAGAGGAAATCAAGAATCAGAGAACATAGGTGTAAGGTGACATGGGCAAGATTTAATAGGAACCTGAGGGGCAACTTTTTTACACAGAGGGTGGTGAGTATATGGAACGAGCTACACGAGGGGGTAGTTGAGGCAGGTACTATAACAACATTTAAAAGACATTTGGACAGGTACATGGATGGGATATGGGCCAAATTTGAGCAGGTGGGACAAGTGCAGATCGGCATCTTAGTCGGCATGGGCAAGTTGGGCCGAAGGGCCGGTTTTCATGCCATGACTCCATCACTTCTTAAAAGGACTGTTTACTGAGGAACAATTATAAATCACAAACGTGCTGTTTTAATGTTGGAGACCTTTACCTCTGGACTGCTTGTGCATTTAAACCTGTTGCAAGCAAGATGCTGACCAAAGGCCCAAGCATTTTTACAGCGACATTTAAGCAGCACATCAGCAACATTAAGTGCTCAAAACGCAAGATCCCTTTCAAGCTATTGTAAGCTGAACGACATATATTAGATAGCCTAGACACCACCCAGCAATCACTGAGACACGCCATTATAGGGGAGTAAGATATTTTAGGAGAGTTACAAAACACCTTGGAAATTATCTGAAATATGTACATTCCTTTGGATGTCTTCATAGCTGGGTGTGGTAAACAAAACTGAATACAACAAGAAAACCTTTATTGACGAGACTTGAAATTACCTTTCTTTGACCACAAAACCATATTGCAAGTGTTTCAGCATTTGCCCATTGCACTGTTTATTGTTGGCTTAACTATCAGATGCTCAAATAGAATGCCAAATTAGCTCGGCACGTTAATTATGCTGCATCATTTGCTTTGGTAGTTATTGGTTACCTTATTGGGATTTTCTTTACATTTTGGCCCTTCAAATGGAGTTCTATCTCAGAATGCCTAATGCCCATCTCAGAATGGAGATCAGGAGGAATATCTGTGACCAGAAGGTGGTGAATTTATGGAATTCATTGCCACAGACGGCGGAGGAAGCCAAGTCACTGTGTATTTTTTAAAGCGGAGATTGCTAGGTTCTTAATTAGTAAAAGCATCATAGGTGACGGGGAGAAGTCAGGAGAATGGGGTTGAGATGGAAAAATAGATCAGCCATGATTGTCTGACCAACATACGCTAATCCCAACTGCTTGTGTTTGGCTCATATCTAAACCTATCCTGTCCATGTATCTGTCAAAATATTTCTTAAATGCTGTGATAATACTTGCCTCAACTACCTCCTCCGGCAACTCGTACCATACATCCACCACCCTTTGTGTAAAAATAGTTACCCTCAGATCAGTGTATTTACAGGATATATTCCTCTCATGATTTTATACACCTCTATAAGATCACCCCTCATCCTACTACACTCGAAGGAATAAAGTTCTAGCCTGCTTAACCTCTCCCTATTGCTCAGGCCATTGAGTTCTGGCAACATCCTTGTAAATCTTCTCTACACCCTTTCTTATCTTGTTGGATTATTACTGTGCTGCAGCAGAATTCAGAACAAGGCAAAAAGGTTGTTGCATTTCTGGATCAAATTAGAGAAATGTAAATAGGCAAGCTCATGCCAAATTACGTTCGTGTAGATTGAATTGAACAAAAAGATTACATTTCATTCAAAAACGGATTGACGTTATCTGGAGATGCAACATTCTTCTTTCAGATCCAGGCTAGGTTACTGTCACCAGGGTGCAATGAAATTGGGGGGGGGGGGAGGGGGGGAGAGGGGGAGGGGGGAGAGGGGAGGGGGAGGGGAGGATGGGGGAGGGGGGGGTGCTGCACCAATGCAGGTTTGGGCCCAACGGGTCCACTCGGTCTTTTAATAAACTAAATGTAAAATAAAAATCATTGTTGCAGATTGTGAACAGCTGCGGGCTTCTACATGATACATGAAATAACATGAATAACATTTAGTGCAAGATAAAGTCCAGTAAAATACGATCAAAGATAGTTCGAGGGTCTCCAATGAGGTAGATAGTAGCTCAGGACTGCTCTCGAGTTGTCAGGATAGTTCAGTTGCCTGGTAACAGCTGGGGAGAGTGAATTAATCTCAGGAGCAGGTTGCTGGGGGCTTTTCCGTTTGTAGAAGTGTTTCTTGGGAATTGGGGGAAGAACAAGTGAAGGTTCTCCTTTTAATCCAAGCGGCTAAACAACGGTTTATCAAGTGATGTTTAATGAACCGTAACCACAAGAAAAAAGCTATGATCCACAATAGTAAGATTCTGCGAAAACTGCATTTTAAAGTTGTAATCCCATTAATAACTCATTTCTGGAGAACTGGAGCATTCTCCCAGTATTGTTTATTGAATGGGAATGCATTCAATATGACATGAGCAAAAAAGAAATAGAAGAGAGATAAAACTGAAATGATAAATATTAATTTTCCTTTAAGATAAAATAAAGTGTTGGAACCCTTCTTCAGACTGATGGAATAGGGGGAGAGGAAGCTGGAAGAGAGAAGTGTGAGGTGGATATAGGTGATGTGGTTGGGGGGAGAGGAGGGGTGGGGGGGGGGACATGACAGCAAGTGAGACAGTTATAAAGGCTAGAGGTGAAAAGGAGACAGCAGTATATCAGATATGGAAATTAGAGGAGTGAAATGTAAAGTTGGAGGGGGGGGACATGGGTGGTGGAGGATGGGATGGGTGGGGAAAAAGGGAATAATACAGGACTCAAGGATGGGAGATGAGAATACAGGGGTGGGGGTGGAGGGAAACTGTAAACCCAGAGTCAGTAGCACAAAATCCTCAAATGTTGAAGGTTTTTTTGCTGCTTACTAAAATCTAAAATATTCCATTGTCCAGATAAAAATAAAAGAAAGTGGCAATGCCAGCTAGGGGAGACTGAGTCAAAAGTTATGGCAAAAATATTCAAATAATATTGCATACTTTTTAAAGAACAATCAGTGTGTTGTCAGATCCAAATAAAATGGACTAAATACAGTGGTGCAGCAGTGGAGTTGCTGCCTCACAGCGCCAGAGACCTGGGTTCGATCCTCACTTCTGGTTCTGTCTGTGCGGAGTTTGTACGTTCTCCCTTGACTCAGTTTTCTCTGGGTGATCCGGTTTCCTCCCACATTCCAAAGACATGCCAGTTTGTCGGTTAATTGGCTTTTGTAAATATTGCTCCTAGTGTGTAGGTCATAGAACTAGTGTACAGTTGGTCGATGGTTGGTGATCAATGAAGAGCCTATTTCCGTGCTGTCTCTAAAACTAAAAACTGGCCTGCTCGCAAACATTAGTTACCATGCCAAAGCCTCTTTAAGCGATGAGAGAAAGAGAAAGTCCAAAGACATGCCCTTCTTGTTTGCAATTTACTCATACCGAGTATGAACACCAGTTCGATTGAACGTTTCTGTGCCAATGAAGACTATGCAGTCAACATTCATAGGAAGAATCTATCAATTTGCTTCAGTCAGTAATAATGGTGAATGGTACAAGTTTTGTTGTTATTGCAACATCAAATTCCGAGTCAATTTTAATTTTGAGAGCACTAACATTTCTTTGGTCTGTAAATAATTATCTTTGGTAGAGTTGTTTGCAGCGGTAAAGTTGCTGTCTTACAGCTCCAGAATGGGTATGGGAAGAAGGCAGGAACGGGGTACTGATTGAGAATGATCAGCCATGATCACATTGAATGGTGGTGCTGGCTCGAAGGGCCGAATGGCCTCCTCCTGCACCTATTGTCATAACCCAAGTTTGATCCCGACTATGGGTGCTATCTGTGTGGAATTTGTATGTTCTCAAAATGACTGCTCTGGTTTCCTTCCACACTCCAAAGACGCGCAAGTTTGTAGGTTAACTGGCCTCCGCAAATTGTAAATTGTCCCTACTGTATGGAATAGTGCTAGCATACCGAGTATTGTGGTGATCGCTGGTTGGCGTGGACTCAGTGGGCCAAAGGGTCTGTTTCCACGCTGTATCTCTAAGGTCTAAAGTCTCTGATGAAAGTATTAACCAAGCCACATTGAGCCCTCCCCAAAGTCATTTTGTTTACTTTCAATTAGAACAGTAGATCATATAATGCTAGGAATGTGAGGAGTTATGTAATGAGGAAACGAACGTCATTTAATTTCCGAGTACCAATCACAAAAACATGCAGGCCTTTGTGAAATCTTTGCTCCACCCATCTCATTTGGGAGAGCAGCAAATTATACATTCATCTTGTTACAATTACAATAACCACAACCCATACTTCAACTAGTTTGGGAATGATGTCGCTTTTTCTTTCATTGCTTCATATTTAAAATGACAAATGCGAATGAACATTCATTAACAGGGCTAGATTATCAGTCTTATGGCACCATGTTAAATTAGTCTGGTTTACACGGAGGAAATAAACAAGCAATCATAACCAAATGTTGTATCAAAATACCACGCAGATAGTACTAGAAAATCAGATAAGCCCAGGACTAATCACACATGACTCTAGTGCATCATCTATTATGAAATAGAAACAAATGTATTTTGTTTATGAATTTTTAAGCACATTTGTAAAATGCTGCAAGGTACTGTTAGAGGTTTTACAATCATGAAGTGAATATGTTGAATCTCAAGTTGATCCAAGACAGAAGTCTGTCCAGTGTTCCATACAAACATGCTGAGGCTTTATAAGGCATTGGTCAGGCCATATTTTGGAGTATTGCGAGCAGTTTTGGGTCCCATATCCGAGGAGGGGTGTGCTGCCGTTGGAGAGGGTCTAGAAGAGGTTTACAATAATGATCCCGGGGACGATTGGGTTAACATATGATGAGTGTTTGACGGCACTGGGCCTGTACTCGCTAGAGTTTAGAAGAATGAGGGTGGATCTCACTGAAACTTACCGAATATTGGAAGGCCTACATAGATGTGAAGAGAATGTTTCCCCTAGTGGGAAAGTCTAGGACCAGAGGGCACAGCATCAGAATAAAAGGTCGTACCTTTAGAAAGGAGATGAGAAGGAGTTTTTTTTCGTCAGAGGTTGGTGAATCTGCAGAATTCATTGCCACAGATGGCGAATGAGGCCAAGTCATTGAGTATTTTTAAAGCGGCAATTGATAAATTATTGATTAGTAAGGGTGTCAAAGGTTATGTGGCAAGGCAGGGGAGGGTTGAGAGGGGAAAATAGATCAGCCATGATTGAATGGTGGAATAGACTCGATGGGTTGAATGGCCTAATTCTGCTCCTATGACTTATGAACTTATAAAACATGATTAACTGCAGGATTTCCAAAGACAGCTCATCTTGTTTCGATATTGAATCCTAAGCGTTCGCTGCAATTAATTTTAAACCAATTTCTGGCATTTGCAATACACGCTTAACTGCGTAAATACAGATGTGGTGCTATGATCCACAATAGTATGTACAATTACAGATTTCACCGAGACAAACAACAATAATCACTAGAAACAAGGAACTGCAGTTGCTGGTTTACCAAAAAAAAAGACACAAAGTGCTGGATGAACGTTTCGGGTCAGGACCCCTCATCAGTGCAAAGAAGGATCCCATCCTGAAATGTCACCTATCCATCTTCAGACCCACTGCCTGACCTACTGAGTTACTCCAGCACTTTGTGCCTTTTTTTTTACAAATAATCATTAATTTGACCCAAATTTTCATCTTATTTTGTGAATGCAATATTCTTATTGCTGATTTTTCTAATGCCATATTAAGCAATAACTACAGTTGAGATCTTGGCACGAATAATATTTTCTAATTAATTTATATTTTTGCGCAATTGGAATCTCTCTGAAAATTTGAACGGCAGAGAAGGAACAAATGACTGAATGGTCCACATCTTTCTCACCTTGCCTCTCTTGATTTTGAATTGATCACCGAAAGATGAATATATGCGGCATAAATCGTCTCACCTTTCAAATGCAGCTGTGGAAATGCTTCTTTAATGCCATTTCCTTCTCATCTTGATTTCATATTTTAAAGCAGTACATAAAGCTACAAAAGAACAAGCCCTTCCAGCTCGTTCTTCTGTGAGCAATGAAATGTACCAAGTGCCGAAGCATTTTGTGTAAATGTTCAAATTTTGTACATTTTTTAAATATATATTTTTAAATGCACCAATGCCTAATCCCAGCCACTCATATTACTGACCTTATTCTCTTCTCTTCAGCTTTTCTCAATAATTCATCTCGGCGTAAAACGTCTAGGATCACGTCCTTTTCATTGTCCAACAGGAATGACAGGTTAACAACCTCAGTGCTTTTGGACATGCTTCTGTAGCAGCAATGTTTGTTGTGCTCTCAGGTCTACTGATGCTGCCAGCGATGACGAGTTTTAGACAAAATCACTCGCAGAGAGATTCAGGAAACAATGAAGTGAATATATTGGATCTCAAGTTGACTCAAGGTGGAAATCTGTCCAGTCTTCCCAAGAAACATGATTAACTGCAGGACTTCCAAAGACAACTCATCTTGGATTGATACTAAACCTTAGTCTTTGAGATCATACAGCTTTAGTCGTATGACCTATGTAGAAAGTTTTAAAGCGACATAAATGGACTTCAGGTCTTCCAGTTCTTAAGCATTGATCCTCGGCCAAAAATACTTGTAAACTTCAGCCACCTTTGTTACTGAAATAGAAAACAAAAATGTTAATAAAATGAATCTTATAAATGAATTCCTATCAACTAGATTGATTAGTAGAATTTTATTTTTTGTTCATATTTATAATGGAAAAGTTCAGAAATAACGTGTTATCACAACTGTCCTGGAAGTTGTACAATTTATAACTCATTAAATGAATGGTGTTTGAAAATATTAATATTTTGTCACATTACTATGAACCCAATTGAAATCTTGCACAGTACTTTAATTCAGCATTAATTTACTCCCAATCGCTAAAAGAAATATGGTTTTATTTAGCTTAATGTAGATTTTCAATGACAAATTGTAAATCAATTTGGTGGAGGGAGTAAGTGTTGGTTTGCACAATTCCATCCCAAATTTGAGACTGAAGGGTCCCGACCCGAAACATCACCTACCCAATACCTCCACAGGTGCTGCCTGACCCACTGTGTTACTCCATCACTTTGTGTTTGACTCAAGATTCCATCATCTGCAGTTCCTTATGTCTCCATCCCAAACTGATGAGATAAAGTTTCTAGCATTTGTTGGTCTCAAATATTTTGTGGCAATAAGCACATATAATAGCACAAAACTGCCTCCAAAAGCACAGAGAGCATGATGCTTAGTTTTAGTTTTAAAGATACAGCTTGTAAACAGTCCATTCGGCCCACCGAGACTGCGAGGATCAGTGATTCCACTATACACTAGTTCTATCCTAAAGACTAGGGACAATTTTACAGAAGCCAATTAACCTACAAACCTACACGTCTTTGGATTGTGGGAGAAAACCAGAAGACAGGAGAAAGCTCACGTGGTTACAGAGTAAGTGGACAAACTCTGCACAGACGCCACCAAAGCTCTGGATTGAACCTGGGTCTCGGGCGCTGTAAGACAGCAACTCTACCGCAGCGCCTTCCTTGAATGCATTGTATTGAACATGAGAAAAATGTCACATCAGGGAGAGATCTTCTGAGAATATAGCTAAGCATTGGCAATGGACCAAAACAGAGGGAGAGTTATTCAGCATGCCAAAGCAGGAGGGCCAAATATTTATACCAGGAAGTAGCAGGTATGTGTGTTAAGGTTGTGTGGTTATATTTATTGCTGCTACCTCTTAAATACAAAATAATGGTCATATCTAGAATTGGAGAGCAATTTTTGAGACCAAATAATGGTCACAATGGAGGCTCAGGAATGTAATGGAAACAAAGATTAAACAGAGGTTGGTAATTTAAAATTGCTTGAGGTGAAACAAAATGTGGAAAAACATAGTACTTTAAATTTTTTCTATTATTCAAAGTTTAATATGAATAGCCAATCAACTTGCATGAAGTAATGCATGTTGACAATCTCATCTTGCCTCAGATGTTCACAATGTGCACACAAAATGTGGTAAACATTTTTTTTTTCTTTGTGCCTTGTTGGTAAATCTAATTAATTATAAAACCTATGATGGTTGCACAGCAGGGTTGCAAACTGTGAATCACAATAAAGATGCTCAAACTGCTTAAAATACCCAGCTTTTTCCCTCACTGGAAGAATTTCCAAGACACCAATCTCATAATTATGGAATTTTGGGAGTTTAAAAGTTTGATTATTTTGCATCTGATATTTTCACACATTAAGAACAAACTTAACCACATCCAGACATTGGTAACACTCTGACCTTTTTGCTGCTCTCTTAGATTCTTATAAATAAAATGCCGCCACGTGCAGTGATGTGGAAAATTCCATGGGCATGAATCAAGAGAGAGACAATATATATTTTAACACAAAGCGTCTTTTTTATGAATTACCTGATATAACTTCCTCATTCCAGAATGATTACAGGAAGAGATGAGAACTTCAGTTCTCAGAACCAAGGTGTGGTGAACAATGCTGCCCAGGTTCCCTCTGAGTACATGCATGTTGGGAGCATGTACCAGTGGGGAGTTTACCACATGTATACCACATGTAGTGGCACCAAACTCTCCAGTCTTCACACATCATGGTGTACAAGTGGTAAAGAGCAGCTTCTGAATTGCACAACACTGACTCCAGACCCGATCAAGCTTCAGGTCAAACATAGGCTGGGAAACCTCCTACAGTTAGAGTCGTACAGCATGGAAACAGGGCCTTCGGCCCAACTTGCCCACGCCAAACAAGATGCCCCATCTAAACTAGTCCTAGCAGCCCATGTTTGCACCATGTCCCTCTAAACCTTTCCTTTCCATGTACCTGTCCAGATGTCTTTTAAATGTTATAGTACCTGCCTTAACTACCTCCCCTGACAGCTTGTTCCATATACCCACCACTCTCTGCAGCTTGTTCCATAAACCTTCCATCCTCGGCATCTTGTTCCAAATGCCCACCACCCTTTTGATAAACATCTACTATCCTCCAGCCACTGATGAATTTGCTTTCCTCCATGTGGACAGCCACATGCAAAATGGTCTTTCGGTGGGGGATCTCAAAGTTAGTCACCGAGTGGCTCGGTAGCACCAGCAGTGACTGAACTAGCAGAATTATGAAAGATATACTAAGCGATATCTAACATACAAAGAAGCCCTTTGGCCCACCAAATGCTAATAACCGAGCACACATCTTTGTATGAATCCTATCTAAACCCATTCCCATCAATCACACCCATAGGGACAACTTAAAACCACCAATTTAACTGTACGTTGTTGGGATGTGGGAAAACTTCAGCACCTGAGGAGATCCATATGGTACAGGGAGAACAAGCAAAGATCAAATGTAAACCTCTTGGTTGATAGGCGCAGTGCTGGAATTACTCAATAGGTCAAGCAGCATCTATGGAGAAAAAGGATGGGTGATGTTTCGGGTCGGAAACCTTCAAATGTCCTTCCTACACATTAGACCTCTTGGTTACCATTTATCATCGTCTGGCAATTACAGAGTCAGAAAGAGTGGAAACAGGCCCTTCAGCCTAACTTGCCCACATCGACCAATATGTCCCATCTACGCTAGTCCCACCTGCCTACATTTGGCTCATATTCCTCTAGGCCCATCCTATCCATGTACTTGTCCAAATGTCTTTGAAAGTTGATGAGTCAGTGCTCCTCCACATCGAACAACGCTTGGAAGGAGAACTGAAAGCAGCAAGCGGAGAGGATTAAACTGGAGTGGCTAGATCTGAGATGGCCGAGGGAACATCTGGACTGAGTGTGCAACAGGTAGGGAGTGTACCAACATGTGGAATAAACCTACTTGATCACATCCTCACCAATCTACCTGCAATTCATGATCTACCTACGATGGCATTGGTAAGATTGTTCAAACAGGGGAGGACATACAGAGTAAATGACAGGGCTAGTGACAGTGTTGTGGAGCAGTGAGACAGAGAGGTACAAGTACATAATTCCCAGAAAGTGGTGACACAAGTGTACAAGGTGGTAAAGAAGGCGTGTGGCACCTTGCTTTCAATGAAGTTCCTCCAGCACGTTGTGTTTTGTTCACATTTTCAGCATCTGTATTCCCTTGTGTCTCCATGTCCCATACAACAACTGGCATGCCTCAGGCCTCTATCCCTGCAACCCAATTTTCAGGCGGGACGTCCAAAAACAGACAATATATACGGGCATCTCACAAATGTTAAAATAGCACTGCCAGCAATATATGCAAAGATCTCAGTCGGCATTGCATCTTTTTGGGGTGGCACAGCGGTAGTTTTGCTTCCTTACAGCGCCAGAGATCCGGATTAGATTCTGACCACGGGAGCTGTCTGTATAAAGTTTGCAAGTTCTCCCTGTGACCGTGTGGGATTCCTCCGGGTGCTCCGGTTTCTGCCCACGTTCTAAAGTCATTCAGTTTTGTAGGTTAATTCTGCAAAAATTACTCCTCAGCGTGGACCCGGTGGGCCAAAGGGTCTGTGTCCATGCTGTGTTTCTAAAAGCTAAAAACTAAAAGCAGTGCAGAAAATTAAAGACCTGCTGCATTTTAATATTGTCCATAAAATATTCTACAAACCAGAGAGGCAAGTGTTAACTGTTTAAATTAATGCAATAAAGCTATTTTGATACCAACCTATCCAGAATGCCCTGACATTCTGATGTTAGCCGTTTTGCTCAATTACTAAAGTGTGAATCATCCATTAAATTCTACCATTATCAATCCATGAAACATGCTTCCCACTAATCCTCCCTTCAAATTACCAATTTGAAGCCTGATGTCCTCCTACTACCTGATCTGAGGAAACCTACCATGAGTGTTTTGTTCTTTGCAAAAGTAGCTGCATGCATGACTCACCCACCTCCACCTACCACTGTACAAATAGGTGCAGCTTATTTACTTTTCAAGTGATTTGGCCACAGAAACTGAATTTAATACAAAATATTAGACATATGGCAAGCATTGATTGAAATGACAATTATTGATCTCGTCCATCTGCTGTAATCAGCTTGGTGTTCACGTTTGTGTAAAGAAACAGAAAGTAGGGCTTTTTACTCCCCAAGATATTTTCTCACTATTGGTTCCAAAACGGCGAGAAAAAAAATCTTATATAACATGTAAAAGACATATAGACAGGTACATGGATAGGAGAGGTTTAGACGGATATTTGCCAAACACGGGAAGGTGGAATCAGTGTAGATGAAGCATCTTGGTAAGCATGGAGAAGTTGGGCCAAAGGGCCTGTTACCATACTATAGGTCTCTATAACTGCTGAAATACTTCTATGCCTCTTTTTGATCCAAGGTTTAACTGTAGATTTTTTTATTTAGTTCTCACTCGAATGTTATTTCTTTGTAGTTATAGATTTATAGTGCACGGAAACAGGCTCTTGGGTTCAACTTACCCAGTCCGACCAAGATGCCCCATCTACATGAGAAGACAGTTCTAATGCAAAAGGCAATTTTCAGTGCAGATCAATGAACAAAATCCAGTAAACTCCTGTTAAAGACAGTCCGAGGGTCTCCAATGAAGTAAATGGTAGGTCAGGACCGCTCTCTAGTTGGTGATAGGATGGTTCAGTTACCCGATTACAGCTCGGAAGAAACTGTCCCTGAATCTGGAGGTGTGCATTTTTACACTTCTGTACCTCTTGCCTGATGGGAGAGGGGAGTAGAGGATGAGACGTCCTTGATTATGCTGGTGGCCTTGCCGAGGCAACATGAAGTGTAGATGAAGTCAACGGGAGGGAAGATGGTTTGCATGATGGTCTCGTTTGTTGCCACAACCCTCTGTAATTTCTTGTGGTCTTGGATGGTCTCGATTGCTCGCGGTAATTTCTTGTGGTCATGTTCCTAAACCGTGCTGTATCCCGTTAAAATGCTTTCTACCGCGCATCTGTAGAAGTTAGTGAGAGTTGTTAGTGTGCTTTCTTGCCCATTGCTTCGATATGGCTGGTACAGGACAAGATGCTGGTGATATTTACTCCTTGGAACATGAAGCTTTCAACCATGTCTACTTTGGCGCCATCAATGTGTATGTTTACTGCTTCGCTTCTTTAAGTCATTCACAATCCCCTTTGTCTTGCTGACATTGAGGGAAAGGTTGTCATCTTTGCACCAGGTTACAAGATTCTCAATCTCTTTCCTGTACCCTGTCTCGTAATTATTTGATATCCGGCCCACTACTGTGGTGTTGTTTGCGAATTTGTAAATTGAGTTGGATTTGTATTTGGCTGCACAGTCGTGGGTGTATAAAGAGTTTAGAAAGCCTTGGACAGCAAGAAGCTGGTAAGGCTGGGTAACAAAGAATTTTGAATCTTCTTAAATGGTTGAACCTTTGTTGTGGGTGAGTGTCAGATATTAAAAATGCATTGCACAGCCTCAGCTGTAAAGCCTGAAGTATGCATGAAGGTCTGAAGTCATGTATGGAAACTGTACAGCCCACTGACAGCATACCCGATAACATCCAGCAATCCAGTTTCAAATTAACTTCCTTTGTGTTGGGCAGTACAGAGATATGCAAGGCAAAGAATTTCTAACCCCATATCTCGTAACAAAAATAGAAAGAGCAAGTAGTCAGTACAGAGTATCCACCACACAGTAAATTTAAAGATGTACAAAGTAAATCACTGACTCAGCTGGAAGGAGTGCATAAGAGCCTGGACAATGGGAAGGAAAGAGTAATAAAAAAGTGTTGAGTCTTTTACATCGACACATCACCAAGCCAGGACAACCCCTGTAACTCTGGCCCAGTGCTGCCGCCAGGGCCACTGGCCTTTATGGCCAGGATAAAACTCTTAATATATTTTTAAACGGGTATAAGAATGGTACCAGAAACGTGGCGATTCTTGTGCGCTGACTCCGCGTCGTCTACTGTCTTATGCTCTTGTACTTGGTATGATTGTGCATGCAAAAAAAACCATTTCACTGTCCTTGGGTATACATGTAAATTTCCCCAGTGTGGGACAAATAAAGGAATATATATTAAAGTACCATTGAACCATTCCATATGTCAGGAGATGAAAAGCTAGTGGTAAATGGTTAATGGATGTGCACCTCTAGCTCCCTTTACTGTTCCATCCATTTGAGAACCTTATTTACCAAGGAACTGGGGCTTTTCTCTAAAACTGAATGTTTTTCATTGAAATTCTTTTGTGCCTTACACAACCATCTTGCATTTTTCATTGTACCTGTACTTCACCATACTTGTGGATATGACACTAAAAAGCAACTTGACTGACAAATTTATGAACATTAATTTGAAGTATTTAGTTTAGCTACAGTCCCAATTTGATATCAGCTACAGATTCTGAAATCCTATTACAATTTCTAGAATCCCAAGGCTCTGCTTTCATTTATGCTAAAAAAAGACAAAATGGTGGACTAACTCGGCAGGTCAGGCAGCATCTCTGGAGAACATGGATAAGTGATATTTGAGACTAAAGTCTGAAGTAGAGTCCTCGTCCACAACGTCACCGCTCCATGCTCTCCATTGATGCTGCCCAACCTGCTGAGTTACACCAGTATATTGTGTCTTTTTTTGTAAACCAGCACCTGCAATTCCTTGTGTCCATGTCTTTCATTGATGCTAACTAGACCCTGCTCAGCCTCTTTCAAACTTTGTTGGCAGACGCAGCGAGAACATTATGGACTCAAATCAACAGAATGAGTCGAGCACAAAAACTATGCAAACATTCCAGTGCTGATGGAATACCACGCTTCTGTAGCTCCTGACTTTTGGACGAATTGCTGAACTAAACGAGTCCCTCAATTCTCTAAATAGGATGCAAACGATGCAAATCAAAAATGCAGATGCAAGAAATAAAAACAGAAAATTCTGGAAACATTCAGAAGGTCACACAACATCTGATGAAAGAGAAACAGCATTAACATTTCAGATCAAAGACCCTTCTTGCCTCTGAACATATTTATTTCTTCCTATCTTGTATTCATCCATGGATGTGTTCCTTCCTGCTTACATCAGTCACATCTCTGATGCCCTCTTGCACTGACAGATTTTAGTTTCCTGCTCAACCAGGGAACTGGCTGAGCTTCACAATGGACACATAATCTCTCTACATCTCAATTATCTTCTTCCC
Organism: Rhinoraja longicauda; assembly: GCF_053455715.1. Taxonomy (NCBI): domain Eukaryota; kingdom Metazoa; phylum Chordata; class Chondrichthyes; order Rajiformes; family Arhynchobatidae; genus Rhinoraja; species Rhinoraja longicauda. Next base: position 23,054,364 of record NC_135964.1, on the reverse strand, counting down.
AGAATAGTGGCCCAACCGGCTCTTTTCTATCTACCCACTCATCTGCCTGGCTAAACTTGTTCTTTCTTTTAACCCCAGATATCTTTCTGCAGATCAAAGGGTGTAAAACCTACTTTCTGTAGATCAAAAGGTATAGTACTCACATGCGCCAAAGGTACAACGTCTTTTTGTGGGATGTGAGGAACAGTCTTTGTTTCAGATCTGCTCAGATATCCTCCCTCAAATCTTTCTCCAGTATACTGCTTCCTCCATTTATATGAACTTGAAAAGTTCATTACTTTTACTGCAATTGCCACTTTGCTCTCAACCTACATAGACCATCGCATAGACCATAGACTCTTTCCTTAACATTCTGGATCTCCCCATCTCCAGGGGATAAACAAGTGACATATTTATTGCAGTGCACAGACTTTCACAACTATCAACATACTTCCACAAACCCTGCCTCCTGTTTCGTCTCCATTCCATTGTCTTAGTTCCTCCATTTCTGTTGTATTTGCATTTGCTCCAATAATGAGGCTCTCCATACGAGTGCCTCAGATATTTTCCTTCTTGAAAAAAAGCTTTTACTGCACCATAATTGTTGAATAATGATGCTAGGCGGCAATATGAAATAATTTCATTGTACTTATCTGTAATGCCCATTGTGCAAGATGATTAAGAATATCACAGGAATGCATTATGAAAGTTTTCCCAGATAAGTTATTCCATAAGATAGACAAAAAAATGCTGGAGTAAACTCAGTGTATCTTTAGCATCTCTGGAGAAAAAAGGACAGGCAGCATCTCTGGAGAGAGGGAATGGTTGATGTTTTGGGTCAAGACCCTTCGTCAGACTGAGAGTCAGGGGAGAGGGTCTAGAGATATGGAAGGGTAAGGTGTGAAAAAGACAGATCAAAGCAGATGAGATGGAAATATAGAATAGTTCATTTTTAGCTGAGGGGAAGGTCACAACATGGCACACAATCAATAATATTTAATCAGGAGGACAGTAGAACTATTGGAGAACTAGGATGGGGAGGGACAGAGAGAATGGGAAAGCAAGTGCTACTTGAAGTTAGAGAAATCAATAATCATACCACTGGGTTGTAAACTGCCCATGCGAAATATGAGGTGCTGTTCTTCCAATTTGCGTGACAGTGACAGTTATTCCATACTTTAGTGCCAATAAAACTTTAAACAATGTTCAATATAAGTCCAAAGGCACACTATTAAAACTGACATTGCCATGCTGTTCCGTGGAAGGAGTTACTTGGAAGGGTTATTCAAAGACGTGGAAGTTTTGAAAGGATGGGTGATGTAGAAGATCAAGGAGGGACTCCAGAACTGTACCAGATTTTTCAAGAGTGCAAAATGTCAACATTTGTACAATGCAGATTGGAACAGGACAAAGTTAAAGACCAGGGGAAGCTCACAAGGAAGCTTATTGCCAAGCCAGTCTTACCTAAATGGCTACTAAACAAGTCTCATCTATTTGAACAGTTGACATTCAAGCTGGGTCTTTATCTAATGTTTGCAATGCTATTTTCTATGTTTGCCAAACACTGCAGTGAAATTATACAAATTGTGTTGAGGTTGATAACAGTTTCTAGGCAGCTTGCGAGCTGACGCCTCTGCTGTTCTTTCCAACAGCAACACCAAAACGTGATAAACATTGACAGGCTTACTTTGAAAAAGGCTTGATTAAATCTAAGAAGATGGACGTATCAAATTTTCATTTAATTTGTGCAACACAAATCCCTGGAGCAAATCGAATATATGCAGACAACAAACAAATTGTTAAACTCTCTCCAGGAACTGAAAGATGTGCGTTGAAAAGTGGTTTAATCATTTTATAAAAATTGAACTGTGCTCATGCCAATGCATGAATCTGATGGTAAATTTACATGCATAATTAAGTTAGCTCTGATGACACAGTCCCAAGAGCCCCTGGAAACTCAGCAAATAAGAGCTGCTGCAAGAAAGATCCTCATTCTTTTTTTTCTGAGCAAATGGAAAGATGATATTCTGATTGCCAGTACAACGAATAGCAGGAAATGTTTAAAATCAATTTAAATGCAGCACAACTAATGGACTAAAGCGTTAATTCCTCAGACACCAGCCTTATTATTAAATTGGTATACGCTTATTTCTTTCGCTGAGAACAACATACCCTTTTCCCGAAGTCTGAAATGGCTGATGACAGTTCACAATAATTCAAATAGTACTTTATTGTCACATGTACCTAGGTGGTGTGTTTTTTTAAAATTTTGCATACAATCCAGCAAAATCATACTATACATAACTAGAATCATACAGAACTACGAGTGCAAAGATTGTTGTGTAAAAATAGATTTCTTCTGAGACAGCACAAACATTTCTGACACCATCGTGCACGTTTTAGGTTTCAAGTTCTTAAAAATATGTCTTATCCTGGCCTTAAAGGCCTTTGGTCCTGGCAGCTGCACTCGGTTGGTGAAGTTGGGGTTGGCCTGGCCTGGCGATGCTAATGGTGTTCTCTACTGCCTCTAAAGATGATGATTCAGGGATTCAATGCTCTGTTTAATTACTTTCATTATCCAGCAAGACCCCTGCGAGCCGCGCAGCAGAAGGTCCTTCCTGAGTGCTGCACCCATACCCGACAGCAAGGCTGGCTCGCCAGCCGTGGAGACTGGAAGCCGCCGATCCCCAGGGCTGGATTAACATAGTAGCAAAAGTAGCATTCGCTACGGGCTCCGCGCTAAATACTTGAAATCGGCATCCCAACGAGCGACGCTGTGTTGCGCTCGCCACTCCCCAACCATCGCGGTTAGAACGTGTTGCCAACGCCGCGGTTAGAATGTGATACCAACGCCGCGGTTAGAATGTGATGCCAACGCCGCGGTTAGAAAGTGTTGGCTTCGGGGCTACGTCAAGTCAAGTCAAATTTATTTGTCACATACACATACACGATGTGCAGTGAAATGAAAGTGGCAATGCCTGCGGGTTGTGCACAAAAAAGAATGACAGTTACAGCATATAAATAAAGTTAATAAGTTTCTATTAGTGTCGACAAAGATTTAGTCTCTGGGGTTATAAAAGTTGACAGTCCTGATGGTCTGTGGGAAGAAGCTCCGTCTCATCCTCTCCGTTTTCGCAGCGTGACAGCGGAGGCGTTTGCCTGATCGTAGCATCTGGAACAGTCCGTTACTGGGGTGGCAGGGGTCCCTCATGATCTTGCTTCAAGAGGCAGCCAATGGGCAGCCAGTGGGTCACCGCCCAACCTCCGGCCCTCTTACACCACACACCTCCAGCCTCACCCAAACACCTCACTCCTCCGGACCTCTCTGCTCAAATATTGGCCTTGTCTCCCCACACATCCCGCCAATCTACCTTCCCCCTTTATTCCCAGCCTTCTGTCCCACTCTCCCTCCTCTTCTCCATTCCACTCTCCCCCTGCGCATCTCCATTACGCTCTCCCCATTTCCTCCGAACCTCTTTCCCCCACACCTCCCTCCATGCCCCCCCCCCCCCCCCCCCCCCCCTCCGGCCTTTACTTTCAATTTCTGTAGGCACTCTCCCTCACACTTTCGGCCTTTTCTCAGCCCCTACCTGTTCGTACCTCTCTCTCTCTCTCTCTCTCTCTCTCTCTCTCTCTCTCTCTCTCTACTCTTCTGGCCCATACTCCCAAAATCCTGCCACTCCCTCTCACCCATCCCAAAACCTCAGGCCATCTTTCTCACCAATCCCCCGGCCTTCTCTCCCCACTTCTCGGGCCCTGTCTCCTCCTCCACTCTTCTACCACCTCCTCTACCCACACCTTGCATGCCTCTCAGCATCCACTGCTCCAGCACTCCCTACCCCTCCTCCGCCCCTCTCACCCCTGTACCTCCAGTCCCGCCTCTATTCACTCCTCCGGCCCAACCTTTTCCACATTACTCCAGCCCTCCCTGTCTCTACTTCTCTGGCACCCTTGGCTCCCATTCCCTCTTCTCGCAATCCTCCCGTCATTCTCCTCACGGTGGCGCAACGTTAGAGTTGCTGCCTTACAGCACTTGCAGCACCAGAGACCAGGTTCAATCCCAACCACGGGTGCTGTCTGTATGGAGTTTGTACGTTCTCCCCGTGACCTTTCTCCAAAATCTTTGGTTTCCTCCCACACTCCAAAGATGTACAGGTTTGTAGGTTAGTTGGCTTGATGTATGTGTAAAATTGTCGCTAGTGTGTGCGGGGATCGCTGGTCGGTATGGACGGTGGGCCGAAGGGCCTGTTTTTGCGCTGTCTTTCAAAACGAAGCCCCTCCATCACACACTCTCCGAGAGTCTCGTATTAGGCCTGCGGGCCACTGTTGGCCCCTACACTGTAGGCCCGGACAGTGTAGGCTAACGGAGCTCGTTAACGGTGACGGAGTTCGGGGAGCGGGGAAGAGTGTGTTCGGGGCCGAGTGTGTTTGGGGAACGGGGCCGAGTGTGTTTGCGGAGTGGAGCTGATCGTGTTCGCCGAACGGAGGTTGCAACCCGCCTCCCGGCCCAAGCGGCCATCATTGGTGGAAGGGGAGCACGTGACCGCTGGCTGGGTGAGGTCACGTGGGGTGCGGGCGATGACGTCACCTTGCCTTGTATCTAAGGCCCCTTTATAACATATGCACTAGCTTAATCCGGCCCTGCCGATCCTAGTCCCGTGACTCTGTATACTATCTCAGTATACAACTGCTAAGCACTTGTACTGCATCTGAAATGCTTATCTAAGATGTATCTAAGTGCTTATGTACAACGATACTTGTACTGAACTGTGTACTGAAATGAATTTCACTGTACCTCGGTACATGTGACAATAAAGTACCATTGAACCCTCAGATAGTAATTGTTAATAAAGCAGTCAAGTTTGAAGATCACTAACTTAGTTCAGTACCGCTGAACCAAGATCCCAATCTGTGTCACCCTTTACCATACATTACAATCAATTTATCACTGGAGACACCTTGGAAGGCATAACCAAGTAAATAGACACTTCAAAAATAACCACCCTGGAAATGCCATGCCATGCATCATTTTCATTGTGACAGGAACATGAAAGGTTGGCATAATAATTGACACACATACAGTAATTGCTTCACAAATAGGAAGCAGTGAGCAAGCTCCTACTTCAATGTTAAAATGCTGGTTGCCTCTTTAGTTTACATAGCATATGACTACAAATACTTAGAAAACTGCAGACCTAAACTTCTATCTTTTACTTGGTAACTTTGAAAAGATGAACTTTGGCCCATTCGCAAAAGGATTGTGTTGTTGCTTAGACTATAGCTACTGCAGTTGATTCAGTGCAACTGATAGACCAGCAGATGAGGTTCAAGTGACTTATCAGTGTGTGGTCTCCTGCAAGCTTGCAATAAGGCCTGACACGAGCTGGAGGAATAGCGCCTCATCTTCCATTTGACTCCGAGGTGAAAGGACTTCGACCTGAAACGTTAACTCTGTTTCTTTTCTCAGAGACCTGGCTGACCTGCTGAGCATTTGCAGCATTTTCTGGCTTTATTTACAGCATCCGCAGTCCTTTCAACATCCATTACAACTTTCAACAAAGGCGGATTTCAACATCTTTGAATCTCATTAACACCTTTTCTCTGCATAACTACCACCTCCACCCATCCTTATTTTAATTACATTCCCATTCTCTCGCCATTTTAACAGAAACACACCCTCCCTATGCATTCATTATACACAGAAATGCCAAACCCAATTTACCCACCAACACCATCATCAAGTTCGCGGATGACACGACTGTGGTTGGACTCATCTCAGGAGGAGATGAGACAGCCTACAGGGATGAAATCCAAAGGCTGGCAGCATGGTGTTCAGTGAACAATCTTGTCCTGAACTCCTCCAAAACAAAGGAACTTATAATAGACTTCAGGAAAACCAGTGCAGAATACGACCCACTCTACATCAATGGGGTCTGTGTGGAAAGGGTACCCGCTTTCAGGTTCCTGGGTACGCACATCGCAGAGGATCTTACCTGGTCTACCAACACCATCACCACAGTGAAGAAGGCACAGCAGAGACTCCACTTCCTGAGGATCCTCAGGAAGACCAACCTGCAGGAGAAGCTCATGATGTCCTTCTATCGCTGCTCCATCGAGAGTGTGCTGGCATACTGTATAACCACATGGTATGCCAGCTGCTCAGAAAAGGACAGGAAGGCCCTTCAGAGGGTCATCACGACGGCCCAGAAGATCATCGGCTGCTCACTGCCCTCCCTGGAGCACCTGTTCAGCCTATGCTGCCTCAGTAGAGCAGGCAAAATAATAAAAGATCCATCCCACCCCGGCCACCGTCTGTTTGTTCATCTGCCCTCTGGTCGACGTTTCAGGTCGATCAAATCCCGAACAAACAGACTTAAGAACAGTTTTTACCCCAGGGCCATACGAGAACTGAACACTACTTTCTGCACAAGGCAACACTGTTAAAACTTTTGTACTTAATATAATTGTATTTATTTGTTTTTGCATTTATTGCATATATGTTTTTACGCACCGTCAGGATTGGCTATTTTTTAAAAATTTCGTTGTACTCGTTGCAATGACAATAAATGAATATTATTATTATTATTATATTATTATTACCATTTTACAGGGCCATTCACCAAATCTTACCCTTACTTTCTGCAAAGCAAAGCAGCTTGCAATTTGAAGGAGAGCAACAAGAGTGGAGTAGAGTTTCAGACAATATGATCCTAGACACAATGGGGGAACAACAAGGCTGGCGACGTTCCTGAGCAAAGGGCTGCATGTTAATTGGATTGCTCACTCAAAATCTTGTGGCTTCCCATTCAGAAATCAAATCCTCATGTGGATCACTCATTAACATCCAAAATACCTATGATCTAATTGATTTTGGTTTCCTCTAAGTTGGCTGTGGAGCTCCAGTCAGGAGGTTGCAATGGCCCATCCCAATTACAGGTCAGTTCCTAGCCAAATCTTTTCCAGCACTGAATATCTGTGTTGCAATGTCAGGTCAGTCACTGGAATTATTGCTGATGAAAACTACTGATCTATCGAATCCAGCTCTGCATCAACATCATGGACTTATCTGTGATACAATATCCGTACCTGCTTCTTGAGCAACACTGATAGCCTTGTGTGAAATATATGCAAATTATTTGCAAAATAAAAATCCCAAAACAGTGCTTTACTGGAACTTGAATCAAGACAGCCCAAGAAGTTGCAGAGAGTTGGTGATGTAGCCCAGTTCATCACACAGTCCAGCATTCCCACCATTGAATCCATCTACACTTCACACTGTCTCGGGGAAACAGCCAACATAACCAAAGACATGTCCCACCCCGGTCATTCCTTCTTCTCTCTGCTTCTGTTTGGCAGAAGGCACAGAAGCTTGAAAGCATGTCTCACCAGAGTCACAAACAACTTCTTCCCCTGCATTATCAGGCTTCTGAATGGTCCTTACTTCCTCTAGGGTACTGTCCGATTCACCTAAACCCCATTGAGGATATTGAATTTTGTCTCTGGAACTCATGCACTGCAATTCTGAGAACTATATTCTGCACTCTGTATCTTCCCCTTTGCTCTACTTATTGTACTTGTGTTTGACTTGATTGTATCTATGTACGGTATATCTGATCTATTTGGATAGCAAGCAAAACAAAGCTTTTCATTGTACCTTGGTACATGTGACAATAATAATTCTAAACCAAATTCTGCATCTGCTCTCTATTGTGGACATTAGCATCATTTTGGTAAAGAGCAGAGCGATAAATCTAATGTCCTAGCCAATACCTATGACAGTATATCTAGTCGTTCTCACATTGCTGCTTGGGTAAGTTTGATGTATGCAAACTGATTGCTATGTTTTCCATCACACCAGTGACTACTCAAAAAATGTGTTTTTTGGTTACATGGACCAGAGGTTATGATGAGCTACACAAATAGGAATTTGAAGTCTTCCATGTCCTTCACAGCAACAAAATCTTCAAACTTCAGAGGAGGAACATCGTACTTTTCACTATGATGAATCAATTAGTTTCGACTTGCTGCAGAAGATTTGACTGTAACTGAAGATTTAAATATTCAGATTCAAACCTGTATGCCTTTGGAATATGGGAGGAAATCAGAATACCCGGAGAAAACCCACGTGGTCACAGGGTATAAACTCCATACAGACAGCAACCAAGGTCAAGTTTGTACCCAGGTCCTTGGCGCGATAAGGCAGCAACTCTACCACTGCGCCACCCCGCAGAAGATTGCAGCAGTTTCCTGCCTAAGAGTTTTTGCTCCTTGAACAAGACCATCGAGGACCTTCTTTAAGATGCTGGAATTATCCATGTGGCATTAGAACCTTGCATTCGACCATTGAGAATGTGGTCACTGCTTATAGGTTCTGAATAAGGAGGACTGAAAAAATAAACAGTCTTTGAAAGAGTCAGTCATCTTTCACAATCTGATGTCAGCAGTTCTGTGGAAGAGAAACTGCTGGGAACTGGGAGAGGAGTGGTGGCACAATATTTGCTTTAGCAGGAAGATTAAACGGAAGTTGAGGAGAATATATTTTCCGACTCAGAGGGTGGTGACTCCCGAATTATTTCATGGAAATAATTGCTGCCTTGCCAATAGTCTGTCTGTCCTTTCTAGTGTTTTAATTATTTTATGTATGTGTTAAAAGTATGTTTTAGTGTTCCTTGGTTTGTTTTATGTGGGGGGGTGGGGGGAGAATTGGGAGAAACTTTTTTCCAAACTCTTACCTCAACGGAGATGTGATTTTTCTACGTATCGTATCTCCGTCCCCTCTGCGGCCTAAGAGTTGGCGGCCCATCCTGGAGACCGGCCCGGCGCTTCCAGCCGCGGTGTGGACTTTAACATCGTGGAGTTGCGATCCTTTGCCAAGGAACGACTGTGGAGAGCTCCAACCGCGGGGCCTGTGGACTTTAACATCGCGAAGCCCGCTGTCTCTGGTAAGAAGAGGCCGACTCAGGAGATCCATGCCGCGGAGAGCGTTTCAACGGTCCTGACGCGGGGAGTTTCGATCATCCCGACGCGAGGGCTTCGGACATCGGACCGTCGGCTGTGGCGACTGTGGACGGTTCAACAACCCCGACCGCTCGCGGATGAACAAAGAGGATGACGATTGCACTTTATTACCTTCCATCACAGTGAGGAATGTGGAATCCACTGTGGTGGATGTTTATGTTAAATTTTACTTTATGTGGCTGTGTGTCTTGTTGCTTTTCACAGTATGGCTGTATGGTAACTCAAATTTCACTGTACCTTAATTGGTACATGTGACAATAAATTGATCTTGAATCATGAATCTTGATCTTGAAAGGATGGTGGATACAAATGCCATTGTTACATTTAAAAATACTTAAATGATCATTTGAGCCTACAGCGCTAAGAGCGGAGAGCTGGAAAACAGGTTCAAAGTGGGTAGTTTTGCTTTCATTATTGCATTGGCACTCTAAATTCATGGACTCATTCTGAAATATAAATTCGATACCCTGTGCAAGGATGGAAGATAACATTGTGCAGAAACATATCATTTAAGGTGGATTTTGACTGAAAGTGAATATAATCTTTAACTTTAGTTTAATTTAGAGATCCAGCAGGGAAACAGGCCCTTCAGCCCACTGAGTCCAAACCAACAATCATCGATTGTTGGACTACTCGCACTAGTTCTATGTTATCCCACTTTCTCACCCACTCCCTATACATCAGGGGCAATTTACACAGGCCATTTAACCTACAAACCTGCACATCTTTGGAATGTGGGTAGAAACCGGAGCACCCAGAGAGAACCCACGTGGTCACAGGGAGAACGTACAAACTCCCCACAGGCAGCACCCATGGTCAGGATCGAACCCATGTCTCTGACACTGTGAGTTTGCAGCTCTATGAGAAAGGGTTGTACAAAGTTAGTCTTAAATTCAGAAATTTGGCATCATTTTTGTTGACTATATCTTCATGTGATTGGTCACCAGTGTTTACAAACTGATGCATTGAAACATCCATATTTCTTTTTTTTTAAATTGGTTTTAACTCTTTTCTCTATCGGATGCATCAATATTTAGTATTTAGCATTTACCTGGTTCCATCTATATTTCACTGCACTATCCCATGCTTCTTTTGTGGAATAGCTCGGTCTAAATGCTAGGCCCAGGTGATCACATGATCTCCCGGTTGCCAAATGCTTTAATTCCCCTTCCCATTCCCACATTAACCTGGGTATCCTCCATGGTTAGAGTGAGGCCAAACGCAAAGTGGAGAAACACCACCTCATATTTCACTTGGGCAGCATACAACCCAGCGGTATATTGATTTCTCTAACCAAGTAACCCTTGCATCCTCTTTCTCTCCATTCCTCCCCCACCCTAGTCTTTGTACTAGTTTCACTGTCGTCCTGGTGAGTTTCATCGTCTGTATAGCTCATTTTCACCAAGCCCACAGCTAACAATGGACCACTTCCTTTATCATTGTTACTTTTTGCATATCTTTCATTCATTTGTTCTCTATCACCATCTACATCTCTCGTTTCCCTTTCCCCTGACTCTCAGTCTGTTGAGGGGTCTCAACCCGAAACATCACCTAATCCTTTTCTCCAGAGATACTGTCTGACCTACTGAGTTACTCCAGCTTTTTGTGTCAATCTTCTGTTTAAACCAGCATCTGCAGTTCCTTCCTACACATAGAAAGCTTTCTGTGTCTTGCGGGCATCTCTCGATCCTTTGCCACGGAGCAGCTGAGCGCAGAAAGATGTGAAATAAACATGTTGTTTGAGTCGCTGGCTGTTGCTGAAACTTGGGCTATTAAGAAGCCACATGAGTCCCTCAGGCTAATGACTAAAAAACAACATGGCACTCATCATACCCAGCTTAAAAGACCCAGCACCCGATTTGTACCTGGAGACTTGTGCTATCCAACAGAGAGCAATTTACAGACTTATCCTTGGAGATGTGATGTTGCAAATCATTAGGCTTAAAAAATGAATGAACACAGGTTAATCCAGGAGAACAATTGAAGCTGGCATAACCCCCACCCCCCCCCCCCCCGCCCCCGGACTTTCAAATCAGCTTTCTGATAAACCTCAAAGCGAATTTCTGTGCTTATAACTTTTCATCTGTGACTCAACTCAACATTTGGAATCTTTGCACCACAGTTCTCAAATACTCCCCAAAGATCAAAATTACTATCAATGGCGAGTTTGTGGCCTTTGAAGATGAAACATTCTCGGGTATGAGCCTGAACGTGCCTCCGAAAGGTTTTTCAGTGTGGTTTTTTTCAAATTCTGTAATCTTCCTTCTGATTCCAAAAGCAGAGATTGTTTCTGTGAATATTTATTTTGTATAGGTAGTTCATTTAAAAATGGGTTTAATTGAACAGTGATTTTGCAAACCAATGCATCTGCTTCAATAACAAAATTGACGAGTCATAATGATGGGCACAGAAATGAATGAATGAATGAGTTTATTGGCCAAGTATGTGCATATACAAGGAATGTGCCTTGGTGCTCCGCTCACAAATGACAACACATAGTTAACAATTAAAGCATAAACACATCAAAACAATAAGGATACAACATTACAGTCTAAACATGTGGGTGAAAATAAACCAGAGCAAAAAATAGACTACAGACTGGTTATTGAGTAGAACCATCACTCGTTGAAAAAAGCTGTTTTTACATCTGGCTGTGTGTGGCTGCTTTGACAGTCCGGAGTCGCCTTCCAGAGGGAAGTGCTTCAAAGATTTTGTGGCCAGGATGAGAGGGGTCATAGATGATCTTGCCCACTCTCTTCCTGGCCCTTGCATTGTACAGTTCGTCAATGGGGGGGGGGGGGGGGGGGGGAAGGTTGCAGCCAACAAACTTCTCAGCTGATCGAACGATCCGTTGCAGCCTCCGGATGTCGTGCTTGGTGGCTGAGCCAAACCAGACCATGATGGAGAAAGTGAGGACGGACTCAATGATAGCACTATAGAATTGGACCATCATTGCCTGTGGCAGATTGTGTTTCCTCAGTTGCCGCAAGGAGTACGTCTTCTGTTGGGGCTTTTTGACTGTGGAGTCGATGGTGGCCCCCTCATGCAAGGTCCCTGGAGATGATAGTTCCAAGGAACTTAAATGACTCCACAAATGTGACTGTGATGTTGTTGATGGTGAGTGGGGGGAGGGGAGGGGGAGCTCTTCGAAAGTCCACAATTAGTTTCACTGCCTTAAGAGCATTGAGCTCCAGGTTGTTGCGATGGCACCAGGACGCCAGCTGTGCCACTTCCCGTCTGTACCCTGTTACCTCCCCTCAACCAAGGCGACTGTGATGCCCATCCACTCTAAACCAATTTGCCTGCATTCATTATGCCTTTTCTATCCAAGTAGTTGTCTAAATGCCTTTTAAACATTGTAATGATACCGTCTCCGCCTCCTCCTCTGCCCCCTTGTTCCAGATATTAATCACCTATGTGGGAAAACATACCACTCACTTCTCTTTTAAATTTCTACCCCCCTGCTTTAAACCTGTGCTCTTTAGTTCTGGACTCCCCTGCCCCGGGGAAGAAAAAATGCAGTCAAGTCATGAAAAACTAACTTTAGAACCATAAGTTTTCACTAAAACAAAGGAAGAACCTGTAATGTATTTAAAAAAACCTAAATATTGACTTATTATCTATCGACTTATGTTAAGTGACAAGGAGTTGTCACTTAACAGAGAAAACCATTACATGACCTTGTCCAGTCTGAAGAACGATCCTGAACCAAATGTTGCCTGTTCATGTTCTCCAGAGATGCTACCTGACCCGCTGAGTTACTCCAACATTGTGCATCTTTTGTTGGTAAACCAGCATCTGCAGTTCTTAGTTTCCACATGACCATGTTACTTCTTGACTATTTTTAAATCTATGCTATCAAAAAATGTAAGTAAAAAATAACAACATATTTCCCCTCATTACAAAATTTAGTAATCTGAATAATTCTAACTCGCACCAATTTATCAAAAACATATATTCTGGGACCTACACAAGATGCAAAAGTGTCACAATCACTGACCAAGTTGAGCCAACTATCTCCTGGATGTTCTCTACAGCAGACTAGAGGATTGCTGAGATTCTCCAGCATTTAAAATGAGAAATATGTCCACAGATCATTTGTAACATTAAAAAAACAACGCAAGTCAAATGATTTCCACAAGAGGTGAAAAGGATAAGAATATGGCAAGTTCCATTTCATTTTTAGTTATTTCTAGTGTGTTGTGCATACAACAATGCACAGCAGCAGTGCTGCTGCCTCAACTCCCGGTTTTGCTCTGAACCTTGAATGCTGTCTGTGTGGAGTTTGCATGTTCTCCCTATGATCACATGGGTTGCTGCAGAAGGCTCCAGTTTTCTCAAGCATATCAAAATACGTGCTGATCGGAAGCTTAATCTACTTTTGCAAGTTACCTCTGGTTTAGGTACATGGTAGAATCGAGGAGAGTTAATGGGCACATGGGAAAGAATAGGCTGCAAGGAAATAAGCATGGGTATATGTTCGATGGGATTTTTCTGGGAGCCAACTCAAAACTAAGTAGAAACCATTTTATCAGGATACATCGCAGCATGGTTTGGGAACAGCACAATTGCTGAGTTGTGGACTCAGCCCAGTCCATCATGCTAACCAGTCTCCTTTCCATTGACTCCATCCACACTTTATGCTGCCTCGGCAAGGCCGTCAGCATTATTAAGTATCAATCTCACCCCAGTCACTCCCCTTTCTCCTCTCTCCCATTAGGCAAGAGGTACAGCAGTTTGAAAATGCCTACCTCCAGATTCAGGGACAGCTTCTTTGCAGCTGTTTTCAGGCAACTGAACTGTCCTCTCACCAACTAGAGAGCAATTCTGATCTCCCTTCTGCCTCATTGGACACCTTTGAACTATTTGTTATAAATCGAACTTTACCTTGCACTAAATGTTATACCTTTATCCTGTATCTGTACACTGTGGACAGCTTGATTGTAATCATGTAGAGTCTTTTTGCAGACTGGATAGCACGCACCCAAAAAGCTTTTCACTACACCTCGGTGCACGAGACAATGATTATAATAATTATAATAACAAAAATAAACGCCAAGTCTCTAATATTTTGTCAGGATTATCTTGGCGTAAACTTAACAGTTACCAGATTGAAGATCCTTGTATCACTTAAATATTAAAATCTCAAGACATGGAATTGGAACTTTAGATCAGTGGTATTCCATACAAATATTTGCTCAGACTTTCCACAGTAAGAACAGCCACCCCAATATGGAACATTGTTTAAAGTTGGTATTTTTCAAAAAAAAGCCAATCCCAAAAAAAACAAGCGCAGATATATGTACGAAGGAACTGCAGATGCTGGTTAGAGACAATATTCAAAATATATTTATTTCCATTCTCAATAAATAGAACAGAACAGCACAGAAACACGTTCTTCGGCCCACAATGTCCGTACTGACCATGATGCCAAGATAAACCAATCTCGTCTGCCTACACGCAATCCATATCCCTCCATTCCCTGTGTATCTATGTTCCAACCTAAAAGCCTCTCAAATGCCCCTGTCGTATCTGTCTTCACCACCACCCCTGGCAATGTGTTCCAGATGAGCAAAACAAGATTAGTTTTAAGGACACAGGATTAACTCAGCAAGTCAAGTAGCATCTTGAAGAATATGGATAGGAGATGTTTTGGGTTGAAAAGTCTCAACCTAGCACAAGACCGAAGAAGGGTACCAATCCGAAACATCACCTATTGATGTTCTCCAGAGATGCTGCTTGACTTACTGAGTTACTCCAGCACTTTGTGTCCTTTTGTGTAAACCAACAGCTGTAGTTCCTTGTTTCTACTCTAAATTAATTTTAATGTGGGTTAACATTCAGAAGCAAAAAAGGCAAGAAAAGGCATTAATTGGGAAAAACAATCAACCTATGCCTTATAAAAAAAAATCAAGTCTCTTCCATATCTTTCCCTGTCACGACATACTAGGTGCACTACCAGGGTTATCCTGTTCATAAATATTGTTAATCCTCATAAATAATGCATAAAAATATATTGTTATGCAAATTCAGTGTGTGATGACCACAGAACACTAATTGCCATTAATTTGCAAAACAAACTAATAAAAGCTATTCAAGGATAAGAACCAAAATGGATAAAATATACAGTTTGAAAAAATGCAGAATACCAAAATAATTATGTATTATTGTGTCATGGCAGTAATTTTTCAGCATTTATGTATAATTGTACATATTTTAAAAAGGCCACGATCTTCAAATAAATGGACAATTTTTAATACACATGTCATATGCATGTGATATAATGTGCAGCTGTTATAATCATTCTTCTCTCTGGCAAAGACAATCCTAGTGTTGCTTTCAGTTCAGCGCAAACATTTGGCTTATCTGGTTTTTGATGCAGTAATAACAACCTTAAGTAGAGTACATATTGACAATGACACGAGAGGATAAAAATTGGAAAAACACAATCAAGTTTATTTAGCTAAGGATGAACGTCAACTCCTCTGCATTTTGGATCCTAGCAGTAAAGGTCAAACCAATGCTTGTAGATGTCCTGCCCAAGATAAGGCTCTGGCTTATGTCTTTGTGGGAACACAGCAATAGAAACACAAGGGGGTTTCCTGGGAATTTCTGACATCATTTCCATGAAATGCAGGCTATTATAACAGTCTTTTGTACAATCAGATACACAAGCAGTACAAATGATAAAAATCTTATTTACAACAAAACATATACTTGAGAACACAAAATGCTGGAGCGTCTCAATGGGTCAGGCAGCATCCCTGGAGTACGTGGATAGGTGACATTTCAGGTGCAAGTAAATGAAAACAGAGGAGAATTATATAGATGCCCTCAATGGGAGTGTTTAGTTTAGTTTAGGGATACACCGCAGAACAGGCCCTTCAGCCCCCATGCCGACCAGCGATCCCCGTACACTAGCACTACTCTACACACTAGGTACAAATTACAATCTTTACCGAAGCTAATTGACGTACAAACCTGTGTGGGAGGAAGCTGGTGCACCTGGGGAAATCCCAAGCGGTCACAGGGAGAATGTACAAACTGTGTACAGATACCACCCATAGTCAGGATCGAACCCAGGTCTCTGGCGCTGTAAGGCAGCAACTCCACTGCTACACCATCATGCCACCCTTGTGTAATCTGGGACCTCGGATATACTGATGGTGCATGCGTCCGGACAGAGGTGTGCATATATAAATTGCCAGCTGGTAAAATGAGAAAATACTAGATAACATGGGTGAAAATAAAACTGTCGAAAGATAGAGAGGCAAGGACATATTTAATAGAAAAAATATAGTCCACAGGCCACACAGTCAAAAGTATTATTTTAAATGAGACAAAGGATAACGTTTAGTCCTGGCGCAAAGTCGAGGTTAGGAGGAAGAGGATTGTGTGGCGAGGTATAAGTGATTGGAAGTGGTTTTATCTGGATTAAGGTGATAGGTATGGAGAGGCTACATCAACTGAGAAAATTATGAGATTGCCTTTTTAAAAAAGTGTGCAGGAAAAGTCAATGGAGTGAGGCTCAGTGAAAGTGGTGCATGGGGGAGATGATGAGTGACATTTCAGAGTAAAGAGAGCTGGGACAGAGTTTAAAGAGTTACCAGCCAGTTTGTGAAGCGAAATTCAAGTGGAGCAGGGGCAGCATAATGGCACAGCTGGCAGAGATGCTGTCTCAGAGCGTAGGTTTGATCTTGACTTGAGGGGCTGTCTGTGTGTGGAGTTTGCATGTTCTCTCGATGAGTGGGTGCTCCGGTTTCCTCCCACATCCTAACATCCTAAAAGACATGGGGAGTTTGTAGGTTAGTTGCCCTCTGTAAATTGCCTTCCAAAGGGAGTGGATGAGAAAGTGAGATAATAGAACTAGTGAGAACGGGTGATCAATGGCAGGGACCAAAGGGCCTGTTTCCATGCTGTATCTGTAAACTAAACTAAAGATGTGTAAATTTAGAAAGGAGTCATAAAATGAAACAAGATGCTTGAAGGAAAAAGCATAGTAGTAGAGAGAGCGACAAGGCCGATAAGGGATGTGATAAGGACCATAATTATACTTATCTGAGATAATTTATGAGATATAAAGTACAGATTCACCGAACAATCATTTTAACAAGGTGATGCGTGGGTGGGGTGATGAGGAGTGACATTTCAGAGTAATGAGAGCTGGGACAGTTTAAAAAGTCAAGTTTTCAGAACATTGGGACACTTACACATTTAATTTGCATGTTTCAAAAGTAATGTTGTCAATAACGGTTATTGAAATTTCACTTCTTGTGCAATGTGGAAATTCGTACCCAATACATTGCAACTTTAATCAGGGTGGTCAATAATGTAAATAAATGAAAATAGTGTCTTTCAAATTATTTCATATGGCAAGACTTTTCAAAATGTTTAGTTTTGGAAGCTGTACCCGATTCCAATACCTTGCATTCCAGCATACAATTAAAATACAATTTTAAAATGGGATGGAGGAAAAGGTTTATTCCAGGTCAATTGTAATTATTTCACCCTTATTTATTATTCTTAAGTTTCAACTCGTCTGATTCAACTCAAGCATTATCACTAGAGATCAATCAATAATCTGTTAAGAACCTTCTGTACCTCTATCAGCAGACATTCTTGCATTCACACTTATAATGGGAAGTGCCAGAACTGTCACACTACGTTAAAATCTCCTTTCAAAGTGCCACATTTGTTTTAGATGTGCCAAAAATGTAATAATCAAAACTGAAGGTAGCCAAATGAGTGCAAGGATATGAAGCATATAAATTTGTGTGAATTTTACACTGCAAAGATCCATTAGATTCGCTCACTTCAAATTAACTCTATTTTGAAAAAAATACATCATTCATTTGCTTCAAGATGAGCACAGACAAATATTTGTGAAAATAGAGTCACTCTCCAGCTGTCTTAAAATGCCAAAAGTCTTTCGAGTTGGACAGGTATGTTGTCAAAAAATATTTTAAAACAATAAGTAGTAAAACAGCTTTGAAGAGCAATATTCATTAGCAGAACCTTCCATGCCAATGTGAAACATAATTCAAATGCAAGAGTGAAACTGGCCTTTAATAGCAAAATATAAATTAGGTTACTTTGACCTCTGTAGCAGCCGCAATACTATTCCCGACTGATGAGGAATACATATCTCAATCACCACCGTTTTTAACTATTAAATTACAGCTTAGTGGCACAGCAGTAGAGCTGCTGCCTTACAGCATCAGAGATCCAGGTTCGAACCTGACTAGGCGTGCTGTCTGTATGGAGTTTGCACGTTCTCCCACTGACCTGCAAGCATTTTCTCCGGGTGCTCAGATTTTCTCCCACACTCCAAAGACATACAGGTTTGTAGGTTAATTGGCGTGTAAAATTGCAAATTGTCTCTAGTGTGTGTAGGATGGTGTTAGTGTGCGGGATCGCTGGTCGGCGCGGACTCAGTGGGCATCAAAAGACAAATGTGCAAAGAAAAGCATTGTGTTGTCATTTATACAGCTCCTTTCACTTTCTATATCCCGAAGCAATTCAAGACTACATAAATACTCCCTGAAGCGTAATTGTCAGGTAGGGACTTGTAGGTCAAGTTTCTACAAAACAATAATGAGGTTCGTGACCAGGCATTCAGATTTTGCAGGATATTTGCCAACTCCCAAAATAAAAACTCCCTTCAGATTGCTTCTTAGGATCTTTCACATCTACGCGAGGGCAGAGAAACCTTTGCCCAATTGCAAATCCAATATGTCAAAGTATCTCCGAACTTAATTGAATCATTGGTCTGGATCACATACTCAAGACCCAGTGTGAGGCCCGTTCCATAATCTCCTATCAACATAAAGCCACTGACATTACTGCTAATCATCTCTTAAGTTTGTAACTCAAGTGGCTGATACTTTAATTGAGGGAAATGGACAGACGATTTTGAAACCATGTGTACATTAGGCGACTGTTCGCCAGTGGGAACTCAGTGAGTCAAGCAGCATCTTTGCGGGAAATGGACAGACAGCGTCTTGAATCAGGGCCCCTCTATCAGAGTAGAGGGGGAGATAGTTGGTAGAGGGAGTAAAGGGGAAGGGATGGGCAAGAACTAACATGACAGGTGAATTTAGGTAAGGTGGGGTGGATTGACAGATGAGTCAGTTGGGGAGAGATGTCCACCAGAGCCTGGGGTGCTCCTGGTTGATAGCCATTTTAATTCCCCTTCCCAGTCTGACCTTTCTATCCTCGGCCTCCACCAGTGCCACAGTGAGGCCACACACAAAGTAGAACACAGCATCTCATGTGTCACTTGATAGTCCACAACCCAAATGGCATGAACATTAAATTCTCTAATTTCAGGTAACCAACCCCTTTCTCATTGACACAGTTTCTGTCTCCACCATCTGCAAACACATTTCATTCCTCTCCCCCACCACCATCTTCTCATTCACACCCCCCCCCCCCCCCCACCTCCATCTGCTCATTTCCTCCCCTCCTCCACTCACCAACTCCTGTTCCCTTCCACCCATTGTCCTTCCCCTCTGGATCTACATGTAACCCTCCATCTTCCTTCCTTAACAGATTCCACCATTTGCAACCTTTTTGCCTTCTCCACTACACCTTCAACCTTGGGCACTATCTCCACCCATCTCTCCCCGCCTGACATCTGCCAATCACCCCCTCCTCACTTGTATCCACCTATCACTTGTTAATTATTCCCCATCCCTTTGTCTCTACCATCTCCCCTCTATTCTATCAGTCTGAAGAAGGACCCTGACTCGAGATGTTGTCTGTCCATTTCCCTCTGCAGATGCTGCCTGACCCGCTGAGTACTTCCAGCAGTTTGTGGAAGTAGTCTAAAACTAGAGTGCCCCCACACCAGGTCCGCCTTTGTTCTCCCACCGTCTCTCACGGCGCCCCACCCACACCGGTCCTCCATTGTTCTTTACGCCCCCCCCCACGCCGGGTCCTCCATTGTTCTTCATAGCGTTCTGCCCACGCCAGGTCTCCATCGTCTTCCCCTCCCCCCCTCGTGTTCATCAACCGCTGACCGCTTACAACTGATCCAGGAAATTTGTCAACAATGAAGGACTGCCTACAATTTTAGCACCTCAAGTTTGAATTAGGAGCAGCGCTGCATTCCAGAGTAAAATTTTCCAAACAAACCATGTCTTACAGATATGTCCATTTAACCTTACCGAATAGTGAAAGGCATGGATAGTGGATGTGGAGAGGATGTTTTCATTAGTGGGAGAGTCTAGGACCAGAGGCTATTGTCTCAGAATAAAAGGACGTACCTTGAGAAAGGAGAAGTTTCTTTAGTCAGAGAGTGGTGAATCTGTAGAATTCATCGCCTCACAAGGCTGTGGAGGGCAAGTCATTGGATGTTTTTAAGGCGGAAATTGATTAGTTCAGGTGCCAGGGATTATGGGAGACGGCCGGAGATTGGGTTTGAGAGGGTAAGGTAGATCAGCCGTGATTGAATGGCGAAGTGGACTCGATGGGCTGAATGGCCTAATTCTGCTCCAATAATTTATGAGCCTTTCACCGAAAGGTTCTGGTAGAAATTCAATTGCATGGCGTTACCTTTTCCAGCATTGCAGGATCACATTCCCCGACACTTCTGAATCAGCCTTGTATGAGGAAATGCTTTTAGCTCGCATGCCTGTGCTGATGCATAGAAATACGAATGTTTCCTCAAATGGAATGCAGTTGCGCTAGTTTTGCATCAAGTCACTCCACTTTGGAAACCTGATAAGGCAGCTGCATAAGAATGATTTGGTCAGGAGGAGCAGTTTCTTCATTGGATAGATGCAACGGTGTGGATGGGAAATTGAGCACCCACAGTTCTCCACACGCCTGCAGCAAAGATGTAAAAGAAGCTTCCCCTGTGCACGTCCCAATGCAGCCCCTGTACCCAACTCTGGCAAACTCCTCTATTTACTGGAAACCAAAAGGAATTGCAGATGCTGGAATCTTGAGCAAAAAATAAAGTGTTGGGGTAATTCAGCAGATCAGACAGCATCTGAAAGGCTCCGTTGAGACGGGACCCTTTTATTGAAGAGTTGAAGAGCATGTGAAGTGTCTTGGATGTAGGTCGGAAGGGACTGGACATGGGGGGGGGGGGGGGGGGGGGGAGGTAACACATGATATAATTGAGGTATTTAGAGATGAGCAAGATATGAATACTTAGAGATGAGCAAGATATTTGGAGACTAGCCTGAAGAAGGGTCCCAAACTGAAATATCGCCTATCCATTCATTCCCTCCTCGGTTGCTGTCTGAATCACTGAGTCACTACAGCATTTTGTTTCCTTCTACTTACTTACTTGCTCTCCGTTTGTTTCCCATGACCCTAAACTTTCATTTCCGTACTTAATTGCTAGATAACACTCGTTCCATCCTGCCATCACCCAATTGTCAACCACTGATCACCATATGTCACCATTGTAATGCCCTAATTTCCCAACCCACTATCAATCCCAACTCAATATCCTGTTCTACACACCACCCCCGGTCTCTGACATATCCAACCTTGACAGATCCCATTATCAGCGATTACACTTTTGGATCCACAATTCTCCCCTACCTTGAAAACCAGCATCCAGATCACAGACTTAAATTTTCCTTCACACAGTCCAAGTGTGTAAACAAAAAATATTTCCTCATACAAGGCTGACTCAGTGGTGCTCATGCCACCTGGTCTGGGAGTTACTCCTGGACTTTGTGTCTTTTTTTGTAAACCAGCATCAACAGTTCCTTCTGTCTTTATTTTACTGCTCCACTGCAAAAATCTCCTCAAGGCATGCTTACTTTGAAGAAGTTAGAGTCTGAAAAAGGGTCCCGACCTGAAACATCAACTATCCGTTGATTCAGTAGTGCCTGATCACCCCACCCTTAGTAGCCAGTGCATTGTGATTGCTGAGGCAATGTGCATTCATCTGTTAACTAATCTCTGCAAGCTCCAACAAATTTTGCAGGGAACTGCCTGTGATGTTTGTCCAGATAATCAAATAACACAACTTTAGAATTAAAAGAAAATTACCTAATGCAGAATGCATTTCTTTAAGTATAGAAGTAATTACTTTCACTTTGATGCTCATGTTACAGAAAAGAATCCTGGCTTTGTTTCAGTGATAGATCAATTAAGGAAGTGTAAATACTAAGCCAATTCATTTTGACTAATGCAGGTAGTACTGAATGGAAATGGTGTCATCTAGTTGGTCAGGAAAAAGGAGGCATGGGTCAGTTGGGATCAGAGGAGCAAGAAGCATTGGCACTAAGAACTAATAATATCAACAGAGCAAAAAGGGGTTAGGATACATCTCTGGCAGTTAAGATTAAGGAGAATCCAGAGACATTTTATAAGCATATTAAGGGAACAAAGGGTAATTAAAGAGAATAGATCCCCCTTCAAAAACTATAGTGGACATCTAAAGTGGAGAGATGCAGAAGATGGGTAAGGTCCACAGTAAATATTTCTCCTCTGCTTTTACTGCAGAGAAAGACTCGGGTAATTGGGCACGTTGATGGTGATATTACAGTCGAAGACAGAGGCCAGATATCCTAAAATGTATGAAGGTCGATAAATCTTCTGGGCCTCATCAGGTATATCTAAAGATACAGTGGGGAGCTAGAGAAAAATCTGCAGGAGCCCTGGGTGAGATATACAAATCATCGTTTGACATGGGCGAGGTGTCTAAAGACTGGAGGGTGACTAATGTTGCGTCTCTATTCAAGAAGGGCTGCAAAGAAAAACCTAGGAACTATAGACCAGTAAGCCCAACATCTGTGGTGGGAAAATGACTGGAGAGGATACTGAAGGATAAGATATGTGGATTTTGAAAGACAGTGGTTGATTATGGAGAGTGGTTGATTATACCATGCACCATGGTTTTGTGCATGGTAGATTGTACCTCATGAATTTGATTTGAGTATCAGCAAGCTAACTGGATAGAGAATTGGCGTAAATGGTAAAAAGCAGAGGTTGGGAGTGGAAGGTTGATTTTTGGACAGGAGATCTATAACTAGTGAAGTGCCTTAATGGCTAGATCAATGCTGGGCCCATTGCCGTTCGTCATCTATATCAATGATTTGGATGAGAATGTACCAGGCATGATCAGTCAGTTTGCAGATGACATAAAAATAGGTGGAATTGTAGACAGTGAAGATGGTTATCAAGATTAAAAGGTGATCTTGATCAGCTGGACAAGTGGACCAAGGAATGGCAAATGGAGTTTAATTCAGATAAGTATGGGGTATTGCATATTGGGAAGTCAAACTAAGGCAGGACCTTCAGAGTAAATGGTAAGCCCCGGGAAAAGTTGTAGACCAAAGGATCTAGGAGCACAGGTGCATAGTTCCCTGAAAGTGGCGTTGCAGGTAGATAGGGTGGTGAAGGTAGCCTTTGGCACACTGAGCTTCATCAGTCAGGGAATTGAGAGTAGAAGTTTGGACATTATCTTATAGTTGTATAAGGCACTGTTAGTGCGGCCGCACATGGAGTATTGTATTCAGTTTTGGTCACCCTACTACAGGAGAGAGGTCATTAAGCTGGACAGAGGGCAGAAATTTGCAAGGATGTTGCCAGGATTTAAGGGCCTGAATAGACAATAGGTGCAGGAGCAGGCCATTCAGCCCTTCGAGCCAGCACCACCATTCAATGTGATCACGGCTGATCGTTCAATTAGTACCCCGTTCCTACCTTCTCCCCATACCCCCTGACTCCGCTATCTTTAAGAGCTCTATGTAGCTCTCTCTTGAAAGCATTCAGAGAATTGGCCTCCACTGCCTTCTGAGGCAGAGAATTCTTAAACTGTGGACCCTGGTTCTCGATTCCCCCAACATTGGGAACATGTTTCCTGCCTCTAATGTGTCCAATCCCTTAATAATCTTATATGTTTCAATAAGATCCCCTCTCATCCTTCTATATTCCAGCGTATACAAGCCTAGTCGCTCCAGTCTTTCAACATACGACAGTCCCGCCATTCCGGGAATTAACCTGGTGAACCTACACTGCACACCCTCAATAGCAAGAATATCCTTCCTCAAATTTGGAGATCAAAACTGCACATCTCCAGGTGCGGTCTCACTAGGGCCCTGTACAACTGCAGAATGACCTCTTTGCTCCTATACTCAACTCCTCTTGTCATAAAGGCCAACATGCCATTAGCTTTCTTCACTGCCTGCTGTACCTGCATGTTAACTTTAAGTGACTGATGAACAAGGACACCCAGATCTCTTTGTACTTCCCCATTTCCTATTTTGACACCATTCAGATAATAATCTGCCTTCCTGTTCTTTCCACCAAAGTGGATAACCTCACATTTATCCACATTAAACTGCATCTGCCATGCATCTGCCCACTCACACAACCTGTCCAAGTCACCCTGCATCTTCATAGCATCCTCCTCACAGTTCACACTGCCACCCAGCTTGGTGTCATCCGCAAATGAACTATAGGAAGAGGTTGGGCAGGGTAGGACTTTATTCTTTGGAGAGTAGGAGGCTGAGAAGTGATCTTATAGAGGCATATAAAATCACGAGGGGCATAGATTGGGTGAATGCACAGTCTTTTTCCCAGGTTGAAATATAATCAATATTCATTTGAACAAAAGTACAACCAATGAGTTTTTCCATTTGACAGATTTGCAATAAGATTGACAAAACAAAATGTAGAATTTTGTCTTTTCTTTATATTCTTAGATTACACTCTCCTCTAAACTGGGAGTGCACAAACATTTAGACTTGGATCTAACATGTCCATAGATACTTGTGTACACAAGATGTGTAAATGCTTAGACCCACTTGTTTCACACCACTTGTGCAAACTTCTCTGACCCTGAAGCATAGCTTAGCGGGTTCTAAACAGAAGGTTGCAGCTCATATATCCAGATGATTTTTAACATTTAAAAAATAAAATTAGAAAAATAAAATGCAAGCACAAAAAACAGAGTGCATGGTTCTCTTTACATTGTGTTGTGTCGTTCAATCTATACATTCAGTGATCTTAGTTCTATGAATTGGTAGAGTTTGACTTTTTGTGTACATAGCAGCTTTGCCACTGCAGTGACCACCTTGGGATGATACATGCTTCAGAGAAGGTTCGACATTATCTAGACGCAGTGGGGCAGCTGGTAGAACTGCTGCCTCACAGCGACAGAGACCCAAGTTCAATCCTGTCCTCGGATCATGTCTGTGTGTGGTTTGCACGTTTTCACTGGGTTTCCTCCGGGTGGCCCAATTTCCAACCCGCAACCCAGAGACGTTACTTGGTCTCTGCAAATTGACCCTAGTGTGTCGGCAGTGGATGTGAAAACGGAATAATATAGAACTAGTGTGACCAGATGATCAATGTTCAGCGTGGACATGGTGGGCCAAAGGGCCTGTTTCCATGCAGTATGATTCCATTCCATTCAATGAACCCAGACTGCAATCTTTCCCACAAAGTCTTTAACTTGGCTGCACTCAGCTTCAGTGCATCCCACAGAATGTACTTCCACCACCTAGAATGTGCCAGTTGGCATCATTCTCTATTGACATCTCATTATACTGGAGGACCAACAAGCTTCGGGCAAACCAAAGAGTATCTTCACCAAGTTGATGATATTTACCTGGAAAATCAGAGTGATGTCTTCAGATTCAGATTAGTTTATCGTACATACCGGGGTGCAATAATCCTTGCTTACTCAGAGTAAACAGTATGCATACAGTAATGATAAATACAAAATCCACAAAATAGCAGAATGATGCAAGATTGTAGTGCAAAAAAATTAAAGTACAATAATTGAATAAGCGAATAAGGTAGAGTTAAGAGTAGACAATAGATGCAGGAGGAGGCCATTCGGCCCTTCGAGCCAGCACCGCCATTCAATGTGATCATGGCTGATCATTCTCAATCAGTACCCGGTTCCTGCCTTCTCCCCATACCCCCCTGACTCCACTATCCTTAAGAGCTCTATCCAGCTCTCTCTTGAATGCATTCAGAGAATTGGCCTCCACTGCCTTCTGAGACAGAGAATTCCACAGATTCACAACTCTCTGACTGAAAAAGTTTTTCCTCATCTCAGTTCTAAATGGCCTACCCCTTATTCTTAAACTGTGGCCCCTTGTTCTGGACTCCCCCAACATCTTGTTGTACGTCCCCTGTTCCGAACTTGACACCATTCAGATAATACTCTGCCTTCCTATTCTTACCACCAAAGTGGATAACCTCACACTTATCCACATTAAACTGCATCTGCCATGCATCCGCCCACTCACACAACCTGTCCAAGTCACCCTGCAACCTCATAGCATCTTCCTCACATGGCAGCACCTCTGGGAAAGGGGTGAGAAACAGCTGATTGGTTCAGCAGTTTGGTAGAGAGAAGCTGTTCTTCAAGTTTGGACACCAGAGCTTCAAGCTCCTGTATCATCTCCCATAAGGTAGGAGAGAGAAAAGAAATGCCTGGGGTGGTATTGTTGAAGATACTTCTAATCTTCTGACGTAACACACTGTGGTGGTGATGGATTGGATGGAAGGATGTGATGAGACACTGAAGGACCAGGTTGTGTTCACCACTCCCTGTAGATTCATGAGGTCAAGGCAGGGAACAACTTTAGCCTTGAGCGGACTTTGATTTCTAGAAGCAAACATGCATGCCATTGATTGCTTGTATGTTCAATAAACAGAGTGTGTAATAAAAACAATGACAATAAACATGCCTTCAGGGATTTCCAATCAAGCATGAATGCACCAGGGCAACTTTGTTATTCAAAGGAAGGCGTGTCTATTTATTCTAAACCTCTCCCGAATCCTTCCTCCAAGGTAAAACATTGCTAGTTTTAAACCTAATTTTATCAAAAGTTGAACCGTAAATTTGACTACTGGTCTATTTGAATCAGGCAAACATTAAGTCTGGCATTTTAGAAGAGAGCTCCAAGCATAATCTTAAATTTAATTTCGCAACAAAAATATTAATACAAAAAGGCCTATTACAGTACCATCATCACTTCAGCTCATAAACACACCCTGCCACGAATAATGCAAGATTTTATTAGCACAAGCAACAAGGAACTGCAGAAGCAACCCACAATTCACGCACCCAATTAGCTCATCTCAGTTGCTTGATTGATGCAAAGCATTAAATCATTGGCCACACTGGTTACTCCTATGTCCTTTCTTAAAACATTTCTTAAAATGAAATGTTAACTTGTAGCTTTGGGCCTTAGTAGTTCAATGTTCATTTTTAATGATAATCCAGGAATTTATTAATTGGTTCTGATGCATGCAACCCTTTATTCACAGAATATCTGGATCTAATTGTTCTGTTTTCGGTCCATACGACAGTTAAGCACTCAACGCTAACCTCCACCAGAATGGTTAGAAACTCTGCAACTCATTTTCAGGTGTAATTAGTGAAAACCATGGCACCTACAGCTTGGGTAGTGGTGAACACAGGCAGGAATCATGCTCCTGCTGTCACATCCTACACATATATGATAAAGGGAATAACGTTTAGTGCAAGATAAAGTAAAGTCTGATTAAAGATAAACCGAGGGTTTCCAGTGAGGTAGATGGTAGCTCATTGTAGGGAGAGAAATCTGGGAAAAAGAGACAGGGGCAAAATTACAATGTTTGAGTTAGTGTGGACTAGGTTAAGCTAGTCTGCTTGATAGGTGTAAATTGAAGAAACACACGAGAAAGTTTTAAACAGTCCCTCACTGATTTGTGCGTTGCGGACAGTAAGACAAAGATTTTTAGATTTTAGATTTAGAGATACAGCACAGAAACAGGCCCTTCGGCCCACCGAGTCCGTGCCGCCCAGCGATCCCCGCACATTAACACTATCCTACACACACTAGGGACAATTTGTATGTCTTTGGAGTGTGGGAGGAAACCGAAGATCTCGCAGAAAACCCACGGAGGTCATGGGGAGAATGTACAAACTCCGTACAGATGGCGCCCGTAGTCAGCATTCGCTGTAAGGCAGGAACTCTACCGCTGCGCCACCGTGCCGCCCTAAAGAAATTTAGTGTGTTAAAACCCAACTTAACAAAAGTAATATTTCTGCCAGTAAAGAGGTGTAATGAATTGAAATTGGTTTGTGTATGTGCTGTGTACCCATATTGCCAAAGTAGTGCCAGCAAAACTATTGTTTCTTTATATTCTTATATCACATCATTGTTTCCTGCAATGATTTTTTCCAAAGTTGTTTGAATAAAAACCAAGGATATATTTCAGTCTGAAGAAGGGTCCCGACCAGAAACGTCACCTATCCATGTTCTCCAGGGATGTTGCCTGCTAAGTTACTCCAGCACTGTGTCTTTCTTCAGTATACCAGCACCTGCAGTTCCTCCTTTCTACAATATATCCCTGAATGTTGTCCAAAAGAATGTTTTTTAATCTGAGCGAAGATGTTGTGTACTAAAGAGAAAAACACTCTGATCACACCTGCTGCAGCCTTTGTTTTGTATTTTACAACCGAGGAATACATGAACATCACCATGTTAGCAGTGTGCTGTGCAACCAGACTGCCACCGTATGAAAACATGTTTACACAAAATAACAACAGCTCAAATTTCAAACCATCAAAGCTAAAGTCTCTCTGTGATGAAGACCAGTTGCAAACCACAAGGACAAAAAATTCAAAAGCACAGATTCATTGGTACTTGTATATTATTGCCAAGTGTACCTAGTTACAGCAACAAACTTTGTTTTGCGTACTACCCAGGCAATGGATATTTTTAAGGCGGAGATTGACAGATCCTTGATTATTAAGGGTGTCAGGGTTTATGAGGCGAAGGCAGGAGAATGGAGTTGAGAGAGAAAGATAGCTCAGCCATGATTAAATGGCAGAGTAGACTTGATGGGTTGAATAGCCTTATTTTGCTCCTAGAACTTGTGAACTTATGAGATCACATCACACATGAGGCAAAGAGAAAATAAACATGGTCCACAATATACAGAAAGTACATCTATATACTAAAACTTTCGTTTGTTTGCTCCTGAGCATTCAAGAGAGAGCTAGATAGAGCTCTTAAGGATAGCGGAGTCAGGGGATATGGGGAGAAGGCAGGAACGGGGTACTGATTGAGAGTGATCAGCCATGATCACATTGAATGGCGGTGCTGGCTCGAAGGGCTGAATGGCCTACTCCTGCACCTATTGTCTATTGTCTATTGTCTATAACTACAGCCAAAACGGTACACGATAGCACGACCATTTTGGGCCCACCTTACTCACTCACCCCTTTGGTGCTAATGGAAGAAGTTTTATTGAAATCGGTGTTATATTTTTTAAGTTATTCACATTTTAAAGTTTAAATCTATCTCCTAGGGAGGGAGGGGGTGGAGGGAGGGATAATGGGGGTTGAGGGGGAGGGAGGAGGGGGTTCTGCACCAATGCAGGAGAGGTTTGGGCCCAACGGGTCCACTTGGTCTAGTTTTTATATAAATTCAGGTTAACAAGTTGAATTGATGACATCGAGGAGAGCAAGCACAACAATCAAGACATAATAAAAAGCAACTACAGAAGCTGGTTTATACCAAATATCGACACAAAATGCTGGAGTAAACTCAGTGGATCAGGCAGCAATTAAGACACGAGGAACTGCAGATGCGGATTTACAAAAAAAGGGACAAAATGCTGGAGTAACTCAGCAGATCAGGCGGAACTTCATTTTCCATGAGCCTATCCACATTTTCCAGAGATGCTACCTGACCTTCGGAGTTACTCCAGCACTGTGTCTTTTTTTTACACACACTTGATTTAATTTCCTTTGATTTCAGTTAAATATTATTTTCATGAATCATTTCTCTCATACATCTAGGAGCAGAATAAGGCCATTTGGCCCATCAAGTCTACTCCGCCATTCAATTAGCCCGATTTTCCTGCCTTCGCCCCATAACCCGTACTAATCAAGAATCTGTCAATCTCTGCCTTAAAAATATCTATTGACCTGGCCTCCACAGCTGTCTGTGACAATGAATTCCATAGATTCACCACCCTCTGACAAAATAAATTCCTTCTCATCTCCTTTCTAAAGGTACGTCCTTTTATTCTAAGGCTATGGCCTCTGGTCCTGGACTCTCCCACTAGTGGACATATCCTCTCCACATTCACTCTATCCAGGCCTTGCACTATTCAGAAAATTCATTCTTCCATTCAGTCAGAAAGTATATTTTTGTGCTTTCACAAAGATTCATTTCATAGGAAGCTCTGCACATGTTTCCAAATACACAGGACAAGATGTTAGAAATCCAAAGTGCCAAATGTCAACTTGCTCCCGGTGGTGATGGGAGGCTTATGCACTCACCTATGCTCCTCCGGTGTTGAGAAAGGCTAGGCAGACACGTCATTGGGGTTATCAAGTGGGCACCTACTTTCATTGACGTTTCGCTGATTGGACCCATGACGTCTCCAGTAGGCTCAGCAGTGCATTCTGGTGTCCCAGAACCACCCCCCTCTGCATCTGCCTAGCCGGCTTATTTGGGAGACCAGATGGGGTCTTTCCTCTTCAGCCAGAGTCACTGGCTACTCTGCCACCTGTGATGTTTCCTTGATAGCCTGGCGTAGGGCTTGAACTAAAAACATCTCATCGAGCTTTGAGTCCAATGAACAGAGTTGCTGCCTTCCTGCGCCAAAGACCCAGTTTTGATCCTGACTACTGGCGCTGTCTGTACAAAGTTTGTACGTTCTCCCTGTGACCACATAATTTTTCTGAGGGTGCTCCGGTTTCTACACACACCAAAGACATACACTTTTGTAGGTTAATTGGCTTCTATAAATTGTCCCTAGTGTATAGGGTAGAACTAGTGCATGAGTGATCGCTGTTCGGCACAGTGATCGGTGGGCCAAAGGGCCTGTTTCCACGCTGTATCTCTAGATTAAATTAAACTAATCCGAGCAAGGTTTCCCTTAAGTGTGCTGCAAAAGACAGTTCTGTACCTTTAACTGACTTGGTGTTGCTTAAGTATGGAGCTTACTGAGCTCTCAAGCAAATTTTGTTGATGAGCTTAAATTCTGTGTCACAGCAAATAGCCATTGGGAATAAAAAAACTCAAACAAACCCACATAGGCTGCAGGAGCCTAAAATGTTCATCAGCACACTGGGTTAATGTAGATAAACAAATTGCCAAAACAAAAATTCAAAACAGGTTAAAGAAGAATAACTGAGCATCAAAAAAACTTCAATATGTATCTAGGGGTTTGGAAGCTGAGGCCATATGTGTGTCAGAACAACAGCAGCTCAGAACGCTAATCATTATTTGCATACCTATGGTATAGCAACATCAAGCAACGTCGTTTTATTCTGTCCATATCTGTGTTGAACTGTCAGAATCATACAGCACAGAAACAGGCCTTTCAGCCCAATTTGTTCATGCCAACCTAGATGCTCCATCTATACAAGTCTCAACTGCCCATATCCCACTCAACCTTCCCTATCCTGTCCGAATGTTTTTTCAATGTTATTATAGTACCTACTTCAACTACGTCCTCTACCGTTGTCTTTTCGGTCTATCCTTTGTTCAAGTGATGCGAAGTTGTTTTATTCGGACAACCATGAACTGCAATGCACAACTGAATTGTCCTGCTCATTTCATTGCAAGCCCTTTTAACAAATGGAGAGTTAACTGCTGCTGGCTATTCAGATTCTCATACAAGAGAACTATTATCAGTATACTCCCTTGTTCTGAGATTCCAAACACGTAAAATTTGTTATTTGTGCTTCATTTCCTTTATACTCATGGCTCAATGTTTCTGTTTCTCTGTTTGATTTAGCATAGAATTTTCTAATTAAAAATTTCTGCTCAATTCATATATTATTTAATAATATTCCTGATTCTGTTGATTCATATTTCAGTTGCTTCTCACTGTTCTCTTGTTATTTTTGGTAATTTGCCATGCAAATTTTCTTTCAAACCTAAATGTGCATGGAACATCAAACTTTTATGATAGATCTTATTGGGGTTTCCAGCCACAACAAATTACAAAGTTTTAAATACATTCGCTGATTTATGGTCATGGTTTCAATGCAAATGCATTAATCAATGGATTAAAAACATCTGTTGAAGGGATAAATCTCACAAGGATTTACCAGATTTTATTTACCGGATTTACACGGCTTTAGCCTGAATTGAGATGAAAGCACTTTTTAAAAAAATGAAAATTTCTGATTCCATTTTCAATACTTGGAGCAAAACAAAATGGAATTCAATCGTTCTTTGGTGTGCTGGCTGCTATGATAAGCAGACAGCTTGCAGCTGAGCCTGGCTCTAGCCCAACACCAGACTGGGCTTTGAAAGAAAATGTCTCAACTACCTTTTTTTCCCAAAGAAAAACTTTCATAGCTGTGTGGTGTCATTGCCGAATCCAGGACTGAGTACTGGCAAACTGTGGGGGGGGGGGGGGGGGGAGCACTGAACAGAGGCTAGAAGGCAGACAGTTACGAGGAACAAGCTGGGAGATGGTGCTGGGAGAAAAATTCATAAAATCTGCTGGTCTGAAGAAGGATCCTGATCCGAAACATTCTTCGGAGCTGCTGCTTGGCCCGTTAAGTTACTCTAGTACTTTATCTTTTTTTTCGTAAATCAGAATCTGCAGTTCCTTTGACTAAAAGTTGCTGAAGTGGAGAAGCAGCCACCCCCTCCAGAGGAGTGTGGAACCAACTAGATTTAGGTTTGGGTTTATTATTGTCACATACCGAGGTACAGAGAAAAGCTTTGTTTTGTATGCTAGCAAATCAGATAATACATAGAAACATAGAAAATAGGTGCAGGAGTAGGCCATTCGAGCCTGCACCGCCATTCAATATGATCATAGCTGATCATCCAACTCAGTATCCCGTACCTGCCTTCTCTCCATACCCCCTGATCCCTTTAGCCACAAGGGCCACATCTAACTCCCTCTTAAATATAGCCAATGAACTGGCCTCAACTACCTTCTGTGGCAGAGAATTCCACAGATTCACCACTCTGTGTGAAAAAAACCGTTCTCATCTCGGTCCTAAAAGACTTCCCCCTTATCCTTAAACTGTGACCCCTTGTTCTGGACTTCCCCAACATCGGGAACAATCTTCCTGCATCTAGCCTGTCCAACCCCTTAAGAATTTTGTAAGTTTCTATAAGATCCCCCCTCAATCTTCTAAATTCCAGCGAGTACAAGCCGAGTCTATCCAGTCTTTCTTCATATGAAAGTCCTGCACACGCATGCAATCAAGCCGAACTCAAGTACAATAACAAGAGCAAAGAGAAAGGTATAGAATGCAGAATATAGTTCTCAGCACTGTGGTGTAACAGCTTCAGAGACAACCAATGGTTTGCAATGAGGTAGGTTGGAGAAACTGGACTGTATCCTAGCTTATGGAAGGACCATTCAGAAGCCTGATGACAGAGGGGAAGACGCTGTTTCCGAGTCTAGTGATACCCCTCAAGAATAAATTCCAATGCACGCAAGTACATGGTATACATGTGAAGTTCTGTGTCCATTACGTGACTCTCCACATTTCCTACTTTACCCACAATTAGAATGAATTGTGCATAGACATTAAATAACAAATTACTTGGGCAAGTATTTTAAGAGTAGACTTCATGTGAAGCAAGCCAGACACAAAATGCTGGCGTAACTCAGTGGGACAGGCAGCATCTCTGGAGAGAAGGAATGGGTGTGAAGCAAGCGACGGTCAAGCAAGGTAAC
Organism: Rhinoraja longicauda; assembly: GCF_053455715.1. Classification (NCBI taxonomy): domain Eukaryota; kingdom Metazoa; phylum Chordata; class Chondrichthyes; order Rajiformes; family Arhynchobatidae; genus Rhinoraja; species Rhinoraja longicauda. Next base: position 23,020,719 of record NC_135964.1, on the reverse strand, counting down.
TGATTCATGGGCTGAAAATGTTGTTGACCACAGTTGAACGTTAAGCATCATCAGCATTGTGGTGGCTAACTGAGCATGTGTCAGTGAATGTGGAGAAAGGAAATACCTGCCAATTCCCATACAGGAGAGGCAAACAATTTGGATTAAGCAGCCTGTGAGGCAAGTATGTTGGACAAATACTAGCACACTTCTCATGGAGAACAGGGTACAGAGTGTGGCCAGTACACTGACTTGTCTGAAGAAGGATCTTGACCCAAAATGTCACCCATTCCTTCTCTTCTAAGCTGCCTGTTACTCCAGCTTTTTGTATCTATCTTTGTTTTAAACCAGCATCTGCAGTTCCTTCTTACACACTAAAAGTGCTTGATAGTTTCACAAGCATGGGAATATTGCTAAAGACTGTAGTTAGTTTAATGAGTCAGAGATTGTGGCTGTGAAATCTCACATGATCTGGTCTGACGTTATCAGTTTTGATGAGAGTGGCTCAAGAGGACAAAATGGGTGCAAAGACAGGCTAATTCCACTGGTAGCCTTGGTGAATGCAAATCGCACAGGTAAGCCTTTCAATTCATTGAACATATGGATGTTTATTCTTTTCAATAAACATATAGATGCTTTGAAATAGTAACATGATAGACATTATAAAAGACACAAAGTGCTGGGGTAACTCAGTGGGCCTGCTGAGTTACTCCAGCACACTATCATTTTTTTTGTAAACCAGCATCTGCAGTTCCTTGTTTTTAACATGATAGAAATAAACACTGATTCTTAGAATACACTTGCAGAACAAATGCTAAATGCAAGAAATAAATTTTTCCCCAGTGAAATAAATTCTGAAATGTCCAACGCATCAGTAAATCTCTTAATATGACAAAAAGCAAAAAGTAGCACAAAATGTTACAGGATCATTTCATTCCTAAACCATGCAAAATATGGAGAGCTACGAGTTGAGAACTATGAATCTTAAGTTACGAAACAGCAGTGATATTGTCTCCTTAAAACACAGCCTCCCCACTGCGGCTTCGTTACCTCCTTTGGTCATGTGTGACAGGTTTGTGGCATTATTGTCAATCTGTTCCAATAAAACATGGAGCATCTTACATTCCATCTTGGAAAATAGCCATGACTACAGACATGACGGTGGAATGTTGAAGATTGTCATCCAATAAAATGCAGTCCAATGGAGGCACAAGAGACTGCAGATGCTGGAATCATGAGCAAAAAAAACAGAAACAAACAGCTGGAGGAACTCAGGGGATTAAGTGGCATCTATTTGGGTGGTGGTACAAGGAATTGTTGACATATTGGGTTGAGACCCTGCATCAGGTCCTGATCAACATTGATGGGCAACAATTGACCGACATTGATGATAAAGAGAAGTAACCTGGACTGAAAATATATGCATCCAGATGGATGTTTCAAGTCAGATGCCAACACTTATTTAGTGCCATATGTATTGAAGAACCAGGTGGAAGAAGTGTTAGATACATTAGAATGGAATTTGATTGAAGACGTGAGAGTGTGACAGACTATACAATTGTAGAAGGGAGGGTCAGCATGGGAAAGATAGGAAGGGTAGGGGGAATATTAATTGAAATTGGAGAATTCAATGTTCATACCATTGGATTGCAAATTATCCAAGCAGACTGAGGTGCTGTTCTTCCAGTTTCTGTGAGGCCTATAGGCTCTGTAGCTTCTTGTGTCTCATCCTCCCCTGCAGATTGCCCACAACCAGTCCTCTGCAGTATTCACTGATTGCTTACTAGCAAAAATTGCCTCCAGTGCGTAGGGAGTGGATGAGAAATTGGGATAGCATAAAGCTAGTGCGAATGGGTGATTGACAGTCAGCATGGTGGACTGAAGGGCCTGTTTCCCTACTTGTATCTAAACTAAAACAAAATTTTCCCCTGACATTTCTGGCTGTCAGGTAGGGGAGGGGTGGGCGATGTAAATTTCTTCGGCAGTCAATTTAAAAAAAAATCCTCCTTTCATGGACGGGGGTCATTTTAACTATTCCACAACACAGAAGACCACTGTAATGTATAGGGTCTCATCTTGGTTACTTTTCCTAGTGGTTTCTGTCACACTTGCTTCTTTTAGACAAGAGGTCAGTTGGGAGGAGACCGTGCCTGCCTGTGTACGCACTATCTGCTCAAACTACTCCATTTAAACTTTCCGCAATGCATTTTAAAAAATGTGTTCGAGTCCGATTTTCTACTGTGCTATACACACACCCTGTAATATGTCAAAACGATTAGATGAGTAACCAGAGAATGACTAATAGGATAATTAAATGGTGCATGTCAAGAGTTGAAGCAGCATCAAAATAATAAATATTCATGCAGAGTTCCCAGGTTGTGAGCAACTGACAAAACTTTTATGAAGACTGCATACAGCGACAGCTCTGGCAATTTCTCTTGCAGAGACAAAGAAAATGTCATAACTTAATGAGGATTCCTCCGCTTGCTCACTGTCTGGCACAAGAACTGGTCTCTCATTAGTGCGAACGGCATGTGGCTTTTGAATTGATGACATAGTTGGAACAAAAACAACACAGGGGACAAACTACATGAATAAATCACAACTACTGTCATGAAACCAGTGACAGATCTGTACGACAGAAACACTTTGTGGAAGCTGTTGCCAAAGGAATGGAATTTATCTTCTGTTGAGCAAGGTGCTAAGATGGCCATGGAGAGCATACAATGTAATGTGGCTTCCACCTTCAGCAAAAGACAGGTAACTGTAACATATGCACAGAGTTTGATTTGTCCATTCAATGAGAGGCACAATCAGTGGTGAACAAAGCAAGTCAAGGATAATATTAAATTGAAAAGTTGGGCATGTAGAGGCAAGGGCTTGTGGTAGGCCAGAGAACCAGGGATGTTTTAGGATCCAGCAGCAAGAGATTTAAAAAAAAACCCAAGGGAATTTGATTTTGAGAGAAAACTTGCATGCATGTCAAAACAAACAGAGCTCCTATGGATGTGTAGATATGGGACCTCTGCAGTATAAGCTTCTTGAATTAATAACAGGCAAAAATGAAATGGTACATTAACTATTTTTTGTTGTATCAGTCTTCACTGGGGACACTACAAATATCCCTTGAATTTCAAAACATGAATGTACTGGGGGAACTCAGTGGATGAGGCAGCATCTGTTTAGGCGATGTTTTGGGATGAGACCTTTTTTCAGAATACTTTTTAAAATCCCAATCGCAAGGGATACAAGTATTAGAGAATGTTATGGTGCTTACGGTGGGGAAAGCACCGGGATGTAATGAGCTGCACCCAAGGGTTTTAAAGAAAGTGGTTACAAAGATATTGGTTGAACATTTTTCAAAACTCATTCAATTCTGGGAGGGAATCAGAAAATTGGAACACAGCTAATGACACTCCCTTGTTTATAAAGGGAGGAATACAGAATGTGGATCACTATAAACCAGCGTGTGTTGGGCAATTATTGTTGGCTGAGATGCCAGAATCAATAATCAGAAGAATTGACTAATCATTTAGAAGAGCTGAATATAATCAAATGTAGTCAACATGGTTCTTTGAAGAGGTGACAAAATATTGATGGAGGAGAATCTGTTGATGTAGTGTATTTAGATTTCTAAAATGCATTTGGCTGATTTCTCCATGTGATGAAGATCATGTTCACAGTGCTGTTAGATTGAAGGAATCTAGACAGTGATTTGAGAAAAAAACTTGTTAGCCACTGGGAGGAGACTTAATGAGGCTACTGAAGGCTTTCCATGCAACTGGAAGCAAGAAATTGCAGAATATTGTGGACGCAGCCCAAACCATCACACAAACCAACCTCACTTACATTGATTCCATCTACACTTCACGCTGCCTCAACAAGGCCACCAACATAATTAAGGACGTTTCACCCCGGCCACTCCCTCTACTCTCCCATCAGGCCAGAGGTACAGGTATGAAAATGCAAACCTCCAGATACAAAGACAGTTTCTTCCCAGTTGCTGTCAGGCAACTGAACCATCCTACAAGAGAGCGGTCCAGAACTACTATCTACCTCATTGAAGACCCTCGTATTATCTTTAATCGGACTTTATCTTGCATTGAACACTATTGCCTTTATCATGTATCTGTATACTGTGGTCGACTCAATTGTAATCATGTATAGTCTTTGCGCTGACTGGTTTGCAAGCAACAAAAATCTTTTTACTGTACCTTGGTACAGTAAACTAAACAAGGAGACCTTTCTACAGGTAACATTGGAAGACTTGATGTGGTCACAATTACAGCATCTGAGGTGCTTCTCTTCCCAGATGTGGATGATGAGAATGTGCTCCCATGAGCAAAGCTCTTCACCATCTGCTCCCAAGGCCATGTTATTGTATGATTTATGTTAAAATAAAACTCTAATGATCTTGTAAAGCCTTGTAATACCACCAGAAGCTTAATCTAGTATTTTCTTAACACAGCATTTGATCTCCAGTTCGTATAGTGGAAATGTGTATTTTAGACCATAAGCAGATTCGATGGGCCGAATGGCCTAATTCTGCTTCTATGTCTTATAAATATGATAGGATAAATAAAGTTCTATCGTATTGATTCGTATAAGACATAGAAGCAGAGTTAGGCCATTCGGCCCATCAAGTCTGCTCCACCATTCGATGATGGCCAATCTATTTTTTCCTCTTATCCCCATTCTCCTGCCATTTCCCTGTTACCTTTGACGCCTTTACTGGACAGAATCTGTCAATCTCCTCTTTAAAAATACCCTTTCATTCTTCCATTGCTTAATAAGATGGAACGCTTTAGCCCATCATACTAAATGTTTGTTTTTACCGTGGAGAAAAACATGAAGGTCAGGAAACATGGGACAGTTAATGGAGATGTCTTGACCACAGTCCGTATTACAGTCAAGGAGGTACTGGACATGCTGGGGCATATAAAGGAAGATAAATCTCCCAAGTTCACAGAGAGTAGTGGGTATATGGAACGAGCTACCAGAAGAGGAAGTTGAGGGAGATATTATAACAGCATTTAAAAGACACACGGACAGGTTCATGGATTGGAAAGGTTTTGGGGGATATGGGCCAAATGTGGGCAAATTGGACTAGCTTAGATGGGGCATCTTGGTTGGCATGGATGAGTTGGGCCGAAGAGCCAACTTCTGTGCTGTATGACTCTATGACTCACTATCAACATACAACATATTCTTCTATTTATAAAAGGTGATCAATGGGCATCCATTGAACAAATAAGATAAGACATTATTTATGTATGCTGGCGCCGTTTTACACAAAATACTTCCAATTAATCAATGGAATAGCCTGCATAACAATATTTCAAATTATTGTTCTTTGGGATTAAAATAACAATAGACTTTACTTCATCGAACCGAATATTAAATATGGTGTTTAATCTTCCGTTTAGGCTTTTATTTCCATGTCTTGTAAAACCTGTCGGGCTGGTCTGGCTATTTTGTACAATATTCCTTTTTAAAAGCACTCTAGGTGGTATTCAAAGTATATTTAACATATTTAACTATTCACACCCAAATAGTTCCACTTGACGATTAATGGAACTCTAGGTTTAGTAATATTCAAGTACCATTAAATAGAGAAGAAAGAAGGAAATCTGGAAATACTTAGCACCTGCAGAGATCGAAACATAAAAAAAGGCTCCTTCAATAATCCTCAGTATTCCCACAATCTGTTCTATTTTTGAATCGGATTTACAGCATTTCAATTTTGTTTTAAATATAAAAGATTTATACCTGGGATATGGACTCTGCGGGACAGGTTTAGTTTAGTTTTGAGATAGAGCTTGGAAACAGCCCACCATCGATCGCCCATTCATACTAGTTCTATGTTATCCCACTTTTGCCTCCACTCCCCTCACACTAGGGGCAATTTACAGAGGCCAATTAAACAACAAACCCAAACGTCTTTGAAATGTGGGAGGAAATCGGATCACCCGGAGGAATCCCATACGGTCAGAGGTAGAACGTGCAAATTCCACAATGGTAGTACCCGATGTCAGGATTGAACCCAGGTCTCTGGCACTGTGAGGCAGCGGCTCTACCAATTGCACCACTGTGCCGCCCTGAATCTATCACTCATTCCTCATTGCCCAACAAGAACATGGCGTGATTATACAGCTGCAGTTCACCTGTGAAGGTGCTCCCAGCGTCCTGCTTTGTGAACAATTCCAGGGTTCTGATCTAATGATACTGAGGGAATGGGAATGTTTGTATACATGTATATAACGTGCAAGTTAATTGGAGATGGCAGTCTTTCCCTTGAGTCACCCTCATTCTGCCCCAGTGGTAGAGTTCCTCTTGCATTCTCCATAGTTTCTCAAGCATAATATATTGTCTGGTTTTGGCATTTAACCTTTCAAATCAAAAGAACCTGCACAACTGGTCCAACATCAAAAACCCAACTGCAACTATTCTTCTCTACTGAGTTATTAAGCCTGGATTCTATCAACTCCTGACATATTTAGTAATATCAAAACAAAGGATTGTTGTGTTAAAAAAGGGGAGATCAGTTCAACCTTACACAGAGAAATTGATTAGGCTTAGTGACTAGGACTAGACTAATATTGTTTAACTAGTTCAATTTAGAGCATTACAGCACAGAATCAAGTATTTCACAGTATACACAAGTTCCCTAACACAACTCTCACTTATTTCATTTGTAAAATTTAAAACTTTTAAGGATTTGACTTCAACAATGTACAGAATTCTAAACTTTAAAGAGCTTTAAATCTGTCCAGCCTCTCTCGCACGCGTGCACACACGTGCACACCCCTCCTCTGCTTACTAATCCATAAAAGCTTTGAGATTCACCAATGTCACAAAGCGAAAATTGATTGACAAAAAAGTTAAACCCGGCAATGTTCTGCATCACCATTTTTGTAACCTCTACATACTTTACAAACCCTACCTTCCTGAAGTTCAACTTAATTTCTTTTAGTTTTTAGAGATACAGTGTAGCGACAGGCCCTGGGCCCAACAAATTCATGCCGACCAACGATCCCGTATACTCATTCCAGCCTACACACTAGGTACAATTTACAGAAGCCAATTAAACTATCAACCTGCATGTGTTTGGAGTGTGGGAGGAAACCGGAGTATCCGGAGAAAACCCCGTGTTTCAGGATATCTTTATTTGTCAGATATTTCAGATATTGACGAGATTTCGCCACCCACAGTCCAACAATAAGAGCAATAAAATAAGCAAATTACACAACCCCAACCAACACAAAAAAAAGAAACATCCATCACAGTGAGTCTCCTCCAGTCACCTCCTCATTGTGATGGAAGGCCAGAATGTCTTTTCTCTTCCCCTGCTGTCTTCTCCTGCGGTCAGGCTGTTGTAGTTGCCACGTTCCAGGCCGCGCCGGACGGTGAAAGGTCCGCAGCGGGCCGACCCCAGCCCCGCGATCCGGTGCGGGCGAAGACGCTGCACCACTACTGCTGCACCACTGTGCCACCCTCAACCTCTCCAGCAGCATTTGAACACACACAAACAATCCCTCAAAGACTCCAAGATTTGTAAATGCTCCAATAAAAATAGAAAACACTGGGTATATTCAGATCAGACAGCATCTAAGGAGAGAGAAATTGAATTAATGTTTCAGGTTGATGATCCTTCATCGGAGACCAATCCTGGTGAAAATCCCTAGTTTTTTATTTTTTTTAAATTTCAGATTTCCAGGAAATCTGCATTTTTGATTCCAGCTAAACTATTGCAGCTTCTTTACTGTCTTCAAAACAATGTGGTTTCCAATGGAAATATTTGACATCTCTCCTCCCAGCTCATTATTTTTTTCATTTTTACACAGACACATACACAACTACTTATAATTGTTCTAATCATATTTTAATTATTGTTGTTACTGAACTTCTGCAAGGGAATTAGAATAATGTTAATACTCTGGAATAAGTTCAGCGAAGGTTTATTAAACCAATGTTTGGAACAGGAAAATGAAATGGTGATACAAGCCTGTCCAGCTTGTGTTTAAAAGAGTGAGAGACATAATTGAAACATGCAAGTCCTTTAAGGGTTTTGGCAGGTTGGATGTGCAGAGAATATTTCCTCTGGCAGGACAATCTGAAACTATGGAGTCATACACCAGGGAAACAGGTCCAACGGTCCAACCTGCTCATGCCGACCAAGATGCCCCGTCTTCCCGCATTAGGCCAACTTTCCTATTCATATACCTGTTCAAGTGCCTTTTAAATGTTTTATTAAATGGCCATACACCCACCACCCTCTGTGTAAAAAAAGTTGCCCCTCAGGTTCCTATTAAATCTTTCCCCTCTCACATTAAATATATGTCCCCTGGTTTTTAATTCCCCTAATCTGGGTCATTGTTTAAAAATAAGGGCTTGGCTATTTGTGACAGACAATATGCAATTTTTTATCTCAAAATTTGTTCACAAGTCTTTGGTTAATATCAAGACAGTAGTGGAATACTCTCGACATGGGAGATGAAAGATTCCGCAGATTTTCTGGTCAATGTAGAATGGAGATTACAATCAAATCAGTTTAACAGCCAAAGATAGACAGCCAAAGAAAAGAACAATTTAATGGCAAAGCAGGTTTGAGGGACTGAATTTCTACTCCTTCTCCTACTTCATAGGTTCATAGCTCTAATGTCCATTGGATTTTAAAAAAGATCTTGCTTGTCAATTTTGGTATTATTGCTATCACTGTGCCATGACTGTGTCGGAACTTTTCAGAGCTCACATCAAATTTTAATTCTCCGGTTGGCACAACATCTTCAATTCATATCACTGCGTATGATATTCTGGTGTTACTGCAGAACTAGACAAGCAATGCATTCACATGGGAAGGAGAAAGGTCTGATTCACAACACAATCCACAGAATTTACATTATACATCTATTAGCAGCAACAGATTAAATGCTGTGTTTGACTCAAAGTGTTGGACCCTTCTGGAACAAAAGAAGAATAAAAATTGTAGGCTGCGATAAATATTTCACTTCAGATTCTACTAATTCCAGAGAAATAGTTGCCCTAATTAGGATTTAACATGTCCTTCTTAAACACATTGAGACCAAACACAAATTAATTCTGATACGGAATTTAATTGTTCAAAAAAAGAAGGGTCTTGACCCGAAATAGCACCTATCCATGTTTTCCAGAGATGCTGCCTGACCTGCTTAGTTACTTCAGTAGTTTGTGCCCTTTAACTTTAAAAATACTGCATGTAACTAGATTCTACAGCCCATCGAGTCCACGCCGAGCATCCATTCACGCTAGTTCTATGTTATCCCACTTTCTCATCCACTCCCTGCACACTCGGAGTAATTTATAGAGTCCAATTAACCTACAAACCTGCATGTCTTTGGGATGCGGGAGGAAACTGGAGCGCCTGGAGGAAACCCACGTAGTCACAAGGAGAACGGGCAAACTCCACAAAGACAGCACCCAAGGTCGGGATCGAACCTGGGTCTCTGGTGCTGTGAAGCAGCAGCTTTACCAGCTGTGCTACCATGTTGCCCTAAATCAAAAAGCACAATTATAAATGCATATTATATGATTTTATAAAGTTACAACAGATTATTAAAAAAAGAAAAATATTCAACCATACTTGTTATGTATTAATGCAAATCCATCATACTAATAATAAGCAATTGCAAGATTTCTTGCTTAGAACTAAATATGACAATGCAGAATGGTTATCAAAGGGCACAGTTAAGGAGCCAAATAATGAGTGAAAATGAAAGCAATTTGTCAGATACACCGTGACACCTACAATAAAATCTATTGAATAACCAGCAGTTGCTATCAGCCAAAGTGTCCCCCTACATGCAGAAATTTCCATGATATACACCGGATAAATTGTATAACCTATTCAAAGTTATATAATACCAAGGCACACTCATGGATACCACAAGTAATGGCAGGTGCAATAATTCCATACAAAATGACATAATGAAGGCCAAATCTTTTTTTCTGGACTTAAAAAAACTAGACCAAGTGGACCTGTTGGGCCCAAACCTCTCCTGCATTGGTGCAGCACCCTCTCCTCCCCCATTCCCATCTCCCTTCCCCCCTCCCCCTCCCTCCTCCCCTTCCCTCCCTCCTCCCCTTCCCCATCCCCCTTATTCCCATCAACCCCCCTTATCCTCCCTCCTCCCCCTCCCCCTTCCCTCCCTCCCCAGGAGATAGATCTCAACTTTAAAATGTGAATAACTTAAAATATATAACACCAATTTCAATGAAACTTCTTCCATGAGCACCAAAGGGACAACGGTGAGTAAGGTGGGCCTTAAAATGTTCCGCTATCGTGTACTGTTTTGGCTGAAGTTCAGGAACAAATAAACAAACGAGCATTTTAGTATATAGATAGATGTAGTTACTGCCTTACATTTTGCTGTGATTGAAATTTTTTAAATGAATGAAGTTTATTGGCCAAGTATGTACACACACAAGGAATGTGCCTTGGTGCTCCGTTCTCAATAACAACACGAACACACAGTAAACAATTACGAATAAGCATAAAACATTAAAACATTAAGAATACATCATTACGGTTTAAACATGTGAGTGAAATAAACCAGAGCAAGAAGAGACTACAGACTTTTGGTTATTTTGTAGTTACTACTCGCGGAAAAAAGCTGTTTTTATGTCTGGCTGTGGCTGCTTTGACAATCCAGAGTCGTCTTCCAGAGTGAAGTGCTTCAAAGAGTTTGTGGCCAGGGTGAGAGGGGTCAGATGATCTTGCCCGCTCGCTTCCTGGCCCTTGCAGTATACAGTTCGTCAATCGGTGGGAAGGTTGTAGCCAACAACCTTCTCAGCTGATCAAATGATTCGTTGCAACCTCCGGATATCATGCTTGGTGGCTGAGCCAAACCAGACCATGATGGAGAAGGTGAGGACAGAATGGCAGTATAGAATTGGACCATCATTGCCTGTGGCAGATTGTATTTCCTCAGCTGCCGCAGGAAGTACATCCTCTGTTGGGCCTTTTTGACGTTGATGGTGGCCCCCCATTTAAGGTCCTTGGAGATGATGGTTCCCAGGAACTTAAATGACTCCACAGATGTGACTGTGGTGTTGTTGATGGTGAGTGGGGGGAGGGGAGGGGGAGCTCTCCTAAAGTCTATAATCAGTTCCACTGTCTAAAAAGCATTGAGCTCCAGGTTGTTGCGATGGCACCAGGATGCCAGCTGGGTTTCTTCCTGTCTGTAGGCAGATTCATCCCCATCCTGGATCAGTTCAATCAGGGTTGTGTCACCCACAAACTTGAGAAGCTTGACAGAGGAGTCTGTGGAGGTGCATTCTTTGGTGTAGAGAGAGTAAAGGAGAGGGGAGAGTACACAGCCTTGCGGTGCTCCTATGCTGAGGATCCCCGGGTCAGAGATGTGCTTTCCCAGCCTCACACGCTGCTTCCTGTCTGTCAGGATGTAGATGATCCACTGACAGAGGGGTTCAGGCACAGTCAACTGGGAGAGTTTGGAGTGTAGTAGCTCTGGCACAATGGTGTTAAATGCAGAGCTAAAGTCCATAAACAAAATCCTTGCATAGGTCTCCTTGCGGTCTGGGTGCTGGAGGATGAAGTGCAGGCCTAGGTTGACTGAGTCATCCACCGATCTATTGGCCCGGTAGGCAAACTGCAGAGGGTCCAGCAGGGGGTTTGTGAGTTGGGCCAGCACGTCTTTCAAAGGTCTTCATGACTACAGAGGTCAGTGCGACAGGCCTGTGGTCATTAAGACCAGTGATCCTAGTTACTGCCTTACATTTAGCTGTGATTGAAATTTAAAGGAAAGATATTGCAGAAACCGCAATAAATTGCACAGAATTGTGGACGCAGCCCAGACCATCACACAAACCAACCTCCCTTCCAGTGACTCCATTTACACTGCACACTGCCTCGGCAAGGCCACCAGCATAACCAAGGACGAGTCTCACCCTGGTCACACCCTCTTCTCCCCTCAGGCAAAAGGCACGGAAGAGTGAGAACGCACACCTCCAGATTCAGGGACAGTTCCTTCCCAGCTGTTATCAGGCAACTGAACCATCCTATCAACAACTAGAGAGCCTTCCTGAGCTAGTGTCTACCTCATTCAAGATCCTTGGACTACCTCCCGTTGTACGTCCCCTTTTCCTAACTTGACACCATTAAGATAATACTCTGCCTTCCTATTCTTACCACCAAAGTGGATAACCTCACACTTATCCACATTAAACTGCATCTGCCATGCATCCGCCCACTCACACAACCTGTCCAAGTCACCCTGCAACCTCATAGCATCTTCCTCACAGTTCACACTACCACCTAGCTTTGTATCATCTGCAAATTTGCTAATGGTACTTTTAATCCCTTCATCCAAGTCATTAATGTATATTGTAAATAGCTGCGGTCCCAGCACCGAGTCTTGCGGTACCCCACTAGTCACTGCCTGCCATTCTGAAAGGGACCCATTTATCCCCACTCTTTGCTTTCTGTCTGTCAACCAATTTTCTATCCATGTCAGTACCCTACCTCCAATACCATGTGCTCTAATTTTGCCCACTAATCTCCTATGTGGAACCTTGTCAAAGGCTTTCTGAAAGTCAAGGTACACCACATCCACCGGCTCTCCCCTGTCAATTTTCCTAGTTACATCCTCAAAGAATTCCAGAAGATTAGTCAAGCATGATTTCAACTTCGTAAATTCATGCTGACTCGGAACAATCCTGTTACTACTATCCAAATGCTCCGCAATTTCGTCTTTTATAATTGACTCCAGCATCTTCCCCACCACTGATGTCAGACTAACTGGTCTATAATTTCCTGTTTTCTCTCTCCCTCCTTTCTTAAAAAGTGGGACAACATTAGCTACCCTCCAATCCACAGGAACTGATCCTGAATCTATAGAACATTGGAAAATGATCACCAATGCGTCCACAATTTCTAGCGCCACCTCCTTAAGTACTCTGGGATGCAGACCATCAAAGCCTGAGGATTTATTAGCCTTCAGTCCCATCAGTCTACCCAACACCATTTCCTGCCTAATGTGGATTTCCTTCAGTTCCTCCGTCACCCTAGGATTTCTGGCCACTAGAACATCTGGGAGATTGCTTGTATCTTCCTTAGTGAAGATAGATCCAAAGTACCGGTTCAACTTGTCTGCCATTTCCTTGTTCCCCATAATAAACTCCCCCACTTCTGTCTTCAAGGGACCCACATTTGCCTTGACTATTTTTTTCCTCTTTACATAACTAAAAAAGCTTTTACTATCCTCCTTTATATTATTGGCTAGTTTACCCTCGTACCTCATCTTTTCTCCCCGTATTGCCTTCTTAGTCATCTTCTGTTGTTCTTTAAAAGAGTCCCAATCCTCTGGCTTCCCACTCTTCTTTGCTTTGTTGTACTTCTTCTCTTTTATTTTTATGCTGTCCTTGATTTCCCTTGTCAGCCACGGGTGCCTCTTACTCCCCTTGGAATCTTTCCTCCTCTTTGGGATAAATTGATCCTGCAACTTCTGCATTATTCCCAGGAATACCTGCCATTGCTGTTCCACCGTCTTCCCTGCTAGGGCCTCTTTCCAGTCAATTCTGGCCAGCTCCTGCCTCATGCCTCTGTAATCCCCTTTGCTATACTGTAATACTGACACTTCCGATTTTCCCTTCTCCCTCTCAATTTGTAGAGTAAATCTTATCATATTGTGATCACTGCATCCTAATGGCTCTTTTACCTCTAGTCCCCTTATCAGATAAGGTTCATTACACAACACTAAATCCAGAATTGCCTTCTCCCTAGTAGGCTCCAGTACAAGCTGTTCTAAGAATCCATCTCGGAGAGACTCCACAAACTCTCTTTCCTGGGGTCCATTACCAACCAGATTTTCCCAGTCTACCTGCATGTTGAAATCTCCCATAACCACCGTAACATTACATTTGCGACATGCCAATTTTAGCTCCTGATTCAACTTGCACCCTATGTCGAGGCTACTGTTTGGGGGCATGTAGATAACTCCCATTAGGGTCTTTTTACCCTTACAATTCCTAATTTCTATCCATACTGATTCTACATCTCCTGATTCTATGTCACCCCTTGCAAGGGAGTGAATCCCATTCCTCACCAACAGAGCGACCCCACCCCCTCTGCCCAGCTGTCTGTCTTTTCTATATGTTGTGTACCCCTGAATATTCAGTTCCCAGCGCTGGTCCTCTTGTAGCCATGTCTCAGTGATTCCCACAACATCATACTTGCCAATGTCTAACTGAGCCTCAAGCTCATCCACTTTATTTCTTATACTTCGCGCATTTAAATACAACACTTTAATTTCGGTATTCACCTCCCCTCTCACACCGGTCACAATTGGCCCTGACCTTACTCTCTTATCCCTTCTAGAACTTCCCTCCCCATTCATTCGAGAGTCCTTTGCAATTTCTCCTGTATTCGCTTCCCCTTTAACTCCATCTTCATATTCCCAGTTTGTCAACCCCTCCCCCCACTACTTAGTTTAAAACCACACTAAGCCCAGTATGATCAAAATATATAAATTACTACACTGCAGGGCATCTTTCAGTTCCAATAAACATTCATAGTTATATTGCTTAATTGCCATAGAATGGTTAACAACAGTATTTGAGAAGGACAATACTAATTGACTTTCTGTCACCTTGAAACTTTGCTCAACAGTGAAGATCTATATTCTCAAATCATCAACAGGATCGGAGAAATCAAGCTGTAAAGTGAATAGATAATCTACTGCTTTATTTCTTTTTCTTTGGCATTTCTATGGTTTGGAGATTAATTTGTGCTTTGCAAGCATCACAAATGTCACATCCAGATTGCAGGCATGTTGAGGTGCAAGGCAATTAATCATCTGATCGCCAGAGGGGTTATTATAAAAGGGCAAGTGATTTTGTGACTTGCATATATATTTAAAATATATTGTACCATGAATGCTGTAAGAAGGAACTGCAGATGCTGGTTTAAACCGAAGATAGACACAAAACCTGAAGTATTCACAAAATGCTGGAGTAACTCAGCAGGTCAGGCAGCATCTCGGGAGAGAAGGAATGGGTGACGTTTCGGGTCGAGACCCTTCTTCAAAACCTGAAGTAAGTCAGCGGGTCAGACAGCATCTCTGGAGAAAAAGAATGGGTGACGTTTTTGGGTCAAAACCTTCTTCAGACTAAGAGTCAGGGGAAAGGGAAACGAGAGATATAGATGGTGACATAGAAAGATATAGACAATAGGTGCAGGAGTAGGCCATTCAGCCCTTCGAGCCAGCACCGCCATTCAATGCGATCATGGCTGATCACTCTCAATCAGTACCCCGTTCCTGCCTTTTCCCCATACCCCCTCACTCCGCTATCCTTAAGAGCTCTATCCATCTCTCTCTTGAAAGCATCCAACGAACTGGCCTCCACTGCCTTCTGAGGCAGAGAATTCCACACCTTCACCACTCTCTGACTGAAAAAGTTCTTCCTCATCTCCGTTCTAAATGGCCTACCCCTTATTCTTAAACTGTGGCCCCTTGTTCTGGACTCCCCCAACATTGGGAACATGTTTCCTGCCTCTAATGTGTCCAATCCCCTAATTATCTTATATGTTTCAATAAGATCCCCCCTCCCTTCTAAATTCCAGTGTATACAAGCCTAATTGCTCCAGCCTTTCAACATACGACAGTCCCGCCATTCCGGGAATTAACCTAGTGAACCTACATGGAACAAATGAATGAAAGATAAGCAACAAAATAACAAGGAAGGAAACAGGCTGTGGGCTAGGTGAAAACGAGTTACAGACAATGAGACTCGACAAGACGACTTTGAAGCTAGTACAACGACCTGGGTTGGGGAGGGATGAAGAGAGAGGGGGTACAAGGGTTACTTGGACTTACAGAAATCAATATAATACTTGCAGTTTCAATTCATGTGTACAATATAATTTTCCAGTCAAATCAATAATAACTATATCATGGGTAAGATGTCCTTTACATTGAAGGTTGTTCTTCAAGCGTTAAGTATGTTTTATTGTCATACGCCCCAAAATGGAACAATGAAATTCTTACCAGCTGCAGCACCACAGCTATGTAAACATAGTGCTCAGTAGATACCATAATAAGCAACAAAAAGTTAAATACATTTTTTAAACAAATAGTGCAAAAAATAAAGCCCCAAGTCCCAAATGCAATCAAGGCAGTTCATATTTTAGTTGGAGTTTGTTCCAATGTTCTTGGTATATAAAATAAAACCATTAAACGTTGACAAATGTAAAACCACTATCTGACCATGCCTTTGCTAAAGCATGCATCTGTAGATTGGCAGGAAATCTTATTAATCATAAATTAGCTTGCAGTGGCTTTCAAATAAATAATTCAGAAACTTTGTATCAATGCATAATTTGATGGTTAGCTTTGCACAGGAAAATAAAGCAATACCAATTAGATCCTTGCCCGAGTTAAGTGAGCTAATCCATCCAGCGTGCCAGCAAGACAATGCAGGCAGCTTCACTCTCCGTTGGAGTCCTTCATTAGATACTACTGAACTGAGACCAATTGATTTTCTGCATGCTAGAATGTAGAAACAAAGGAGTAATTTAACCTCTCGAACTTATCTCACCGTTCAATAAGATTGTGGCCGATCTGTGAATTCTTGGATGTACCTGTTTTTTTCTTTATTTGTCATAATAACTTTGTTTAGTTTATTATTGTTACGTGTACGAGGTACAGTGAAAACCTTCTTGTCGCATGCTATCATCAAAAAGACTATAATGATCAAGCCGTCCACAGTGTACAGATAAAGGATAGCATATAAAGGTAGAATATTTAGTGCCAGATAAAGTTCAATGAAAGAATGTTCAAAGATCTCCAATGAGGCAGATGGGAGGCAGGACCGCACTCTAGATGGAGAGAGGACGGTTCAGTTGCCTGGTAACAGCTGAAAAGAAACTGTCCCTGAATCTGGAGGTATGAGTTTTCAAATCAAATGCTATTTAATCACAGATTAAATGGATAACTGAACCATTTATGGAAGGAGGTTTCAAGGTTCATTTTCACCTGTGCACATATGGATCAATGTTACTCCCGACAGGTTTTATGCTAATTTCTAATATTAGTGTTGCAACTGTGCACTTTAAAAAAATTCTTTCAGTGAAAACATTTACTGATAGGGCAGCTAAATTAAATTAAATTATTGATTTAATTCTACTCATCTGTGCACCGGGAAAATGTGAATTTACATTCGACTAGATACAATATTAGCTAATGTTTTTCTATCATGTAAACATTATTTTGCCTACAGCAATTCTTATGACACGGAGATAAATAAAATTGTACTGCCACAAACCACTGGATATACATCTTTCTGCTCAAAGACTTCTTGTTTGTAATAGTTGTAACTCAGTTTTTAAAATGAACGCGATGTTCAGTGTTAACACTGAGTGCCAACACTCTGATATGTACTGTATTGCAAAGAATTAGACATAAGGAACTGCAGATGCCAGTTTACAAACGACGACACAAAGTGCTGGAATAACTCAGGGGGTCAGGCAGCATCTCCAGAGAACATGGATAGGTGACGTTTCGGGTACCTTTCACCTATGCATGTTCTCCAGACTCGCTGAATTACTCCAGCACTTTATGCAGAGAATTAGATGTGGGTCTACAATACTAATTGTAGACTAATTGTGCTGCTGTAATAATACTTTGTTTCAGAGGGTAACTTCAGCTGGTCACAGAGCCAAGAGTGGAGCATGGTTTTATAACCCTAAAATTTGGAACAATAAGAAATGCTTTAGTTCACACCATTACAGCTGCTATTGACAACTTCACTTTTATGAGAACACATCACTACTTCATGCGAAACTAAAAAAATGTTGCATTGATCTTAAATGGATGCAGCTCTATGACTTAAGAAGGGTCTCGACCCAAAACGTCACCCATTCCTTCTCTCCAGAGATGCCACGGAGTTACTCCATATTTTTGTGTCTATCTTCAGCTCTATAAGACTGGTTAGGTCGCATATGGGGTATTGTGTGCAATTCTGGTCACTCCATTATAGGAAAGATGTGGAGGCTTTGGAGAAGGATGCAGAGGAGGTGTACCAGAATGCTGCCTCAATTACAGGCTTTCAGCTACAGATGGTGGTTGGATAGACATGGATTGTTTTTCTAGAATGTCAGAGGTTGAGGGGAGACGATAGAAGTATATAAAATTATGAGAGACATCGATAGGGTAGACAGTCAGAACCTTTTTCCCACAGGGTAATAATGTCTGACATGAGAGGACATAGCTGTAAAGGCGAGAAGGGGAAACTTGAATGGAGATGTGCGGTGGAAGTTTATTATTTTAAAACACTGAGAGTGATGGGGATCTGGAACACATTGCCAGGGGTGGTGGTGGAGTCAGATACAACAGTGGCATTTAAGAGGCTTTTGGATAGGCACATGGAAGTGCAAGGAATAGAGGGATATGGATTGTGCACAGGCAGATGAATTCTCTTTAACTTGGCATTGTGTTTGGCACAAACATCGTGGGCCGAAGAGCCCATTCCCGTACTGTACTATTATATCTTCTATGTTCTATATCATAAGCATGCCAAACATACCTTTAACTTCATGGTATTTGCATTTATTTATCATTGTCACATGAACTGAGAGTAAATCTTTCTTTAGCGAACTATTCAGTCAAATCATACGAGCACAATCAAGCTACGCACAAGTACAATAGGCCAAAGAGAAAAACAATCTGTGCAGAATATAATGCATCAGCGTTAGTGTTGCAGGAGCCACAGGGAAATTGCAGATTTTAATTTAATTTAAGTGCAAGGGCTGCAATAAGATAGAATGGAGGATCGAGACTACACTCTTGGCACATGAGATGTCTGTTTAATAGTCTGATAACATGTGGGGAACAGCCCCGAATATGAAGGTACTTCCTTTAAAGCTTTTTGTGTCTCTGCCCAATCCTTGACTATGTCGGCTGCTTTCCTGAGGCACTGTGAAGTGCAGATGGAGTTGATGAGGTTGGGTGGCTGGAGGCCGGTTTGCATGAAGGACTGAGCTGCATCGACAACGTTGCAACTTCTTGCGGTCTTAGGCAGAGCAGTTGCTTCCTACACTACCCTTGGGGACGGACATGGGATTCTGCCTTGCAGAATACAATGTGTTCCTGCTATTCACAGTAGTTATTCTTTGTTCTTGTTCAACATGGCAATTGTGTCCAGGTCAGCAGAAAATATTTTGTGTTTGAGAACTGCAGTATCTCAATAATAAAATGAATTAATACTCAATGCTGGAACTTAAGCAAAAATAGCTCATACCAGAAAGTCTTGGTGGGTTTGGTGACTTTTATAAAGAAATTTCTACTTTGATATAATCTGGATTCGTATCCTGCATTTTACGATCCACCTGCTCCAATACCTCCTCATCCCAAAAATCTTTCAGACTGCTGACTTGAAACAGTATTTGGCCATTCCCTCCAAAGATGCTTTCTCCAGCACTTTGTGTTTTACTTAATCTTTCACTTTGGTCTTTTCTTCTCCTTATGCTATATTTCCAATACTTTTTATTGATTTCACCACCCAGTGCAGTGTTTTGAACTACATCAAAAGAGAAAACTTCCCATTCATTTATTTCCTGGAGTCAAATGTTAACACAGAAACATGCAATGCATTATTTTACATGCAAACTTGTATCCTGCTTTGCCTTTAGCATTACAAATATATTTCAGGTCTACCACCAATTTTCCGGTGACGGGTGGTCCGGCACTTCCTTTAATCCCGTCAAAATTATGAGAGTGTATTTGAAATCCCGCCAGAAGTCCCCCAAAAATGTGGCTCCTACGCTGAGTGAGGCGACCAAACCCGACCTCATTGGTACTTCTGCGCCGATTGTCTTGTAGAATTTTTGCCCTGAGGCCAGGGCTCTGGAACTCCGGCCTGGAGGGAGCTGGTAGATCCAATCCCATAGCCAACTTCTGCGGCTGATCAGCGGGTCGAATTTGCCCCCTGTAGCAGGGGCACTGGTTTGGCCGGAGGCGGCAGATCCCTTCCCATAGCAGACTTCTGAGGTCGACTTTGCAGGCCATTATCTTGGTTCCCCGGCCACCTAGCGGACTGTTCTGGTAACATTAGACTCCTCTTGGAGGCCTTGACCTCTGTTGGTCTGGCAAGGCTCTGGAACCAAAGATGCCGTAAAATCGGTGGTGGACCTGTACATGATAAGTGGCAGAACAAGACCTCACTTCACCATATACCAACTGCATTAAGTCACATCTCTGGCATAAATTTAATTCTTCTCAGCTGCCCAGAAACAAAGTCTGCAAAAGGCTTTTTTCACAGCTCATACTAACCGAATGAATCCTGCACTAATTATGATCCGTAATGCTTGAAAAGAATCTCATAAAAATGTTCTAAAAACGAATAAAAAGCTCATTAAATAAAATGAGAGTTATTTGCAAAAAAAAACCAAAAGCCTGTTCCAATTCACTGGCTGCCTTGAAAGAGCTTTACAACCTTGGGAGCATGGAGTGCCAGTTTTCATTGAGGTAGTAAATACGCACAGGACAGCATTATCTTAATGACCAGACATTCAGTTTAGTGACATTAGTCGAGGGATAAATATTGACCAGGATATACAAGAAACCCTCCTATCTTTACTTTGAAGGCAGTGCTGAGAAGACATCTGGTCCAGCAGTACGTTCACCAGTATACATTTTTTTCTTTTTTAAACTCACCAAGTTTAAATTAAGTGGAAACAAGGATCAGCAGATGTAGACCAGTCTGAAGAAGGGTCCTGACTCGAAACATCACCTATCTGAGTTCTCCAGGGATGCTGCCTGACCTGCTGACACTCTCCAGTATTTTCCAGTAGTTTAAATTAATATTGCTTTTGCTGTACTGCTAATATTTAAGTTGCAAAATTGCATACTTTAAAGATAATCTAAGCTCATAAATAATGTACAAAATACTGGCATTAGAAAAATAAATTTGCAATTGAAATTTATGAATCATCGAAATTCCAAAGCTGCACGTAAAAACAAGGAACTGTAGATGCTGGTTAATACACAAACTGTATATTCTTTTCATTAAATTGAAGATTTAAACCAGGTTGACGAATGAAATTCCACACAGTATAGTGCACAGCGGGGCAAATGTACACCATAAAATCATTTTACATTAGAAGTAAAAGTGAGAATGCAGGAAACTGGAAGGACAGAAAGACTCAACAGGTTTGGCCTTGAATATCATATTTTGAATATCATATCTTAGGATGTGTGCACATTCTCCTGCTTTGTCAACAAAATAAAACCCAATCTGACAAAGCTGCCCTGCTGCTTCTAATCCTGGGTAGACACACATTCATCCCATGATTTGCTGACGTGTATTTCAATGATAAAAGTGTTCTTTGGCAGATCGACTTTGAGGCCTTACTTTTTTTTTCCCCACAGCCAACATCACCAGGGATACAGAAGTCCTGCATAGAATCATACAGTGCGAAAACAGGCCCTTTGGCCCAACTTGTTTATGTTAACCAACATGCCCCATCTACATTAGCCCCACCTGTCTGTGTTTGGCCCATATCCCTCAAAACCTATCCTATGCATGTACCTGTCTAAATGTTTCTCAAACATTTCGATAGTACCTGCCTCAATTACTTCCTCCAGCAGCTTTTTCCATACTGCCACCACCCTGTGTATAAAAATGTTGCCCCTGGGGTTCCTATTAAATCTATCCCCCTCCCACCCCATCTTAAATCTATGTCCTCTGGTAACAGATTCCCTTTCTCTGGGAAAAAAGTGTTCTTGATTCCCCTACTGTGGGCCGATCTTACAGATGGTAACATATCAAAACCACCCCGCTCATATTGAATTTTACTGGTTCCCTCATTTCCCACTGCTGACACTCTCCTGAAAAACGCATTGATCAGAAAAATATCAGAAACGAGTGTACCCTAATAGACAAGAGACAAAATCCTGCTCTTCCTGGCCCTGAGGAAGCCAAAGGAGGTCGTAAGAGACCCAGACCCACCCAGCCTAGCCAACAAAATCCTCAGATTTTGGGTTGCATTGCATACTGATTGGTGGCATCAATGGACACAATCAGCATATTTGAAGCAGTATAATAGTAATGCAAAAACCTGCTTCTTTCCCAGAGGTATCATGATTAGAATAGCAGTTAAATATCAGAACAAGGCAAACAGCAGTAGCAGCATTGGAGAACCCAAGATTCTTGCTACCATTAATGCTTCATTCTTTCCAACTTCCTCCCTGCCTCACGAGTGCAGCTACAAATCATTAAACACAGGGATAAATCCAAGTACAAGTGAACAGCAACAGGTACCTATTAGTTTTCTTTTACATCACACCAATTGTTCGGGGCTTATTTACTTAGTTCCCTAATTATACAATAAATTATAAATACTCAAGGGTAATAATCAAAGGCAGTAGCATCACAACAGAGTACTGAAATTACAATTTTTAAATTCCTGTCTTCATTTTATGTATATCAAAAACTGCAGCTACTGGAAATCTGAAATAAAGACACAAAAATACTGGGATCACTCAGTAGCTCATGAGTAGAATGAATAACAGTTAATATTTCAAGTCTTGGACTCATCAGAACTGGGAAGGTCTTTCTAATGTTGTGATGGTACCTGCCTCAACTACCTCATCTGGCAGCTATTTCCATATACCCACCACCTTTTGTCTAAAAAAGGTGCCCCTCGGGTGCCTAGTAAATATTTCTCCTTCACTGTAAACCTACGTCCTCTGGTTCAAGATTCCCTTACTCTGGGAAAAGACACTGCATTATCCTGTCTATTCCCCTCATGATCTAATACACCTCTATGATCACCCCTCATCCTCCTGAGCTCCAAGGAATAAGGTCCGCGCCTGCTCAACATCTGCCAATAGCTCAGGACCTCGAGTCCTGGCAACGTCCTCGTAAATCTTCTATGCACATTTTCCAGCTTAACAACATCTTCCCTATAACAGGGTGACCAAGGTTCTTCCCTTCCACCCCACCAGCCTCTACATTCAATGGATTATATATAATATCTGACATTTGCATTTAGATTCTGCCACCAGATACATATTCCCCACCCTTTTCAGCATTTTAAAAGGGCCCTCTTTCTTTGCAGTTTCTAGGTTGTGTCTGATTCCACCACCTCCCCTGGCAGCAGGATGACAGCACCCAAGGCTCTCAGCATAATTAAAAAAACTTGCCTTGGAAATCTCCTTTAAAAAATTACCCCCTCTCACCTTAAAGCTATGCCCTCTATGACAGTTCCTCCCGGAAAAAAAGGATTGTTGATTAAATAACTGCTTCTTATAATTTTACTTACATCTGTCAGGTAGCCCCTCAATGCTCCAGAGGAAACAATCCAATTTTGATGAACCTCTCCTAGCTAATACACCACAATCCAAACGAGATCCCAGTGAACCTTTTGGGCACCATCTCCAAAGCCTCCATATCCTTCCTGTACTGCGACACCAGAACAGCACTCGCCAAATACAGCATAACCAAAGTTTTTTAGCATTGCAACATGAATTGCCAACTTAAACTTAATGCCCCGATCAGATAAAAGCAAGTATGTCAAAAACCTCCTTTACGACCCCATCTACCGGTGTTGCCACTTCATTTTGTTTTGTTTTGTTTAGTTTATTGTCACGTGTACCAAGGTACAGTGAAAAGCTATTTTTGTTACATGTTATCCAGCCAGCAGAGAGACTGTACATGATTACAATCAAGCCGTCCACAATGTACAGATAGCCGTTACAGAGCTACGGACTTGCACTATAAAACCCCTCTGTACATTAATGCTCCCTAGGGTCCTGCCATTTACTGAATACTTTCCTCTTACATTTAACTTCCTGAAATGCAATACCTCTCATTCTTCCGGATTAAACTAAATCTGCCTTTTCTCCACCCATGTTTCCAGCTGATCGATATTCTGCTGCATCTTTTGACAACCTTCCTCACTATCCACAACTGCACCAATTTTCATATCGTATACAAATTTACTAATCAGCCACGTGGATTTTTGCCCAAATCATATATACAACTCTGCCTTTTCTGCACTGTGGTCCTCGGCACTGTTACAATGTGGCTGAACACTAGACTGAGGTATTACCCCTCACTTCATATGGGCACAATGTAGAATTCAATATTGAATTCTCCAACTTTAGATAACATTTCTCCACTTTGTTTTGGATCTGGCCATGTCTGCCTGTCACCACTTTGGCTCTTTGTTTTTGTAGAGTCTTGCCAGCTGGGCAGATCCTACAGCCTTAGCATTAGCAAAACATTACACAAGCCCAGAAGCTCACACCGATCTTAAGTACTTCTTAACTCCAACATTAGCTCATCATAGTTTCACCCTAACAGAGTTTTTCATTTTGTTCTGCACAGCAGTGCAGCTGGTAGAGCTGCTAGAGCTGCTGCCTCACAATCAATATGGTGCCAGAGACCCCCAGGTGCTCCGGTTTCCTCCTACATCTCAAAGACACATGTATTTGTAGGTTAATTGGCCTCTGTATAATTTTCCCCAGTGTGAAGGGAATGAATGAGAAAGTGAGAAAACTTTACTAAAGTGACTAGTGTCAATGGGGGATCAATGGTCGGCCTGGACTTAGTTGGCCGAAGGGCCTGTTTCTTTGCTGTATCTTTCAAAATCAAATACCCTCCCCCAACATCTCTGCTACATAAAACCAACCTCGTTTCTCTCTGAGGAAAGGTCCCAACCTGAAATGTTTCCTGTCCATTCCTCCACAGATGCTGCCTGACCTGCTGAGTTCCTCAGGCAGTTTGTGTTTTGTTCTTTCCTCTCTTTCCCTGTTCTAATAAAGAGATTGAATCTGAAATAGATTATTTTCCTTCAGATGCTGCCTGACCTGCAGAGTGTTTCTAGCATTTTTTGTATTTATTCCATTTTATATTGCAGTCGTATTCTGTCCTTGATGTTCTACTTTTAAAGCAGCATTGCGTTGCAAGGGTAAATGCTCGACGTATGTGTACAAAATTAAATTAATTTGTCAGCTTCATCAGATAATTATGATACATGACAGCTAATGTACATAATGTACATTGTGGTTTGTATTTATTAATGTACTGGTGTCATAGTCTATGTCATGAAAGCTGCCCGGATACCTAAACAGCTTTTTACTTAATTGGAACACAACAAAACTGTTGTTTATTGCCAGCATTTCCTCTGCAAGTGTCATGAAGTTTGGGATTCCCACACAAATATGGATTTTGAACACCTGGCCCTCTTCAATGGGGCTTGGCTGACAAAGATCAAATATATGAACTCCTCATGGAGTTCAGCAGCACTACACAACTGTTCTGCCAATCCCAGGCAATCCCAGGTACATGGAGATGCAGGGAACTGCAGATGGTGGAATTTTGAGCAAAACATAAAGTGCTGGTGGAACTCAGTTTGCCAGGTAGCATCTGTGGTCGGAATGGAGTCATAGAATCATACAGCACAGAAACAAGCCCTTTGGCCCAACTTAACCACGCTGACTAAAATGCCCCATCTAGTCCTATATTTGACCCATTTGCCTCTAAACCTTGTCTATCCATGTACTGGTCCAAATGTTATAGTACCTGCCTCAACAACCTCCTTTGGCAGCTCATCCCATGTACTCATCGTCCTTCTCGGTCTCTCTGCTCTGCAACACTCCCCAAGGCCCTGTCATTTACTGTGAAGGTCCTACCCTGGTTTGACTTCCCAAAATGTACCAGTTTGCACTTATCAGTATTAACCTCCAGTAATCATTCCTCCGCCCACTTACCCAGTCGATAAACATCATGCTGCTATTTTTGATAACCATCTTTGCTATCTATGATACTTTGGTGTCATTGCAAGCTTATTAATCATGTCTTGTACATTCTCACCCAAATGTTGATTATAAACCACAAACAGCACAGGGCCCAGCACTGATGAATGAATATGTTTATTGGCCAAGTTTGTGCATATACAAGGAATGTGCCTTGGTGCTCCGCTCACTGTTGTTGAGCTTATAGGACTTGGTATTACAAACCCTACTGTAATCGGCACCTTCTTAATCTCTTGAGTGGGGGTAGGGGTAAAGACTTTATTGGGGTCATCAGGTGGGAACCCTCCTTCCTTGGTGTGTCGTTGATAGGCCCATGACACCTCCAGAGGGCTCAACAGCGATACCTGGCGTCCCAGGTGCGCTCCCCTCCGTTTTTTACCCCTCTTGCTGGTCATTTTGCAGCCCAGTTGGAGTCTTTCCTCTTCAGCCACAGCCAGTAGCTGCTTCGCTTGGCAGCCTCTGACAGCGACCTGACGGCTTGCCGGAAGGCCTGTCCTCGAACTCCCATTCCCTTCAGGAGTCTGGTTGTTGACATGGCTACAAACCCTGTACAACCAACCTCTACAGGGAGCACCTGGGCACGCCAGCCACGTTGTTTTGCCTCGGCTGCTAAGTCTGAATACTTCAGGCATTTCCGTTCATGCGCTTCACCAACTGCAGCCTCCCAAGGCACAGTTAACTCCACGATGTACAGGGAATTCTGCGAGGTTGACCACAAGATCGGGTCCAGCCCGAGATTAGTTGTGATGATCTCTGGTGGAAATATGAGCTTCGGATCTAGATCAGCCTGCATTTTCCAGTCCCGGGCAGTGTCCAGGAGGGTCGGTTCCTTTCTTGCAAATGGCTTCTCTGGAAATTGTCCTGCTCTTACAAAATGGGTGGTTTTCAAGAAACCAGCCATTGGGGGAGGGAGGGCATTGGTGGCAGTTCTCCTACCTTCCAAGGTAATCGCCAGTTGTCGCAGGACCTGATTGTGCCTCCATGTGTAGCGGCTTTGTGAAAGACTGGTTTTGCAACCAGTGAGGATGTGCCTTAATGTTGCTGGGGTTTGGCAGAGAGAACATGATGGATCTGCTCCAAGCCACTGGTTCAGGTTCTTGAGTGTGGGAAGAACATCGTAGGTGGCTCTGATGATGACGCTAAGACGGCTTCCTTCCATCTCCCACAGATCCTTCCAGTTAAGTCTATGATGCTCCAGGTTTTCCCAGGTAGTCCACTGGCCCTGTTTGGACTACGAGACTGCATTTGCACATCTCTCTGCCTCCTCTTGTTGACGGACCTCAGCAACTACCAGCTTTCTTCTCTGGATGGATGTTGCCTTGTGCCATGTGGGTCGACTTGTCCCGAGTCCAATTCCACCTCTTCCCTGCTGCAGCTGTCCTACAATGTCGCTGTGCCCGAGAGCAGATTTTGCTTGCTGTACAGCCTCCGATGGAGTCCATTTCCTCCCAGTTGCTAGTCTGGGAGCAGCCGCTCATACCGCATCATCTTGAGACTCGGTCAGGGTCATGTCCAGCCTCACTTTGGTGCATTTGTATTCTTCTATGAGGCTAGAGACAAGCAATTCCAGAGCGCTGTGTCCATACAAGCCGATATTGCTGAGGCAACGCTGGAGTCCAAGCCACTTCTTGATGTGGGAATTGGTGGGAATGGAGTCATAGAATCATACAGCACAGAAACAAACCCTTTGGCCCAACTTACCCACGCCGACAAAAATGCCCCATCTAGTCCTATATTTGGCCCATTTGCCTCTAAACCTTTTCTATCCATGTACTGGTCCAAATGATATAGTACCTGCCTCAACAACCTCCTTTGGCAGCTCGTCCCATGTACTCATCATCCTTCTTGGTCTCTCTGCTCTGCAACGCTCCCCAAGGCCCTGCCATTTACTGTGAAGGTCCTACCCTGGTTTGACTTCCCAAAATGCACCAGCTTGCACTTATCAGTATTAACCTCCAGTAATCATTCCTCCGCCCATTTACCCAGTCGATAAACATCATGCTGCTATTTTTGATAACCATCTTTGCTATCTATGATACTTTAGTGTCATTGCAAGCTTATTAATCATGTCTTGTACATTCTCACCCAAATGTTGATATAAACCACAAACAGCACAGGGCCCAGCACTGATGAATGAATGTTTATTGGCCAAGTATGTGCATATACAGGGAATGTGCCTTGGTGCTCCGCTCACAAATGACAACACAAACATACAGTTAACAATTAAAAATAATTAAACATAAACACACACATCAAAACAATAAGGATACAACATTACGGTCAAAATAAACCAGAGCAAAAAAGAGACTACAGACTTTGGTTATTGAGTAGAACTACTACTCGTGGAAAATATATATTTTTATGTCTGGCTGTGGCTGCTTTGACAGTCTGGAGTCGCCTTCGGAGGGAAGTGATTCAAAGATTTTGTGGCCAGGGGAGAGGGGTCAGAGATGATCTTGCCCGCTCGCTTCCTGGTCCTTGCAGTGTACAGTTCGTCAATGGGGGGGGGGAAGAGAGGTTGCAGCCAACAACCTTCTCAGCTGAGCGAATGATCCGTTGCAGCGTCCAGATGTCGTGCTTGGTGGCTCAGCCAAACCAGACCATGAAAGGCTTGCCCACAGACACTATTTGCCTATTTGGGTCTGGTGCTGGAAGGCAGCAACTCTACTGCTGTGCCACCGTGCAGCCCCCAGTCTGAGAGTTGACCTCATTACCAAGTAACTTTGGACAATCCCCACATTCTTCCATATGATTTCTACCACATTTCTTACCTAACACAGATTAAGTTAAACTTATTCATAACTATTTTAAAGCCAATAGAACAGTGGTCACAGGCCCCAAAAGACTTGCCCCCAGACACTTCAGGCACCTGCCTTTCCTACTCTAATTTCCTAAGAGTAGATCAGGATTGCCCTCTCACTTGTAAGGCCCTCGACAGACTGCCATGGGAAACTTTGCTGGACATATTTGACAAGTTCCACCCTGTCTAATCCCTTGGCACTATGACAGCCCAAATCTATTTTGGGAAAGTTAAAATCCCTGACTCTGAAAGCCCTATTAGTCTTGCTGCTGCCAGAAAACTCCTGGCATACATGTTCTTCTAGTTCTCGTTGACTATTTGGGGGTCTGTAGTACACTCCCAATTAGCTGATCATCATCTTTTTATTTTTCAGCTCCACCAAGATAGTCTCACTGGAGGAACCATCTCGGACTACTGCGGTGACATTCTCCTTAATCAGAGCAACACCCCCTCCTCTTTTACTCTCACCTCTACCTCGCCTATAACAGCTGTGTTAACGTGTTAGATTTTAGACATTTTAATTGTGCTAAATTGAACCAATACTGAATATTAAACAGTTTATGTCATGAAGTAGCAGGATCTCAATGTTTAATTTCACGAATCTGAGAAATTCAGAAATTGCCAGCATTTTAAACATCATCTCTATTCCATACAAAATTCTCTCCCAGAACTTTGGAGAAACCTCATGTGCAAAAGGGTTTACACTCGCATTTGTATGCAAAAGTTCAAATGCATAGATAGTCAAATACAAAGATAGTCAAATACAAAGACGCCCTTGCAGTACAAAGATCTCTGGTCTCTATTCCCATCTACTTCCCATAATTTTATACACCTCTATAAGATTACCTATTCCCTGTGCTCCAAGGAATAAAGTCCGAGCCTGCTCCATCTCTCCCCATAGCTCACGGCCTCGAGTCCTGGCAACATCCTTGTAAATCTTCTCTGCACTCATTCCAATTTAACAACATCCTTCCTATAACAGGGTGACCCAGCTGTGCACAATATTCCAAATGGTGCCTCGCCAACGTCCTATACAACTAATCAAAAGTCTGCAGCCAAAATATACACCTTAGACTTTGCATAGCTACAAGGGTGGCATTATGTATATTTTCATCTTCCAGACAAACAGGTTAACAAAAACATTTAATCTCGTCCTAATTTTCGAGGAGTAACTTTTTTTGCAAGACAAAATTAAATTGATGTTAGCTAAAAATAACTATAACTACTTCACTTGCCTTTGGCATCTGTGCAGGCCAGGAAAATACTAAACAGCTGCATGAAAAACTAAGAAAAAGGGATAACTCGCTGGTGCATTCGGTAACGCTGGAAACTTATCAGTAGGAAAAGCATCAATACTCCTTCAGTACAGCCAGACAAGGTCTACAAACAACAACATTTGACTGCGATTTTCTGGTTAACATTTGAGTAATTAACAGTATTCAAAATGACGGAGCCGGAATACAAACTACCGAAAACAAACAATATCCAGCTGTGTGGAGGTGCATTCGAGCGAGCCCTCTCTGCTCCAAACCCCCTCCCATTCTACTCTCCCTTGCGGACTCACGGGCTGTCGCTGCGGCTGCAACACTCGGAGAACATCCTTACCCCGGGTCGGGACTGCTTCACACAACTGTTAACAGAGACAGTCCATCCCCCAGAATTTCACGTTCACTGCCACAGGGGGCAGCCCAGATCCAGACTCGTATCGTGGTTTAAAACCCCATCTATTCCGAATACCTTCGCCCTGAGCTCGAGAGTGCAAGCCTGGCCACCGCAACCCTGCCACCAGCTTTCTCTGGTCGACCAATGCTGGATACAAACGCAGAGGCCGTCACATTACTTCCCACTCAGCTCCACACGCCAGACATAAAACCCAACGCGTCCTGTGCAAAAGCCGCTTCCACCAATGACCAAATCAAGTCCATGTAAGAGGTGTCTCACCTTGTAACGCGGTGTTTGTAGCGAGGCACCGAGACTGGGGATCCAGCGCAGCGCCCTATATCACTGCTGCTCGCCACACTCTTCTCAGTGCTACACTGGCCGCGATCTCGGGGGTTAGGCTCAAGCAGCTGTGGATCGTTTTTACTCTTCCGTGTTCCTGCTTTTCTTTCACACTGATCTGAACATGAACCTCCAGTCTGGGGATCCCTGCCTTAAAAGGGGTGGGTCCTTTGCCAGCGCTGCTGTGGCCAGTTTGAGACTTACGGGAGGGAATCCGACTGGCGTCGATGTAAGGTTCGAAACTTTAGCCTCCTGTCTGTCGCCCCCAAGACAACGTCTCTTGAATTTGGACAAACAGTTCAGAAAGAGAATGTGATGCAATTGGCACTACCTACTAATCCATGGAAACCCTCCGATCCCATTCGCCTCACAAGCCAGTCAATGAAGGGATCTTAAATCACCTGACTTGGTTCCGTTTCACTTATGTTGCTGTTGATCATTCGCTGCTTAGTACAGTATCCAAATGCAGTTGGGATGCACAGGGCAGACACAAAATGCTGGAGTAACTCAGCGGGACAGGCGGCATCTCTGGAGAGAAGGAATGGGTGACATTTTGTGTCCACCTTCGATTTAAACCAGGATTTGCACTTCTTCCCTACACATGAGATGTACAGGGATTTAGTTTAAGAGATACAGCATAGAAACAAGCCCCTCAGCCCACCAAGTCCACGGAGACCGCTGATCACCCATTTACATTAGTTCCATGTTATTCCCACTTTCTAGACAAGACAAGACAATAGGTGCAGGAGGAGGTCATTCGGCCCTTCAAGCCAGCACCACCATTCAATGGCTGATCATTCTTAATCAGTACCCCGTTCCTGCCTTCTCCCCATACCCCCTGACTCCGCTATCCTGAAGAGCTCTATCTAGCTCTCTCTTGAATGCATTCAGACAATTGGCCTCCGCTACCTTCTGAGGCAGAGAATTCCACAGATTCACAACTCTCTGACTTTCTCATCCACTCCCTACACATTAGAGGCAATTTACAAGGGCCAATTGACTGACAAACCCGCTCGTCTTTGGGATGTGGGAAGGAATCTAGAGCACCCGGATTGAAAATTGATTCCAGCATATAGTCTATGATGGTTGAAGACAAAGTGACTAGTGAGGATGAAGATATGAGAAAAGTTGTTTATAGAGATGGAACGAAAAAGTTTTAAAGGAATTGGACATTCATTGGTGGAAATGAGAGCTAATGTGGATAAATACATGCAGGGTTTGGGTGGGGGTAAGTGGGGAACAGAACCTACTTGAGAAACAACATCATGAGGTACAGACAAGTACTTATAGATGGTCGAAGATAGACACA
This sequence comes from Rhinoraja longicauda, assembly GCF_053455715.1. NCBI lineage: Eukaryota > Metazoa > Chordata > Chondrichthyes > Rajiformes > Arhynchobatidae > Rhinoraja > Rhinoraja longicauda. Next base: position 22,988,819 of record NC_135964.1, on the reverse strand, counting down.
AAATGTTGGAATAATTCAGCGGGACAGGCAGCATCCCTTCAGAAGGGTCTCAACCTGAAAAATCACCCATTCCTTCCCTCCAGAGATGCTGCCTGTCCTGCTGAGTTACTCTAGCATTTTGTGTCTATCTTTGGTTTAAACCATCATCTGCAGTTCCTTCCTACACTTGTAGATGGTCATTTTGGAGACGAATGCCATTGGAGCTGAGAATCTCAGTAATGGAGGAAGTTTGTGAATCTGTTTAAGAGACTGCACATGGAGGGAAATATGTAAGGAAGGCAGTAAATTCAGAGAAGTAAAGTGTGACGAAAATGTAAATTATTTTAGAATGGCTAAGGCTTGTGGACAGAAATAATGACAAGATACAGCCAATAGTGACAAACGTTTCCCAGGACATGATCACATCTTCAACTGAAGAATGTAGTTGGTGTAGTAGGAACTGGTGAATTATTTGATCAGTATTAAATGGCACTGCCAAACCTTGTTATCAGTAACTCTGAAGGAAATCCCTGGATGGATGGATGGATGATCAGATAGGATATCACTGGTCCTGCGACAAAGATGACATTGTGGGTATTTGATTGCTGTGAAACACAAGCTGAGTCACACATCACGTATGTGTAAACCTATCTACAAAGAATCGCACATCACGTATGTGTACACCTATCTACAAAAGACTTAAAACATGGGGAAAAAAATACAATGTGCTGGAGTAACTAAGTGGGTCATGCAGCATCTCTAGAGAACATGGATATGTGATGTTTTGGGTCAGGACCCTTCTTCAGGCTGATTGTAGTGGGGAAGGGGAAGCAGAAAGCTGGGACAGGATAAAGCCTGAATGATAGGTGGATACAAGTGAGGGGGTGGGGATGGGGATTAGGCAGATCATTGGACAAAGGCCAGAGATGAAAAGACAAAAACTGTGAGATGAGGATAGAAGAGGTACAAATGAAGCCAGAGGAAGGAATATAGGTGGGAGGGGAGGGGGAAGGGGAGAAGTAGGTGCGAGTCCAGGTGGAGCACAGGGAACGGGGGTGGGGGAGGAGAAAGGGAGAATAAAAGGGTTGTTTGTAGGTTATTGAACCTCCCTTTGACCACTTAAAACAAGGGATCAGCCAAGGACATTAATGCCTTCCAACTACTGAAGATGTCAAACATGATATTGAGTATAGCTCAATAATATTAAAGAACTTCAACTGCATCCAGAACAAAGCAGCCTGTTACAGTGGCATACCATCCACCACTTTAAACATTTATACCCTCATGCACTGTTATCTTGTTGCTTCAGTGTATGCTATCTGCAAATGTGCTGCAGTTAATCCTTCTACTGACAAGAAGTGCAAGAGCAGCAAGCAAATCGGAACGTCTTCACTGCCACCTGCAGGAACCCCTGCATCACAAACCGTTCTAATTGTTCCTTCATCATTACCAGGTCCAAACTGTGGAACTCCCTACCCAAAAGCAATATGCAACTCCCATCACCGAGGTGGTGAGTGGTGGGTGGTGAGGGGTAGGTGGTTCACACCATTTTCTCATGAGCAATTAGAGACGGGTTATAATTGCTGGCCATGACTGCATGACTGGTGATGACTGCTTTCTGCTCAATTTAGTTTAGAGATGTAGTGTAGAAACAGGTCCTTCGGCACACCGAGTTTGCGCTGAGCAATGATCATCCACATACTAGTTCTATCCCACACACTAGGGACAATTTACAAAAGCTATTTAACCTACAAAACTTGTATGTCTTTGGAATGGGAGAAAACCAGAGCACCAAGGATTGAACCCGGGTCTCTGGCATTGTAAGGCAACAACTTTACCGCAGCGCCACGATGCCGCCCATATGGGTAAATTTATAATAATAAATGGGTAATTATTATTTACCCATATGGGCGGCATCGTGGCGCTGCGGTAAAGTTGTTGCCTTACAGTGCCAGAGACCCGGGCACATAATTCTTACCATCTTACCATCTAAAATTGAATTTTGCACAAATTTCAGTGGAACAGTTGCTATGTTGCAGCACATTACACAATCCCTTTCAAATGGTCCACCTGGAAGTGTCAGTCATTCAGAATCAGTTCAGTATCAGAAGACCCTCAATGAACAACACACGAGTTGTGGAAGATCTGTAAAGAATGGAGACAATTTTATGAAAATAGATTTTAGCGAAAATCTTTGATTAGCAATGTAAAATGACCAAAAACTAGAAACTTTCCTAAATCAAAGCATTAGAATTAAACGCATTTAAGATGAAATTTCATGGGAGATTGTAATGCCACATTAGTGGGATGTGCAAAGATTTTAATTTGACCACTGGATAAGAACCTATTACTCAGCAACATTATACACATTATGCACTGCTCGTGTTTAATATTGCTAATTGCCTGTTTCCATGCCCCTGTCGTGCCTACCCCTACCCCGGATATATCTCTGCACAAATGGAAGAGGATCCAGATGCCTGATGCAGAAAAGATCCAGCAGTTACCAGCAGTAGAGTCTGAAGAAGGGTCCTTCCTCCCTGCTCTTTTTGGGCAGATCCCCATCTGTTATTAGGATTCTGAATAGTCCTTCCATAAGCTAGGGCACTGCCCGATTCACCTCTACTACTTGAGATGTGACCTCTACTATTTGAGACTGCTTCTCCATCACGTAAAAGGGCCAGTATCCTTCGATTCATCGAGAACACATGATGGACATATTCTTCCTTCCTTCAAAGACGTCTGCATAGAAAGAGGTTTGTTGCAAACTGACGACCATTGGCAACAGACGATGGAAGATGCTGAACGGACAAGACTCCCCGAAGCAATGAGAGATTTGTTTGTTTTGCTGACGATTGCTGAGATCAACACCTCGACAATTATGGGATCGCTTCAAGAATTCAATGTCTGAAGATTACCTTCAAAGAGAACGGAGAACAATCGATGATCCAAATATCATGATTGATGAGAGGCATCATGATCATGCTCTGTTGTATATTCAAGACAAGCTTGTGAATTACAACAAGACACTGGGATACTTTCATGTGCCACTACCAAGACATGGAAGGATGAACCTTGATGGTGACAATCCAGAATTGCTGAGTGAACTGCAGTACAATAGACCTGAACAACAGTGATTTGTAGAAGAGAAGGAACCTCTGCTGAATGCTGAGCAAAGAGCAGTGTATGACCATGTGTGTAGCTGCTTGGAAAGGAATATTCCTTCAATGTTTTTCATTGATACACCAGCAGGAATGGGCAAAACAATTCTCACCAATATGATCCTCTCCAAAGTTCGAGGTCAAGTTGATGTTGCTTTTGCTGTAGCATCCTCTGGTATAGCAGCTACACTGATGCCTGGTGGAAGAACTGCACATTCTCGATTCAAGATACCCATCGAAGTGACCGATAATACCATGTGCAACATTTAGAAGAACTCCAACATGGTTCATTTGATCAGGAGTGTGAGACTGATTGTTCGGGATGAGTGCCCAATGATTAGGAGGGAGAGCTTTGAAGTGGTGGACAGAACTCTTCGCCATCTATGCAAAAAGAACGATGAGCCTTTTGGCGGCATTCTTACCTTTTTGTTGTGGCGATTTTCGCCAACTCCTTCCTGTTGTGAAAAGGGGAAATGATGCTGATGTTGAAAATTCCTGCATCAAGAAATCCTATTAACGTTAAAATTGTTATATTTTGTTATTCACATTTTAAACTTTAATAAATCCCTTTTCCACTTGCTGTGCCCGTCAGCCGCCCATGCGCAGTAATATCTCCATGTTCCACGTCACAATGGAAACCCGACGGGCCCCTAAGAATGGAGGGAGGAGATAAGGGGGGATGGAGTGGGTGTCTGGGGTGTGGGAGGGGAAGGGGGGAGTGGGTAGGGAAGAAGAGGGGATGGAGTGAGGGAGGGGAGGGTGCTAGACCCATGCAGAAAAAAAACCCATTTTAATGACAAAGCCCAAATGGCCCAACTGAGCTTTTACTGGGTTTCTACTTTAATAGGATGTCTGGTTGTAACAAAAAGGAAATCTTATATTCTGATTCTGTTGCAAAGAGAACAAAGAGTTGGAATAAATGGGCCCTTTTTACATGGAGAGGTGGATATAATTAGTGAATACCCCTAGATTATTGCAAAGGGGTTTGAGTTTAGGAATAGTGAAGTTTTGTTACACCTGTGCCCAGTTTTGATCCTCTTACACCTAATAATGTATATAGTAATACAGGAAATATGAAGGAAGGATCTGCAGATGCTGGTTTACACCAAAGATAGACACAAAATGCTGGAGTAACGCAGTGGAACATCTACTTCTATCCAGAGATGCTTCCTGTTCTGCTGAGTTACTCCAGTATTTTGTGTCTACCTTATAGTAGCACAAGAGGTGGTTGAGAAAATATTTTCCGAGCTGATTCCTGCGATGAGAGGATTGTCCCAACTAGAAAGGCGAGGTACAAGAATCTACAAGAGGACACAAGAATCTGCAAGAAGGCATAAGATAGGCCAGACAGTTTGGATCTGTATTGCTTGTTTTTTAGCAGAATGAAAGATGACTTCATTCAAATGCATAAGGTCCAATGGGATCTAGACAGGGTAGATGTGTAGTTGTTTTCATTGGAGGGAAGTTATAAGGAAAAATATAACAAAATAAGGGCCCCGTCATTTAAACTTGAGATGAAGAGAAACTATCTTTCTCAGAGGATAGTGAATATCTGGAATGTTGTGACCCAGAGGATGGTGGAGACCAGATCATGGTGCATTGAAGATGGAGAGAGATAAATATTGGAAAGACTGAGGAATTGATGGTTATGGGAGGTGGCACAGAAGAATTTTCCTGTCATAGTGAGAAACAGCATGGAACACATGCTCTTTAGCCCACCAAGCCCACACCGACTATCAAACAACCATCAATCCTACATTAATCCCATTATATTCTCCCCATATTCTCATCAACATCCCCCAGATGGTACCACTCTCCTAAACTCTACTGGCAAGTTACAGTGGGTAATTAACCGACCAGTCCACATGACTTTGGGATGTGGGAGGACACCCATAAAGTTACAGGGAGAATGTCCAAACTCCACTCAGACAGCACCTGAGAGTTGCTGGCTCTGAGGCCGACTCCATCACTGTGCTACCCATTTTGTGTTCTTATGATTAAAATTGACAATTAAAATTGAGAAACTGAAATTTTAGAACACAAAAGAAAAACCAGTGATGAACCATTAACAGAGTAAATACACCAAACTCCGACTTGGTACAACCAAATACATCATTGACCCAACCTCAAAAGGTGCAATTTGCACAATGGAAACAACAGAATCCTGGAAAATTACTCTTTAACCCTTGCACAGATGGCTGAACTCACTCCAGGAGAACACACACACCAAACACTATCTATGAAAATGCTTATTCTCTGTAGACTGTGATCTTTGCCAAGAGAAGTCAAGAAGGGGTTCACCGAACACAAGACCCAGCAGACCACAACCTACAGGGGGAAGCGGCCGAGCCATCCCCTGCTCGGAGAACCTGGTGGATCACTGTCTGGAAGGGGAGGCCCGCCGAGCCAACCCGTACTCGTCCCCCGAAGTCCAGGGAGTGCATTGGGTAGATGGAGCCGGTGATGACATGGATGCGACGAGTGAGGAGCGAGGCCGGTAGGGGAGGAGAGGGAACCACAGTCTGGCCTACTGCGGTCTGACCTTGAGGTCGGCCCAAAGGTGGACGGACGAGGAGAGAGGCGTTGGTTCGTTGGTGTACTCGCACATCCATGGAAAGGCGATGGCTGGAGGCCTGCAATTGCCTGGGGCCTGCTTGGAATGGGCACCACTCATAATACCCGGAGAGTGGACTAGACTCTGAAATGGCACCAAAATATGGCACCTCAAGATCAATAAACTATTTCTGTACAATTTGCTAATCGGGGATGTGCATAGGTACATGAATATTTTACTGGACTGTTTGTAAGGAAAGAATCTCACTGTGCATTTGCACTTCTTTCATGTGATATTAAAAGCGCCATTGAGCCTTTGAAATCCATACAGGTTGCGTGCACAGAGTGGCACTCATGATATCAATATATTTAAAAGGCCCTTTCCATGCTGTGAATGCAAGTACCACCCACATAGTCTATGCCTAGTTTGTACATTTTAAACCCCTAGTTCCTCCACATTGTTGAAGTGGGATAGGCCCCTCCATTGCAAGTGGACCAACACCATTGGAGCCAACATTGTTTAAAGTGGAGATGATGCTTGCAACTCTACCCTGCACATTTTTTTCAACATCACTTACAAAGTGGTGGAAGGCCGAAAGTACTCCAGGTGACGTCTGTCCAGTAAAAACATGTTAAGATTGTTGCCCACTGCCCAGTTTGGTGGCAGGTCTCCCCCCCAGCGGGGAGGCGCAGGCGTGTCCACAGATACTAGAGGAGCAAGATGAACCACTCAGTCGAAATCGATAATTCTGAAGTGTAATATGCAAACGAGCGCAATGTCCGCCATTTTAGTAGGCAAAACCCGCCGTTCGCTATGCCGCTTACAGTGTAATCAGTGTTGTGGGGGAACAGTATGTGTGATGATACCATTTAAATGCAGAAAATATCGCATCTATTAACTCACATCTTTTTTGTTATTTTTATTTTTTAATGTTTTCCCCTACTTAATTTCTCTGATTTTATTATTTCTTACTGTTTCTGCCCATTTCACTCCCATCCCTCTCCAGCCCCCTCTTTTGTGCAGTTTCCCTTGTATTGCATGACTTTTTAAAATAAAACAAAAAGAGATACAGCTCGTGGAGGTGAAATTAAAATTAACAGAGAAAGCAAAGAAAAACAGTTCATTAAATATGATCAATTGGCCTAGAGTGGATCTCTAGTGCAAATATTCAACCAGTAACATCCAAAGTTTAAAGATCACGAAGCAGCAACTCTTCAAGAAATAGCTATAAATGTCAACTATCAACTTACCCAAGAAGTTGAACAAAAATAATTGTTTGCAAACATTTTATATACGAAGAAATCGCAGAGTTGTGAACACTGCCCAGTCCAGCACACAGAATCTGCTTACTAAAATGGTGCTGAAATGCACCCATGACCTACTACGGTTTTTAGGGTCGAGTGGTCGGTCTATCTCTGGTGTCTTTGGGCGCGCCTGCAGTTGCGGCGGGCGGCCGCCGGGTGACGCTGCGCCGGCCCGCCGTGTGACGTCAGTGGGCCGGGCCGGGCCGGGCGGGACGGGGCGGGGCCGGTGGACGGAGAGCAGCCGCCGCCATGGAGGACTTCCAGGCCACTGATGAGGTGATCCCGTGTGGCAGCTCCATGTTCTCGTTAGCCCATCTCACCCGTGGCGGGATTCCCACCCGCAGCTGGGAGTGGCTGCCACGGGGCGGCCCTGGGCCTCGTACTGGGCGGAGATGACACTCGGTTGGCCCCATCCTCCAGGCATCGGCCTGTCACTGCCTGCCTGCCTCCCCCTCCCCATCAACTACTTGCCCCTCTCCATTTACCTGCCCTCTCTCCATTTCTCCCTGCATCCACCTCCCTCTCCCTCCAACTCTCTGCCTCCTCTCCTTTTCTCTCTGTCTCCTCTCCGTTTCTCTGCCTCTTTCTCTCTGGTTCCTTCTCTCCTTTCCTCTCTACCTTCTTTCTGTCTTTTACATGTACTCCTTTAGCAATGTTTTAGTTCTGACTTAACCTGCATATGGTAAATTGATTCATAGGAATATGACTCAGATATATTGTTTATCACAAAATTGTTTACTTGCAGGTTGCGTTCAATGTGGATGAAACCAGCAATGTTGTCAAAGAGGTATGTTTGCATTTTTCAATAGGAGTGACCTAGAAGTATTTGGCCAATGAATGTGGGTGTTCATCCATTGATTTTCATCAATTTACTTGAACCTGAGGTAGAAAATACTGAGAACATTTAGCAGGTCAGGTAGCATCTGTGGAAAAAATAATCAGTAAATGTTTCAGGTTGAAAACCTTTGTCAGAACAAGGAAGAGACCAATAGGTTTAAAGGTGAGGGACGGATAGATAGCATCGAAGAAGTTTCTCCAAAGTGACATTAGGGTGAGTCTGGAGGTTAGCTGCCAGTGAGGTCATAAAAACTCTAAATATGAGGACATTCAAAGTTTGAGCACAAAGGATTGTAAAAATTATAAAATGCTGAATAGTAAGGTAGGCCAACAGGTTGAGCCGTTCTACTGGAGAGAGGAAACCCTGAGCCAATAACACAGATTGGCTTGTCATTCCTGCAACAGATGGATAATGTAAGCTACCTGAAGTTGTAGCATTTGCTTTGACCCAAGAAACTGCAGATGCTGGTTTACAGAAAAAGATTCAAAGTGTTGGAGTAACTCAGCCGGTCATGCAGCATCTCTGGAGAATATTTCATTCACATGTTTAAACTGTAATGTTATATTCTTAATGTTTTATGTGATATTCTTAATTGTTTAACTGTATGTTTATGTTGTTACTTGCGAGCAGAGTACCAAGGCACATTCCTTGTATGTGTACATACTTGGCCAATAAACTTATTCATTCATTCATGGTCGTGGACAATAGGTCATGTTCTCCAGAGATGTCATGTGACCCACTAAGTTACTCCAGCCTGTTGTAGCTCAGAACAAAAGTAAGAAAGGAGGTACAGAAGAATTTCATTAGTCAGAGGGTGGTGAATCTGTGGAATTCATTGACATAGGTGGCCATGGAGGCTGAATCATTGGCAATATTTTTAAAACGGAGATTGACTGGTTCTTGATAAGGTTGTCAAAGGTTAAGGGAAGAAGGCAGGGGGATGGAATTGAGAGGCAAAGGTAGATTAGCCATGATTGAATGGCAGAGTAGACTCGATAGGCCGAATGGCCTAATACAATACAATACAATACAATATATCTTTATTGTCATTGTACCCAGGGGTACAACGAGATTGGGAATGCGCCTCCCATACGATGCAATAATTTAAGTAATTTAGACAGCAGCAACCCAACGAAACGTAACAGTTGTAACAGTTTTGGACAGGGTAAAGTGCAAGTTGATCTATGCGTTGTGGCCATCCGGCTCAGCAGGACCGGTTCATAGCAGCTATGGCCCTGGGGATGAAGCTGTTCCTGAGTCTGGAGGTGCGGGCGTAGAAGGCCTTGTATCGTCTGCCCGATGGAAGGAGTTCGAACAGACTGTTGCAGGGGTGTGAAGAGTCTTTGTGGATGCTGGTGGCTTTTTTGAGGCATCGTGTGTTGTAGATGCCCTCTAAGTCTGGTAGCTGTGTTCCGATGGCCCTCTGAGCTCTATGGACTACCCGCTGTAGAGCTTTCCTTTCTGCCTCCGTGCAGCTGAGGTACCACACAGGGATGCCATGCGTTAGGATGCTCTCGATGGTGCAGCGGTAGAAGGTCGTCAGCAGCTGTTGGGGTAGACCAGACTTTTTCAGTGTTCTTAAGTTGAACAGTCTTTGTTGTGCCTTCTTGACCAGCGCAGCAGTGTTATTGGACCATGTTAGGTCCTCCGAAATGTGAGTGCCCAGAAACTTGAAGCTGGACACTCTCTCCACACTGTCCCCGTTGATAGAGATCGGGGCATATTCCCCGTTATGTGACCTACGGAAGTTGATGATCAGCTCCTTGGTCTTGGTGGTATTTAGGGACAGGTTGTTATCCGAGCACCAGTCCGCCAGGTTCTGCACCTCCGCTCTATAGTTTGTTTCATCCCCGTTGGTGATCAGCCCGATCACCGTTGTGTCATCTGCAAACTTGACAATGGTGTTGGTGTCGAATGCAGGAACACAGTCGTGTGTGAAGAGGGAGTAGAGCATGGGGCTCAGAACACAGCCCTGTGGTGTGCCGGTACTCAGGGTGATAGTGGAGGACAGGTGCGGGCCCATTCTCACTGCCTGTGGTCGTTCCAGCAGGAAGTCCAGGATCCAGTCACATAATGACGAGCTGAGGCCTAGCTGGTGGAGTTTGGTGATGAGCTTGGTGGGGATGACCGTGTTGAAGGCGGAGCTATAGTCTATGAATAGCATCCTCACGTACGTGCCCTGTCTCTCTAGGTGAGTCAGGACAGTGTGAAGAGCCAGAGAGATGGCGTCCTCTGTGGATCTATTTGCCCTGTATGCAAATTGATGTGGGTCCAGTGAGTCAGGGATGCTGGATTTGATGTGTGAGAGGACCAGCCTCTCAAAGCACTTCATGACTATCGGCGTTAGGGCAACCGGGCGGTAGTCGTTCAGGTTGGAGATCTTTGCTTTTTTCGGCACCGGAATTATGATAGCCGACTTCAGGCACGGGGACCGTAACCAGAGATAATGACAGGTTAAAGATCCTGGTGAATACCTCAGCCAACTGTTCAGCACAGTCCTTCAATACCCTTCCTTGAACTCCATCCGGTCCTGGCAGCCTTGCGTGGGTTGACCCTTTGCAGAGCGCGTTGTACCTCCTGTGTGCTCAGTTGCAAGACCTGTCCTACCGCCTCGGCTGCGGTTCTTTCACTCAAGGTGGTTTTGCCAGTTTCAAAGCGGGCAAAGAAGGTGTTAAGCTCGTTGGTCAGTGCCATATCGCTATGGGGGCAGGCAGGGCTGCTCTTGTAGCCAGTGATGTCCCTGACACCCTGCCACATGCTTCTGGTGTCCGTGGTGTTGAAGTGGTCTTCCACCCGTTGCCTACGGGTGTCTTTGGCCCTTTTAATACCTTTGTTCAGGTGTGATCTGGCAACACTGTATGCTGAAGTGTCACCAGATTTAAAGGCAATGTTGCGTGCCCTCAGCAGGTTCTGTACCTCCTTGTTCATCCAGGGTTTCCGGTTTGGGAACATCCTTATCTCCTTGTCCTCCGTGACATTCTCCACACAGCAGTTGATGTAGGAGAGCACAGTGGATGCGTATTCCTCCAAGTCTACCTCTGAACCGTAGGTGGCCTGTTGTGCAAACAGGTCCCAGTCGGTACGATCAAAGCAGTCCTGGAGTTGTAGGGTGGCATCCTCAGGCCATATTTTGACCGTCTTTATTGTGGGTTTGGTCTTGCGGATGAGGGGTTTGTATGCGGGCAGTAGAAACAGTGAGAGGTGATCGGATTGTCCCAGGGGTTATGCACCTATGACTTATGAACTAATTTGGTATTGATTCCAGAAGGTTGCAAT